>NC_041731.1:57416710-57719741 GCF_004115215.2 Ornithorhynchus anatinus
AATAGTATTTATTGAGCACTTACTATGTGCACAGCACTGTACTAAGCACTTGGAATGTACAATTTGGCAACAGATAGAGACAATCCCTGCCCAATGATGGGCTCACAGTCTAAACGAGACACAGCAGGTACATGGCAGAGCTGGGATGAAAACCCAGATCCTCTGACTCCCAGGCCTGTGCTCTTTCCACCAGGCCATGCTGCTTCTCTGATATGTACAGGAGACGTGACTTTAGGAGTATTTTGAAGGTGGGAAGAGCATTTAGTACAGTGCCCTGAACACAGTAAGAGCTCAATAAATAAGATTGATTGTCAGATATGAAGGGGGAGGGAGTTACACGCAGGAGGGAAAATGTGGGAAACGGGTCGACAGTGAGATGGATGAGCTCAAGGACCAGTGAGTAGGTTAGAGGAGTGGAGTGTGCGGACTGGGTTGTAGTAAGAGATCAGCTAGGTAAGGGAGGAGGAGGGCAAGCTGATTGAGTCCTTTAAAGCTGATGGTAAAGAGTTTCTCTTTGATGCCGAGGTGGATGGGCAATCACTGGGAGTTCTGAGGAATGGACAGATCAGAGCTGAAAGAATTTTCAGAAGAATTATCCAGGCAAGCAGCATGAAGTATGGACTGGAGAGGAAGCACGCCTCTTTGTTGTGAGGTAGTTTCCAGAGCATTTAGTAAGTATTCAGGGACTACTACTATTGTTCTGGCCTTGTCATCACGGTAGACAACGGGGCTAAATAAAGAGAATAATAATAATGTTGGCATTTGTTAAGCGCTTACTATGCGCCGAGCACTGTTCTAAGCGCTGGGGTAGACACAGGGGAATCAGGTTGTCCCACGTGGGGCTCACAGTCTTAATCCCCATTTTACAGATGAGGTAACTGAGGCACAGAGAAGTTAAGTGCCCAAAGTCACACAGCTGACAAGTGGCCGGGTCGGGATTCGAACCCATGACCTCTGACTCCAAAGCCCAGACTCTTTCCACTGAGCCACGCTCAGTGCTTAGAACAGTGTTGACACATAGTAAGCGCTTAACAAAATACCATGAAAAATAAAAAGAGTCTGGGAGCATATTAAGAAGCAGCAGCAATTTCGGGAGGAAGCGATAAGAAAGCGTTTCATTCAGTGTCCTGGGGATTGGAGGCACAGAGGCCCCATTTTCTCTTCTCTCACCTGTTTCTGCTTTTCTCTGCTCTACCTCAAAGCTTTATGAAAATTCCGTCTTCTCCAAGAGACCTTCCCTGACCAAGCCCTCATTTCCTCTTCTCCCACTTCCTCCTGCGTCACCCTTTATTCACCCCACCCTCAGTCCACAGCACTTAGGTTCAAATCCACAGTTTATATTAATGTCTCTCTCCCCCTCTAGACTGTAAGCACATTATAGGAAGGGAATACATCTACCAACTATGTATATTGTTCTCTTCCAAGCACTTACTACAGTGCTCTTCACATGGTAAGAGTTCAGTAAATACCACTGACTGATTGATTGAACTCTATCAAGTATCTTTGTGGAAGAGTGAAGTATTTGTGGGGCGAGGTGGTAACCCCAGGAAAATGGGAATTAAGACACCTCTAGGAAGGGGAGGAAATCACCCCAAAGGAACTGAGACTCATTGGAGGCAAGATAATAATCACAATAATAATAGCATAATGATATTTAAGTGTTTTGTGCCTTGAACTATTCTAAGCACTGGCATAGATACAAAGTTATCAGGTTGGACACAGTTCCTGTCCCACACAGGGTTCACAGGATAGGTAGGAGGGAGTACAATTTAATCCCCAATTTACAGTTGGGAAAACTGAGGCACGGAGAAGTTAAGTGATTTGCTCAAGCTCACCCGGCAGCCAAGTGGCAGAATGGGGATTAGAACCCAGGTCTGACTCCCAGACCTCTTTCCGCTCGGCCATGCCGCTTCCCGGGAAAGAATCCAGGAGAGCATCTAAAAGTTATAAGACGGCTCCTGTACGTGATCTTTATGAGAAAGAAAACCCCTCGGTGCAGTTAGAGAGGAACTACTTGCCTTTTTCGCCTGAGGAACCCGAGAGTGCACAAGGGCTGGCTTGGGGGAGTTGTACCTTTACCGCAGTGAGGTCCTGCCTCTACCTGCAGCACTGGAACGATACCAGCCTGAGCAGAACGTCTGCCTCTCTGATTGGGAATTACCACCACCTGGTCAAGGACAACCGTGCCTCCAGATCTCGAGCCACAGCCAGGTGTGAAGGATCCCTGCCTGTGTGATTATGGGCTTTAAGGCTCATGTGGGACAGGGACTGTGTCCAACCAACCTTGTATCTACCCCAGTGCTTGGCACATATTCATTCTTTCACTCAATCATATTTATTGAGGGCTTATTGGGTACTGAGCGCTTGGGAGAGTATGATACAACAATCAACAGACACGTTCCATGCCCACCACGAGCTTACAGTCTAGAGGGGAGGAGGCAGACATTAATACAGATAACAAAATCACAGATATGTACGTTCATTTATTCATTCGTTCGATCGTATTTATTAAGTGCTTACTGTGCGCAGAGCACTGTACTAAGTGCTTGGGAAAGCACAGTACAACAATAAAAAATGACATTCCCTGCCCACAGTGAACTCACAGTCTAGAGGTGAGGGAGACAGACAACAGTACAAATAAAGAAAATGACAGATAGGTACATAAGAGCTGTGGGGCTGGGACGTGGGGGAAGAACAAAGAGAGCAAGTCAGGGTGACGCAGAAGGGAGTGGGAGAAGTCCTTAGTTCAATGCCTGGCACGTAGTAATAAAAATAAGCAATTCTTCTTATTATTATTATTATCACAGATCAATGTTCATGGATGGAGACCGGCTGCCAAGGCAGAATCTGAAACAGGACAAGAACCTCTTTCAGCAGCACGAAGGTTACAGCTGCTGGGGGGTCAGTGACTGCTCTAGTACAGTGGATCTCCAGCAGGCCAACATCTCTGGGTCTTGGACAGGGACTTGCAGGGTTACTGGCTTTGTGTTATCTATTCAGGGTGTGGTTTGAGGCACTGGAGTAGATGCCTTAGGTATATGATGACATTTGTTAAGCACTTACTAGGTGCCAGGCATTGTACTAAAGCACTGGGGTAGATACAAGCTAATCAGGTCAGAAACAGTCCCTGTCCCCCATCGGGATCACAGTCTTCAACCCCAATTTACAGATGAGGTAACTGAGGTACAGAGAAGTCAAGTCACTTACTCAAGGCCACACAGCAGACAAGACGAAGAGCTGGGATGAGAACCCAGGTCCTTCTGACTCCCAGGCCCGTGCTGTAGCCACTGGGCCAAGCTGCTTCTCCTGTGATCCTACTTCGGCCTCACAAGCCATCCTCATTTTCTGTTAGCATTTCCCCTTCTCCCACTCCCTCTGTGTGGCCCTTGCGCTTGGATCTTGTTCCCTTTATTCACCTCTCTCCTCAGCCCCTCAGCTCTGTAATTTATTTATTTAAATTAATGTCTGTCACCCCCTCTAGACTGTCAATTCATTGTGAGCAGGGAACGTATCTACCGACTCTATGTTGTACTCTCCCAAGTGCTTAGAACAGTGCTCTGTACACAGTAAGTACTCAATATGATAATAATAATAATCACAGTATTTGTTAAGCACTTACTATGTGCCAGGCACTGTTCTAAGCCCCAGGATGGACACAAGCTAATAAGGCTGGACACAGCCCTTGAACCGCATGGGGCTCAGAGTCCCAATCCCACTTTACGGATGAGGTAACTGAGGCCCAGAGAAGTGACGTGAATTGCCCAAGGCCACACAGCAGACAGTGGCAGAGCTGAGATTAGAATCCATGACCTAACTCCCAGCCCTGTGCTCTATCCACTGTGCCTGCTGCTTCTCATGATTGATTGATTTGAACCCCCAGAGGGTAGCCCTTGTTTTTGTCTTGCATCTCAGGCCAGGTGTCAGTGGTATTTACTGAACATTTCCTCTGTGCAGAGCACTGGAAGAGTACAATATATGATCCCTCCTCCCTAAGAGATTACCATCTAATGGAGAATCAGACATTAAAATAAATGACCGATAAGAGGAAGCAACTAAGTATGGGTATACGTACGTAAGTGTTGTGGGGGTGGGCTGAAAAGTGCTTGGGCGAGGCAGTAAGGGAGGAAAATAGGATGCGGGGTTGGAGTTCAAGGTTTGGCCAGCTAATAGTAATGTGTGATATTTGTTAAGCGATTATTATAAGCCAAGGACTATCCTAAGTGCAGAGGTAGATACAAGATAATCAGGTGAGGTACAGTCCTACGCAGGGCTCATACAATAAGGAGAGGGAGAACAGGCATAGACCCCTTTCATAGCCAAAGAGACCGAGGCCCAGAGAAATTAAGTGACTTGCCCAAAGTCGCATAGCTGGCAAGCGGAGCAGCGTGGGCCAATTGGAAGAGCACATGTAAGGGGTTCAAAGGAACTGGGTTCTAATCTTGGTGCCACCCCTTACCTGCCGTGTGACCTTGGGCAAGCCACTTAGCTTCTCTGGGCCTCAGTTACCTCATCTGTAAAATGAGGATTCAGTGCTTGTTCTCCCTCCTACTGAGAAGCTTAGACCCTGAATCCTAGATGGGACAGGGACCGTGTCTGACCCGATTACTTGTATCTACAATGCTTGGCAGATAAAAGTTTAATAAGCACACTGATCGTAATAAAAGTGGCAGAGCTAGGATGAGAACCTTTATCTCCCGACTCTTAGATCTGTACACTTTTCATTGGGCCTCACTGCTTCTCAGCTAATTATTTTGATATTTCCTCTCTTCCCTGAAGCTCAGTAAAATTATTTCCCATAAGGAAGGAAGCCTAGAGTACTACTAACTACTTCCCACTACTTTCCCACTGACTGGTGGGAAATTAAACCATTAATTTTGGCAGTCCATTCATCTGTCAAATGGCAGTTAGTTCATCTGTCCGTCTGTTGGGTGCTGTTAACACACCCAACAAGAACAAGTCCAATAAGGCATCCTTCTCTGTGTCGACCTACACAACACTGCTAAAATTCACCTTTTCCTCTCCATCTGAACTCCTATCACACTCATCCCAGCCCTTTATCCTCTCCCTCCTTGACTACCGCATCTGCCTCCTTGCTGACCGCCCAGCCTCCTGTCTCTCCCCACTTCAGTCTGCTGCACGGATCGTTTTTCTACAAAAACATTCGTGTCTCCCTATGCCTCAAGAACCTCCGATGGCTGCCCCTCCACCTCCGCATCAAACAGAAACTCCTCACCATCGGCTTTAAAGCACTCAATCGGTTTACCTCACCTCATTGATCTCACATTACAGCCCAGTCCTCAAACTCTGCTCCTCTAGCAGCTGCTTACTTACTGAGCCCCCATCTCATCTATCTCACCCGCGACCCCTTTTCCACATCCTCCCCCTAGCCTGGAACTCCCTCTCTCCATATATGCCCGCCCACTGCTCTCTGCACTTTCAAAGCATTATTTAAGGTCACATTTCCTCCAAGAGGCCTTCCCCGAGTAAGCCCTATTTTCCCCGGCTCGCTCTCCCTTCTACCTTGTTTATGCACTTGGATCGTGACCTTTGGACATTTGATATTTGCCCCACTCCCAACCCTACAGCACTTAAGTGCATAGCTTCAAATTATATATTATAAATTACTCATTTATATTAGACTGTGTGGTCCCTGTGGGCAGGAATGTATCTGTTATATTGTACTCTCCTAAGTGCTTAGTACAGTGTTTTCCTCACAATAAGCACTCAACAAATACAAATGAATGAATGAATGAATATTAATACCTGTCTCTCCCTCTAGACTATAAATTCATTATGGCCAGGGAATGTGTCTGCTAATTCTGTTAATAATAATAATAACAATCGTGGTATTTGTTAAGCACCTACTATGTGCCAGGCACTGTACTAGGTGCTGGGGTGGATACAAGCAAATCAGATTGTCCCACATGGGGCTCACAGTCTCACTCCCCAATTTACAGATGAGGGAACTGAGGCACAGAGAAGTGAAGTGACTTGCCCAAGGTCACACAGCAGACAAGTGATAGTCACAGCAGCCGACTGTGAGCTTGTTCTGGGCAGGGAATGTTACTGTTTATTGTTGTATTGTACTTTCCCAAGCTCTTAAGTAGAGTGCTCTGCACACGGAAAGCACTTAATAAATATGTCTGAATGAAAAAAAGCTGAATGAAAGTGATGGAGTCAGGATTAGAATCCACGACCTTCTGAGTCCCAGGGTCGTGCTCTCTCCACTGTGTCATGCCGCTCTATTATAGTGTACCCTTTCAAGAGCTTAGTGCGGTGCTCTGTACACGGTAAGTGCTCAATAAATATGGTCCACTGATTGATTGTGACTACCTCAGTCTACACCTCCACACGGTCAGGCGGTGCCGCAGAACCCCCCAGCCAAAAGAGTCCTAAAGGACCGTAAAAGGGGCAGGTTCTCCAGAAAACATCCCCTTTCTTCTCCGCACTGATGAGTAGGGTGGTTTGGGTCAAGCTTCGGGTCTGCTGGTCCCGTCCTAGGGTGGGCTCTTCACACGGTAAGGCTCAATAAGTACGATTGAATGAATGGGATGTCTGGAGCCTGGAAAATGCCTGGGATGCAGGCACAGACCCAGAATCCACAGAGATTTGCCGGTGCTCCAAGGCAGGCCCCCTTCTGAGTTCTCCCCCTCTGGACTGTAGGCCCGTTGTGGGCGGGGAACGTGTCTAGCTGGGGACTCCACGTTCCAGACCCACAATCCTAGCATTGGGTCAGGAACGGTTCAGCCTCCTGGAGTGGGATGAGTTGTTCTGCCACATTGCCCCTTGCTGGATGGCATACTACCCAGATGGGTTGTCCCGGGGCATTCAGAGCATAATGAAACGAACGGAGATGCCAGATGGAGGGGAGGGTCCTGCGGACTCATGGGCTACTTAAAAACTTCCCTAGGAAGTCCAGCAGCCCCTTGAGGATGCTGACAGAGTTCATCGCTTTACTTCTACTACCCAACCCACGCACTTTGCTCCTCTAATGCCAGTCTACTCCTTCTCGTCCATCTCGACACTGACCTCTGACCCTCGTCCTGCCTCCATTCTGAAACGCGCTCCCTCTTCATATCCGACAGACAACGACTCTCCCCACCTTCAAAGCCTCACTGAATGCCCATCTCCTCCAAGAGGCCTTTCCGGACTGAGCCCTCATTTCCTCTTCTCCCCCTCCCTTCCGCGTCACCTTGATCTGCTCCCTTTATCTCTTCCTCTTCAGCCCCACAGCCCTTATTTACATATCCAGAATTTATTTTTATATTAATGTCCCTCTCCCCCTCTAGACTAAGCTCATTGTGGGTAGAGAACATGTCAGTTTCTTGTTGTACTGTACTCTCCCAAGCCCTGAATACAGTGGTCTGCACCAGCGTGGCTCAGTTGAAAGAGCATGGGCTTTGGAGTTAGAGGTCATGGGTTTGAAACCCGCCTCCCCAGCTTGTCAGCCGTGTGACTGTGGACAAGTCACCTAACTTCTCCGTGCCTCAGTTCCCTCATCTGTAAAATGGGGATTAAGACTGTGAGCCTCACGTGGGACAACCTGTTTACTCTGTATCTACCCAGCGCTTAGAACAGTGCCCTGCACATAGTAAGCGCTTAACAAATACCAACATTATTATTAAAAGCTCAATAAATTCCTTTGATTGAATGAATGACTCTGTTATAGCTTTATAGTGAACTCTCTCAAGGGCTTAGTACAGTGTTCTGCACAAGGTAAGCGCTCAATAAATACGATTGAGAACGGTTGATTAAATGGCTATAAGACCTGGATTTACCACCTGACACACACACCCTGCTTCTTGGGGAGTTTCATCAGATATATGTACTCCATGGCATAGTGGATAGAGCAAGAGAGTCTGAAGGTCATGGGTTCTAGCCCCGACTCCTCCGCTTGTCTGCTGTTTGGCCTTGAGCAAGTCAATTCATTTCTCTGTGACTCAGTTCCCTCATCTGTAAAATGGGGATGAAGACTGTAAGCCCTATGTGGGCCAGGGACTGCGTCCAACCCGATTTGATCGTATCTACCCCAGCACTTAGTAAAGTGCCTGGAAAGCTTAACAAATACCATAATTATTATCATTAAAGTGCAGGACAAGATGGCCAACCACGGATCCCTGGGATAGTCAATTACCCACCACTGAGGCACGGTGCTCTCCCTCCCAGTTTCACCGAGTAAGACACATGCCGAGAAGCAGGACACTTAATAATAATAATAATAATAATAATGATGTTGGTAATTGTTAAGCGCTTACTATGTGCCGAGCACTGTTCTAAGCGCTGGGGAAGACACAGGGGAATCAGGATGTCCCACATGGGGCTCACAGTCTTAATTCCCATTTTACAGATGAGGCAACTGAGGCCCAGAGAAGTTAAGTGACTTGCCCACAGTCACACAGCTGGCAAGTGGCAGAGCTGGGATTCGAACTCATGACCTCTGACTCCAAAGCCCGTGCTCTTTCCACTGAGCCACGCTGCTTGGGCATCGGCAGAGTGATGAGGTGAAGCAGATTGACCTAATTTCTTTGAAGCGGCTACACCTGATTTCTCCCACAGCCTGGGAGTCAGCGGGCCTGGGTTCTAATCCCGCCACTTGTTTGCTGGGTGGTACTAGGCAAGTCACTCAGCTTCTCTGTGCCTCTGATTCTTCCTCAGTGAAATAGGGATTCAGTGCCTGTTCTGCTTCCTACCTAGACTCAGAATTCTATATGGTAATCAGCATGAAGCCTGATTATCTTGTTGCTACTCTGGCAATTAGTACATTGCTTGGCACTTAGTAGGCACGTAACAGATATCACAGAGTGAAATTTTAAATTCATTCATTCAATTGAATCTATGGAGTACTTACTGTGCGCAAAGCACTGTACTAAGCACTTGGGAGAGTACAATATATCAATAAACAGACCCATTCCCTGCCCACAATGAGCTCACAGTCTAGAAGGGGAGACGGACCTTACGATTAGACTGTAAGCCCGTCAGAGGGCAGGGACTGTCTCTATCTGTTACTGATCTGTACATTCCAAGCGCTTAGTACAGGGCTCTGCACATAGTAAGCGCTCAGTAATAATGTTGGTATTTGTTAAGCGCTTACTATGTGCAGAGCACTGTTCTAAGCGCTGGAGGAGATACAGGGTCATCAGGTTGTCCCACGTGAGGCTCACGGTTAATCCCCATTTTACAGATGAGGGAACTGAGGCCCAGAGAAGTGAAGTGACTTGCCCACAGTCACACAGCTGACAAGGGGCAGAGCTGGGACTCGAACTCATGACCTCTGACTCCCAAGCCCAGGCTCTTTCCACTAAGCCACGCTGCTTCTCTATACTATTGAGTGAATGAATGAATAAATAAGTAAATAAATTGAAGATATACAAATAAGTGCCGTGGGGCTGGGAGGGGGAATGAACGAAGGGAGCAAGTCAGGGTGAGACCCGGTCTCAAGCTCTGTGTCTTCTCTTTTTCCCCCCCAGGGGATTTTTAGGAAAGCACTGCAGCGGACAAAAATCGCCCAGTGACCAGCGATCAGAAACCGGATTGCCCTCCTTGAGCAAAGGCTTCAGGGAGATCAAAGTACCAACTGCCAGATCAGGAAGTGGAAATTGGCTCTGCAAATGGACAACTCATTAGTATGCCAAGATAATCTTTATAGGCTTGGAGAACCCATAGACCTTATCACCTATACTCCAACCAGCTGATAGAATCTCTCTGCAAGAATCTTTCAACTCTGGGTACAAAGATCGGTTTCCTCCCCTCCGAACCTTCCCTAAGGAGAAGGGTTTCATTCATTCAATTGGATTTCTTGAGCGCTCACCGCGTGTAGACCACTGTACTGAGCATTTGGGAGAGTACGATATAACAATAAACGGACATATCCCCTGCCCACTATGAGCTGACAGTCTAGAGACCGGTTCAGGGCAGCATGCCTGGGAGTCACAAGGTCATGGGCTCTAATCCCAGCTCCGCCACTTGTCTGCTGTGTGACCTTGGGCAAGTCACTTAACTTCTCTGTACCTCACTTACCTTATCCGTAAAATGGGAGTCTCACGTGGGACAGGCCTGTGTCCAACCCGATTTGTTTGTATCCATCTCAGTGCTTAGTACAGTGCCTGGCACATAGGAAGTGCTTAACAAATATCATAATTATTATTACCACAAACCCGGGATGCGTACAGAGCCTGAGAAGGGGGGTGACCCAGGACCATGCAGCCCACTGCCTACCTATCACTCGCCTTTCACTTGGTCTACTTATCTCACCGGCTCCTAAACCGGTGAAGCAGCATGGCTCAGTGGAAAGAGCATGGGCTTGGGAGTCAGAGGTCATGAGTTCGAATCCCAGCTCTGCCACTTGTCAGCTGTGTGACAAGTCATTTAACTTCTCTGTGCCTCAGTTCCCTCATCTGTAAAATGGGGATTAACTGGGAGCCTCACGTGGGACAACCTGATGACCCTGTATCTCCCCCAGCGCTTAGAACAGTGCTCTGCACATAGTAAGCGCTTAACAAATACCAACATTATTATCCTGAGCAGAGGGGAAAATGGTAAGGGGAAGGAGACGGAAGAATGGCAACATAGGGAAAGTGTAGGCGCTTAACAAATACCAACATTATTAAACCCTCAGCTGCCTGAAAAGCCTCCTGGATATAGCCTCACTCCAACTCATTACTGAATAAGTCAATATGCTCCGGCTAAAAGCTCTCTACAGGCGGCAGAGTGTGGTGGGGAGCCGCTGTTTTGCTAATTACAAATGTTTTGTTAATCAATAACATTTCCTGAGTGCTTACTATGTGCAGAGCACCTTACTAAGCACTTGAAAGAGTTCATTACAACAGAATTAGCTGACATTCTGAAAGCGTGTCGCAGTGACAAGCTCCCACGCCTATCTCAGGCAGCACAGTGTAAGTACGAGGGAGTAGCGCCTTGCAGATGCCCATATTTGCCCCTTTTTAGACACAAAGCATGTCACGCTCATTAATGATAATAATGGTATTTGTTAAGCACTTCCTATGTGTCAAACACTGTTCTAAGCGCTGGAGTAGATAATAGCTAATCAGGTTGGACACAGTCCCTGTCCCACATGGGGCTCACAGCCTTAATGCCCATTTTACAGATCAAGTAACTGAAGCGCAGAGAAGTCAAGTGAATTGCCCAACGTCACGCAGCAGACCAGTGGCAGAGCCGGGATTAGAACCAGGTCCCTCTGACTCCCAGGCCCGGCCTTTATCCCCCCAGGCCAGGCCGCACTGCTTAGGTATTTGAGTTCCTCGGGCCAAGGACCATAGTTCAAAAAAAATTGTCATTGCCCTTCCCGGAAAGGCCGCAGAGAGGTGAATGGCTCTGGCTAGGAAATGTGGGCTTCCTCCTCTCCCTCCCGCCCAGTTGTTTGTCCAAGGAGTGAATCAGAGAGAGAAAGAAAACGAGAGCAAGGGAGAGAGAAAATTTACCGGGAGATTGTGGGGATGGAAGTCCTGCCTAGGTAGGGGTGTGAAAGGAGTTCTTTCAGAAAAACCCTGTTTCCCTATTTCAAAGGATGAATTTCATTGTGCTCTGTATATCACTCTGAAATAGTCACTAATGTTAGTAGTTTTTCTAAAAAATCTGTTTTTTTAGGACATAATAATCAGCTACACAACTTGTTCAGAGTAAATGTTACTCTGTCTCTTGAGAAGCAGCATGGCCTAATGGAAAGAACATGGACCTGGGTTCTGCCAATTGCTTGCTGCATGATCTTGAGCAACTCACAACTTCTCTGTGCCAATATTCTCCTGTTCTCCCTCCTACTTAGTCGTGAACCCCTTGTGGGAAAGGGAATGTGTCCAACCTAATTAACTTCTCTCTACCCCAGTGCTTAGAACAGTATTTGACACATAGTAAGTGCTTAACAAATAAATGTTTTTAGCGGCTGGTCTCTCATTCATTCATTCATTCATTCACACAAGGCACTACTAAATTACCAAATTAAATCAAATACTTGTCACATCAAGTAGTAAATGATATCCTGCTCACTATGTAAGCAGAATTCACTAACTCTCCATATATGCCAGAACACCATTCTTTCCACCTTCAGAGAATTATTAAGGTCACATCTTCTCCAGGAGGCCTTCCCTGATTAAACCCTCTTTTCCCTGGCTCCCTCTCCCTCCTGCGTCATCTATGCACTTCGATCTGTGACCTTTAGACATTTGATATTCGCCCCACCCCCAACCCTGCAGCACTTATGTACGTATCTTTAAATTACGTATTACAAATTATTTATTCATACTAATGCCCATCTACCCCTCTACACCGTAAGCTCGTCATTGGCAGGGAATTTGTCAGCTAATTCTGTTGTATTGAACTCTTCTAAGTGCTTAGTACGGTGCTCTGCACGTAGTAAGCACTCAAGAAATATTATCGATTAACAAATACCACAATTAAGTGAAATTCTAAAGCCACATTCTTTTAAAAGCCTTGTGACTTTTTCCAAGAGTGATTGGGAAATCACTGCTGTAGACAGAATAGCATTAGTACTCCTTGGCTGCCTGACGAGAAGCGGCATGGCCCAGTGGAAACAACAAGGACCTGGGAGTCAGACGGTCATGGGTTCTAATCCCAGTTATGCCACGTATCTGCTGAGTGACGTTGTTGTGCCTCGGTTACTTCAGGTGTAAAATGGGGATTGAGACTGTGAGCCCCACATGGGACGGGAACTGTGTCCAACCCAATTTGCTTGTATCCATCCCAGCACTTTGGACAGTGCTTGGCTTCACACGTAAGTGCTTAACAAATACCACAATTATTATCATTATTATCATTATTATGTGTAAAGGAATGTGTCTGTGGATTTGCATGGGATGGAGCAGATCAAGCCACCAAGAGGCGGGGTCAATCAGTTACTCAGTGGTATTAATGGAGCACTTACAGTGTGCAGACCACTGTACTGAGCATTGTACTAAGACATGACCCCTGCTCTCGAGGACTTTATCAACTGGTAGGAAAGGTAGATGTTAAAAGGAAATTACAGACAAGGGAAAGAACAAAATAGAAGGTTATGTACATAAGTTCCGTGGGACTGGACGTGGGGCGAGTATCAAAATGCAGACTCAAGTGCCTAGGCGATGCGGAGAGGAAGGCAAATAGGGTGGTGAAATGAGGTCAGTCAGGGAAGACTTCCTGAAGGAGAAATGATTTTAATAGAGTTTTGAAGTTGGGGAGATTGGTGGCCTGTTGAATATGAGGGAATTCCACACGTGGGTGAGCCTGTGGTCGACCGTGAGAATGTTGAGTAAGAGAGCAAAGTGAGTGTGGACTGGATTGTAATTAATTAATGTTGGTATTTGTTAAGCGCTTACTACGCGCAGAGCACTGTTCTGAGCGCTGGGGGAGATACAGGGTAATCAGGTCGTCCCGCGTGAGGCTCACAGTTAATCCCCATTTTACAGATGAGGGAACTGAGGCCCAGAGAAGTGAAGTGACTTGCCCACAGTCACACAGCTGACAAGTGGCAGAGCTGGGATTGTAGTGAGGAGCAAGCTGATTGAGTGCTTCAAAGCTAATGGTGAGGAGTGTTTTTTTGTGGAGCTGGATAGACAACCATTGGAAGGTTTTGAGGAGTGGGGAGATGCGGCCAGAACTCTTCTTTTTCTTCAGAGAAAATTGATATGGACAACTGAGTGAACTGTGGGCTGGAGAGCTTGGAGGCAGGGAGGTCACTGGGGAGGCCAATTCCTTAGTCAAGACTGGATACGAAAAGGGCTTGGTTCAACGTCCTAATAATAATAGCAATAATAATGGTATTTGTTAATAATAATGTTGGTATTTGTTAAGCGCTTACTATGTGCAGAGCACTGTTCTAAGCGCTGGGGCCGATACAGGGTAATCAGCTTGTCCCACGTGAGGCTCACAGTCTTCATCCCCATTTTACAGATGAGGGAACTGAGGCCCAGAGAAGTGAAGTGACTTGCCCACAGTCACACAGCCGACAAGAGGCAAATCCGGGATTCGAACCCATGACCTCTGACTCCCAAGCCCGGGCTCGTTCCACTGAGCCACGCACTTACTATGTGCCAACACTGTTCTAAGCACTGGGGTAGATACAAGGTAATCAGGTTGTGCCACGTGGGGCTCACAGTCTTCATCCCCATTTCCCTGAGGCACAGAGGAGTGAAGTGACTTGCCCAAAGCCACCCAGCAGGGGAGCCGGAATTGGAACCCACGACCTCTGACTCCCAAGCCCGGGCTCTTTCCACTGAGCCACGCTGGTCCTCGTAGTAACTGTGATGGATTGTACATATGTCACAAAGGTAGAACCAACAGAATTTGGTGAGTGAATAAACTGAAGATGAGGATTGGGGTGGATTGAAGGAGAGAGGTGAAGCAAGGGGCATGTCAAGATTCATTAACAGTGGCAGGCTAAGCAACTGGCAAACACATCTGTTTAGAGAAGCAGCGTGGTCAAGTGGAAAGCGCATGGACCTGGGAGTCCGCAGTCATGAGTTCGAATCCCGGCTCCGCCACTTGTCAGCTGTGTGACTGTGGGCAAGTCACTTCACTTCTCTGGGACTCAGTTACCTCGTCTGTAAAATGGGGATGAAGACTGTGAGCCTCACGTGGGACAAACTGATTCCCCTGTATCTACCCCAGTGCTTAGAACAGTGCTCTGCACATAGTAAGCGCTTAACAAATACCAACATTATTATTATCTGTACAATAAGAGCTTGCAATACACTGTGGGCTGCCCACCGATCTCTTCAGCCACCCCCAGAGGTATGGATAAGATCTCACCAACTCCGGGCGTCTTTGAAAGGCAAGACTAGCTGAGCGACTTGGAGAGTCTTATAGGTGTAAATATATCGTTTCCTTCTGGAAAATTGTCTCCTCCCTGGCTTTGGGCTCTGGGGCTGCGGACTGCAATTTTGTTGGCAGGGAATGTGTCTGTTTACTGTTATACTATATTCTCCCATGTGCTTAGTACAGTCACTGCACACAGTCAGCACTCAATAAATAGGATCGAGCAAATCCACACACCACGAGGCTGTGGTTAACAAATTAGGTCAGTTAGAGCCTCGGCAGAGCATTATTAAGGTCACATCTCCTCCAAGAGGCCTTCCCCGATTAAATCCTCTTTTCCTTGGCTCGCTCTCCCTTCCACGACGCCTATGCACTTGGATCTGTGATCTTTGGACGTTTGATATTCGCCCCGCTCCCAACCCCAGTGTACTTAACGTAGATACCTTTAAATTACATATCATAAATTACTTATTTATTCATCTTAATGTCTGTTTCCTCCTCTAGACTCTAAGCTCATTATGGGCAGGGACCGTGTCTGCTCATTCTGTTATACTGTACTCTCCTAAGTGCTTAGTACAGTGCTCTGAACATAGTAAGCATTCAATGAATACTATTGATTGATAAGGTCGCGTTGTTGAAATGAGTCCCTTTGAAGAGGTTTTTGACCAGAACGTGGCAGAGAAATGTTTTGGGATTGCAGGACTAGAAGCAGCTTGGCCTAGTGGACAAAGCACGGGCCTGGGAGTCAAAAGGTCAGGGGTTCTAGTCCTGGCTCCGCCGCTTGTCTGCTGTGTGACCTTGGGCAAGTCACTTCACTTCTCTGTGCCTCTGTTCCCTCATCTGTAAAATGGTAATTAAGACTGTGAATCCTATATGGGACAGGGACTTTGTCCAACCCAATTATCTTGTATCTACCGCAGCACTTAGAACAATGCCTGGCACAGAGTAAGCTCTTAACAAATACCATTAATAATTACTATTATTTTATGGTCCCAGCCAATCCAGGCAACCTCATTGGCCAAAGGCAGGATTAGGTCAAGGAAAGTTTCATCAGGCCAGCCCCACTCCTTTTATCCCATAAATGCCGAAGCCAACCAAGACAGATGCTTTACTGATTTCTAAGCCATCCAAGGCGGATGCTTTATTTTTCTTTCTAAATAGTCACCAGGTAGAGATTCCTCAGTAGTCAAGTCTACGATTTAGGGTTTACTTGCCCTTCCTTTTTTATGGTATCTGATACGCATTTACTATGTGCCAGGCACTATAGTAAGCTTTAGGATGGATACAAGCTGATCAGAATGAACACAATTCATGTCCCATGTGAGGCTCAGCCTTAATCCCCATTTCACAGATGAGGGAAGCGAGGCACAGAAAAGTTAAATGCCTTGCCCAAGGTCACACAACAGACATGTGGCAGAACCAGAATTAGAAACATCAGCCATATGATCACAGTCAATCCAAGTTAGGTTTAAATCAAAGAAATTTCCATCTGGTCCAGCACCCCTCCTCTCAACCCAAACATGCCTAAGCCTTCCCAAGACACGCTTTATTCCTTTTTTTCCTTAAATATTCCCAGGATGAGATTCTTAGTAGTAAAATCCATTATTTGGGGTTGATCTGCTCCTATTATTATGTGTGCCATCGAGTCATTTCCGATTCTTAGCGATTCCATGGATGTACTTTCTCCAGAACATCCTGTCCTCTCAACCCTTCTAACGGTTCTTCCATTATCGTTGTCTTGATCCACCTAGCCATCATCAAATCCCAACTGGATGACTGCATCACCCTCCTTTCTCTTCTCCCAACCTCCTGCCTCTCTCCACTTCAGTCTATACTTCACTCTGCTGCCCTGATTATCTTTCTGCCTCTGGGCATGTCACGCCCCCTCAGAAATTTCCAGTGGTTGTCTATCAACCTCCGCATGAAGCAAAAACTCCTCACTATTGCTTCAAAGCTGTCCATCCCTTTGCCCCTTCCTACCTCACCTCCCTTCTCTCTTTCTTCAGCCCACCCCGCACACTCTGCTCCTCAGCCACTAACCTCCCCACGGTGTCTCATTCTCACCTGTCCTCCCATCGACCCCTGGCCCACGTCCAACCTCTGGCCTGGAATGCCCTCCCGCCTCACATCTGCCAAACTAGCACACTCCCTCCCTTCAAAGCCCTACTGAAAGTTCACCTCCTCCAGAAGGCCTTCCCAGACTGAGCCTCCCTTTTCTTCTCCTCCTCCTCCCCATCGACCCCATCTCCCTCCCTCTGCTCTACCCCACTCCCCGCCCCACAGCACTTGTGTGTATATGTACATATTTATTATTCTCTTTATTTCGTTAGTGATGTATATATATATATCTATAATTCTATGTATTTATATTGATGCTACTGATGCATGTCTACTTGTTTTGTTTTGTTCTCTGTCTTCCCACCCCCAGACTGCGAACCCATTGTTGGGTAAGGATTGTCTCTATTTGTTGCTGGATTGTACTTTCCAAGCTCTTAGTACAGTGCTCTGTACACATTAAGCACTCAATAAATATGATTGAATGAATCTAGCTGCTGGTCTGCCTCTTCCACATTTACCCTGGACTTTTCCTATCATCAGTGTCTCCTGCATAGAGTTAGTCCTCCGGATTATGTGTCCAAAATACGCTTGTTTGGCCTTCCAAAGACCACTTTGGTTTAATTTGCTCTAAAATCCATTTGTTTTGATTTGATTCTCCCTGACTTAACTTCAAAAGCTGTGTGGCCCAGTGAGAAAAGCACAGGATTGGAAGTAGGGAGACCTGGGCTCAAATCCCGGCTCCACTTGCTGCTCCACAGGTCACTCAGCTATGTGCCAAGTGCCGTTCTAAGCGTTAAGGTAGATACAAGTCAGAATGGACACAGTCCTTGTCCCACATGGGACACACAGTCTTAATCCCCATTTTAGAGATGAAGTAACTGAGGCACAGAGAAGCGAAGTGATTTGCCTCCATTTCCACATCTGAAAAATGGGAGTTAATTACCCATTCTTCATCTCCTTTAGAATGAGCCTCAAACGAGACAGATACTGTAACCAAATCAGACTGTATCTGCCCAACCTACCGCACAACAGTGTTTAGCACAGTGCTTGGTAAATAAAAGTGTTTAACAAATATCATCATTCGTATTGAAAGAAGCTCCTTCTGAATTTCTCACCTCTTCTCTAATCCATCAAAAATAAGGTGTCAGGCCTGTGATCCTGTGTCACCCTGCCTGATTTCAGCCCTACTGCTGCTCAAGGTGATCTGGCTCTTGCCTTACCTTTTTAATAATAATAATAATAATAATAATGCTGGTATTTAAGTGCTTACTGTTAAAAACAGCATTCTGAGCATAGCAGCTTTTGATCTAAATGACTGTTTTTGTCTCAGGAAGTCCCCCATTTCAGGTGGGATGTATAGCACATCTGCAAATTCCAAATTCCGGGGGACAGGAGATTGCTTCTTTCCCAAAACAGATAAGGCCTGCTTGGACAGGAGATTGCTTCTTACCCAAAACAGATAAGGCCTGCTTGAAGAGTCTCTTTGGTCATTGAAGAAAACACATTGTCCGAGTTCTTTTGTGATTGGCTACTTCTCCTATATGTTGCAAATAAAGGCACAGCCAAACAGGAGAGGGGTGCCGTTGTGTCACTCGTACCTCTCCGGAGGTGAACGGGCACTCGGTCACCTTCCTCCCTTTTCTGATCTATCCAACACTGTCTCTGAGTGTTACTTTCCTTACTTGCGTCACCACCTTGGGTTCGAATCCTCACTGCCTTTTAGTTCCATTCTCTTTTCGAGTACAGTTACTATGTGCAAAGCACTGTTCTAAGCACTGGGGGTATACAAGGTGATCAGGTTGTCCCACGTGGGGCTCACAGTCTTAATCCCCATTTTACAGATGAGGTAACTGAGGCCCAGAGAAGTTAAGTGATTTGCCCAAAGTCACACAGCTGACAAGTGGCAGAGCTGGAATTAGAACCCACAACCTCTGACTCCCAAGCCCAGGCTCTTTCCACTGAGCCACACTGCTTCCCAGACTTGTTTTTTGTAGCAAGTCTGAGGCTAACCATTACCATTACTTTAGGGCAGAAATGTTTCAAAGGCACTCAACTGCCCATGGAGCTAATTAGCAGAGAACCCTCTGGACTCCCAATTCCATTTTATCCCAATACCTGTGGCCCTGCATAGACTTTTTTTTCTGAGAGAAACAGGGTGGCCTGATGGAAAGAACAGGGGGCTGGGAAACAGAGGATTTCAAGTGCAATCCTAACCCCACTACTTGTCTGCTGTGTGACCTTGGGCAAATCGCTTAACTTTTCTGGGACTCAGTTACCTCATCTGTAAAATGGAGATTAAGACCGTGAGGCCCGGGGGGGACAGGGATTGTATCCAACCTAA
The DNA here is from genome assembly GCF_004115215.2 of Ornithorhynchus anatinus. NCBI lineage: Eukaryota > Metazoa > Chordata > Mammalia > Monotremata > Ornithorhynchidae > Ornithorhynchus > Ornithorhynchus anatinus. Next base: position 57,435,873 of record NC_041731.1, read on the forward strand.
TTAACATGTGTCTATTTTAGCTTAGAACAGAGTAGTAAGCACTTAGCAAGTACCTGAGAATCCTACTTCTTTGGTCCTCTGTTTGGAACCAAGCTAGTCTCTGGTCTGTGATTGGGAATGAATGAGGATGGGGTTTTTTTGTTTGTTTGGTTGGTTTTTTTATGGTATTTGTTAAGCACTTACTGGGCATTCTAATAAGCAATTGGGGTAGATACAATTCTTTACAGTTGAAGGAACTGAGGCACAGCCCCTGTCCTACGTAGGGCTCACGGCCTTATTCCCCATTTTACAGATGAGGTAACTGAGTCACAGAGAAGTGAAATGATCAGCAGACGAGGGGCAGAGCCAGGATCAGAACCCAGGACCGTCTGACTCAAGGCCCCGTGTTCTATCCATTAGGCCACATTTAGTTGTGTGGTCAAGACATTACTGATAACGAACCCTAACCGTGACGATCAGTAAGTAAGGGTAATACGTCTAAGAGGATTCACTCATTCATCCTCCTGTAAGGAAGAAATAAATAAGAAGGTGACTCAAACTGACTTGAGCTCTGAACACCACTGGGTTATAACATTCTCAGGACTGTTTGTTGTCGAGTTACGGTAATTTCAGCCTTTGTCTGGATCAACTTCTCCAAGCATTCTGGTTCTTGGGTGGTAACTGACTGGGAGAGAGGAGAGCCAGTGCAAGAGAGGGGCATGGTGGAGGAGGAGGGAGATGGAAGGGCAGGAGGGTTGAGCCGGAGAGCCTGGAAGCATCCGCTGAGAGGACTGGGCAGGCGGCATGGCCTAGTACCTAGAACAAGGGCCTGGGAGTCAGAAGGCCCTGGGTTCTAATCCCGGCTCTGCCACTTGTTGGCTGTGTGACCTTGGGGCAAATCGTTTCACTTCTCTGTGACTCAGTTACCTCATCTGTAAAATGGGGATTAAGGCTGCGAGCCCTACGTAGGACAGATACCGTGTACGACCTGATTTTCTTGCATCAGCCCCCGTGCTTAGATCAGTGCCCTGCACATCGTAAGTACTTATGAAGTAGGCAGGGAATGTGTCTGTTGTTGAATTGTACTCTCCCAAACGCTTAGTACAGGGCTTTGCACACAGTAAGCACTCCATAAATATGACTGAATGAATGAATATGAAACACTGTAATTTTTGTTTAAAGCATGAATCAAGTTCTCTGCCCCACTGAGGCTTGGCACCTTTTTGGCTATGGATTTTTATCCATTCATTCAATCGTATTTATTGAACGCTTATTGTGTGCAGAGCACTGTACTAAGCGCTTGGGAAAGTACAATACAGCTATAAAGAGGAGACAATCCCTGCTCACCGAGCTCATAGTCTTGGGTAGGGGGAAGGAGGCAGACATCAATACAACTGTGAGCCCGTCATTGGGCAGGGATTGTCTCTGTTGCCGAATTGTACATTCCAAGCGCTTAGTACAGTGCTCTGCACATAGTAAGCGCTCAATAAATACTATTGGATGAATGAATACGACAGACATCAATATAAATAAATAAAATGACAGATATACATAAGTACTGTGGGGCGGGGAGAAGGAGGAATAGCAAAGGGAGCAAGTCGGGGTGAGCGGGAAGGGAGTGGGAAAAGAGGAAAAGTAGATTACACCCAGAACCTTTGTGAATCTACATAGCCAAAGTAGATGGAAACCTCACCTTTGAGAGAAGTATCAGATTGTGCCCGAACGTAGAAAGGGGCTTCTCGGCCGATGACCTTTTCTCTCTTACCACTGGACCCCAGCTAAAATTCAAGCATTGGCTAACCCACTGAGAATATTAATAATAATTATGGTATTTGTTAAGCACTTACTATGTGCCAAGCACTGTTCTAAGCGCTGGGGTAGATACAAGGTAATCAGGCTGTCCTCCTTGGGGCTCACAGTCTTAGTCCCCATTTTACAGTTGAGGCAACAGACAGAGAAGTGAAGTGACTTTTCCAGGGTCACACAGCAGACAAGTGGTGATGGTGGGATTAGAACCCACATCTCTTCTGACTCCCAAGCCCATGCTCTTTCCATTAAGACACACTGCATCGGGGGCAGGGGCTGGGGGGGAACCACTATTAAAGCGGTGTGGCTTAGTGGATAGAGCACAGGTCCGGGAGTCCTTCTGACCTGGGTTCTAATTCCGGTTCCACCACATGTCTGTGTGAACTTGGACAAGTCATTTATCTTTTTCTGCCTCAATTACCTCATCTGTAAAATGAGGATAAGGGTGTGAGTCATATGGGACAGGAACTACGTCCAACCCGACTAATTTGTGTCTACCCCACTGATCTCATCTATCTCACTGCAGGCCTCGCGCCCAAATCCCGTCTCTGGCCAGGAATGCCCTCCCTCCTCATATCAGATAATGGCACTCCTCAACTTCAAACCCTTATTGAAGGCACATCTCCTCCGAGAAGCCTTCCTTGATTAAGTCCTCCTCTCCTCTCTCGTCACCCTGACTTGCTCTCTTCTTTCGTCTCCCCTCCCAACTCTACGGCACTTATGTATATAATTGTAATTTATTTATGTATATTAATGTTTGCCTCCCCCTCTAACAGTGAGCTTGTTGTGGGCAGGGACTATTTGTTATTGTATTGTAGTCTCCCAAGCGCTCAACACAGTGCTTTGCAAGCAGGAAGTGCACAACTGAATGAATGAGTACACACAGGGAGAAATTGAAATTGTAAAAACAGCAAAATAACATACAAAAACAAGAGCCACATCTACCTCGTGACCGACTACATGCCCACATCCTCCCTCTGGTCTGGAATTCCTCTTACCCCTTCATATAGAGAAGCAGCATGCCTTAGTGGAAAGAGCATGGGCTTGGGAGTCAGAGGTCGTGGGTTCTAATCCCCGCTCTGCCACTTGTCTGCTGTGTGACCTTGGGCAAGTCACTTCACTTCTCTGTGTCTCAGTCACCTCATCTGTAAAATGGGGATTAAGACTGTGAGCCCCACTTGGGACAACCTGAGAACTTTGTATCTGCCCCAATGCTTAGTACATTGAGAAGCAGCGTGGCTCAGTGGAAAGAGCACGGGGATGGGAGTCAGAGGTCGTGGGTCCGAATCCCGGCTCCGCCACTTCTCAGCTGTGAGACTTTGGGCAAGTCACTGAACTTCTCTGTGTCTCAGTTACCTCATCTGTAAAATGGGGATGAAGACTGTGAGCCTTATGTGGGACAACCTGATTACCCTGTATCTACCCCAGCGCTTAGAACAGTGCTCTGCACATAGTAAGCACTTAACAAATACCAACATTATGATTATTATTATTACATAGCCCTTAACAAATACCATCATTATTATTATTATAGGGCAATCACTCTCCCCACCTTCAGAGCCTTATTAAAATCAGTGTTCGTTCTCCCACTGATTTACAGAGCAATGTGAGACAGAGACTATGTCCACCTTGATTAACTTGTATCTACCCCAGAGCTTAAAACAGTGTTTGATGCATATTAAGTGCTCAACAAATACCATTAAAAGCCCATCTCCTTACCTGTCTCTCCTAACATAGCTCCTGGACTCTCCTGCTACCAGCAGGCCTTGGGTGGCTTTGAAACGGAACACAGGTGGGGCTTGTAAATCAAAGGCAGGTGAATAAACTGAGGCTTGGAAAGTCCAAAGGCATCTAGGCTTCCAAATGCCAAATCAACGGCCTTCTGGACGTTTTCTTCTGAAAGGTCTTCCCTGCCACTTCACTGGCTGACTGAGATGGATCAAAAACTCCTATATCCAATGCAGCTACTAGGACCTGAAATCTCCAGTTTTCAGGCATTTCAATTTCCAACATTCTAGCCTCACGGATTCAGTCAGTTGCCCCACATCCTAGGATAGCTTTCCCCTCTTTCAGGGCCAGTATTCAAAGATAGAGCTATTCCAAATAATCAGTCGGTGGTATTCACTGAGCGCCTACTCTGTGCAGGGCGCTACACTAAGCGCTTGGGAGAGTACAATATAACAGAGTTGGTAGACACGTTCCCTGCCCACTACGAGCTTGGAGTCTAGAGGAATTATCAGGCCCCAGATGGGGCTCACAGCCTAAGTAGGAAGGAGAACAGGTATCGAATCCGCATTTTTCAGATGCCATAACCGAGGCACCGAGAAGTTAAGTGACTTGCCCAAGGACACACAGCAGGTTTTTGGCAGAGGTGGGATTAGAACCCGGGGCCTGTGACTCCCAGGCCTCTGCTCTTTCCACTAGGCCACAGAGTCCCTCTAAACCAAGGTCGAACTGGGCTGAATACCAGTCTTCTTTGCTTGCTAGACTGGAAGCTTACTGTGGGCAGGGAATGTGTCTGTTTATTGTTAAACTGTACTTTCCCAAGAGCTTAGTGCAGCGCTCTGCGTACGGTAAGTGCTCAATAAACGGGATCGACTGACCGACCGACTGCAGGACACCATGCTTGTGGAAAGACGTTAATGTTCCAGGGGGAAAGCTAGTACGGGGTCACCCACCGGCGGACCCGGCACGGGCAACAGATTAAGGTTCTGGTCTGAGATTAGATGGTGAGTAGCAAACAGAGTCGTCCTGTGTTTTCTCCAGGCATCTGATTCATGGAAGGGAGAAAGACTCCCTCAGTGGATTGGGCAACAGTATGCGATGAGCAATTCCTCAATCGTAAGACATCCAATTAAGGAAAAAAGTTCTCATTTTAACATCAATATTGCTTTTCCCCGACTTTCTGTTCCATTTTGTTTTTATAGGAATGGGAGCAAAAGGCAATGGAGTTCTTGAGCCCTCTTTGCTCACTTTGACAATTTGAATTTTGCACTTGCCAAAATGCTGGCTGTAATTTTGCAAGAACATTATGGAGTCCAGCTCAGGAGTCCAATAAGTTATTATGGAGATAATGGAAATTCCCTATGGCACCCAAAGGCTTGTTGGAAAGGAAAACTGAAAATAATATCTGAGGAATAAATAATAATGTTTTAAGTGCTTCCTATGTGCCAAGTTCTGGAGTAGATGTGAAGCAGTCACAGTTTAAGAGGCAGGGAATCCAGTATTTCATCCCCAATTTACTGATGAGGAAACTGAGGAGCCAAAATTGCCCAAGATCACACACACGGCAGGTAAATGGAGGAGTTGGGATTAGAGTAATAATTAATAATAATTGTGGTATTTGTTAAACACTTACTACGTGCTAAGCTCTGGGGTAGATACAGGCAAATTAGGTTGGACACAGTCCCCGTCCTACGTGGGGGGTCACAGACTCGATCCCCATTTTACAGATGAGGTAACTGAGGCACGGAGAAGTAAAGTGACTTACCCAAAGTCATACGACAGACGAGTGGTGGAACTGGTCTTAAAACCCATGGCCTTCTGACTCCCAGGCCCCTGCTCTATCCACTATGCCATGCTGCTTCTGTATCCCCAGACCCCCGGGCCCTTCTCTTCCCATTAGGCCACTCCGCCTTTCATCCAAAGCATTAAAATCTTTCCTCTCCCACCAGATAGGAAGAGCCCTGTATTATTCCTTGACTTTCCCCAGAGTCCTATGCTCTATCATTTCATGGATGAGTAATGTAAGATCTTACATTATCTGTCACCGGAGGCTTCGTAAGATTCACCACCGTGACGATGGCACTCATATCTGTGATTCATAGATTCCGCCATTTGGGGAGAAATCGGAGGTGACATTATACAAGCTTCTATCACTGGAGCAGTAACTCTACGGATGGTCAAATCTGCTGCTCTCTTGTTTCGGCTCTGGTGACCCCGTTTTCTTTTTGCTGCCTTTTGTTTTTACTTGCTATGCTGACGTCGTTGGTTAGTTCGTAAGAGAAGCAGCGTGGCTCTGTGGAAAGAGCCCGGGCTTGGGAGTCAGAGGCGGTGGGTTCTAATCCTGGCTCCACCAATTATCAGCTGTGTGACTTTGGGCAAGTCACTTCACTTCTCTGGGCTTCAGTGACCTCATCTGTAAAATGAGGATTAAAACTGGGAGCCCCACGTGGGACAACCTAATTACCTTGTATCTCTCCCAGGGCTTAGAACGGTGCTTGGCACATGGTAAACGCTTAACAAATACCATCGTTATTATAACCTGGATGATGTTTCCCGTAAAGGGACGGCCTCTGAGCTCTTCTGTCCATCCTGCAAACTTCATTCATTCATTCAATTGTATTTAGTGAGCGCTTACTGCGTGCAGAGCACACAAACCGAACGAACCTCCCAGCGTTAGCCAACGACTTAAAGCCTGTGTAGCTTTAAGTTACTTGTAGCTTGCAATGTGGCGAAGCAGCATGGCCTAATGGGTAGGCGATCTCATCTATTTCGCCACCGACCCCTCGCCCACATCCTGCCTCTGGCCTGGAGCGCCCTCCCTCCTCAAATCTGATAGACGATTCCTCTCCCCCACTTCAAAACCTTATTGAAGGCACATCTCCTCCAGGGGCCTTACTGACTGAGCCCCCCCTTTCTTCTTCTCCCACTTCTTTCTGCATCGCCCTGACTTGCTCCCTTTGTTCAGGCTCCTCCCGGCCCCTCGGCGCTTATGTACGTGTCTGTAATTTATTTCTTTATATTAATGTATGTCCCCCACTCCCTCCAGACTGTATGCTCATTGTGGGCAGGGAATGTGTCTGTTTACTGTTTCATTGTACTGCACACAGTAAGTGCTCAATAAAAAAGATGGAATGAATGATAGAACACGAGCCTGGGGGTCAGGAGGATCTGAGTTCTAATCCTGACTCCGCCACTTGTAATAATAATAATTATGATGGTACTTGTTTAGCAAACCTTGGTGTCATCCTTGACTCAGCTCTCTCATTCACCCCACACATCCAATCCGTCACCAATGCCTGCCAGTCTCACCTTTATAATATCGCCAAGATCCACCCTTTCCTCTCCACCCAAACGGCTATCTTAGTGGTACTGGCTCTCGTAATATCCCGGCTAGACTACTGCGTCAGCCTCCTCTCAGATCTCCCTTCCTCCCATCTCTCCCCACTCCAGTCGATTCTTCACTCCGCTGCCCGGCTCATCTTCCTGCAGAAACGCTCTGAGCATTTCACTCCCCTCCTTAAAAACCTCCAGTGGTTGCCCATCGACCTCCGCACGAAACAAAAACTTCTCACTCTGGGCTTCAAAGTTCTCCATCCCCTTGCCCCCTCCTACCTCACCCCCCTTCTCTCTTTCTACTGCCCACCCCGTAGGCTCCGCTCCTCCGCCGCCCGCCTCCTCACCGTCCCCCGTTCTCGCCTATCCCGCCTTCGACCCCTGTCCCACGTCCCGCCGCTGTTCTGGAATCCCCTCCCTCCTCACCTCCGCCAAACTAACTCTCTTCCCCTCTTCAAAGCCCTACTGAGAGCTCACCTCTTCCAGAAGGCCTTCCCAGACTGAGCTTCCCCTTTTCCCCTCTGCTCCCTCTGCTCCCTCTCTGCTTCCCCTCCGCCCTCTAGTCCTTCCCCTCTCCCTTCCCCTCCCCTCAGCGCTGTGCTCATTTATATATATTTTTATTACTCTATTTATTTTGTTAATGAGGTGAACATCCCCTTGATTCTATTTATCATGATGACGTTGTCTCGTTTTTGTCCGTCTCCCCCGATTAGACTGTGAGCCCATCGTTGGTCAGCGATTGTCTCTATCTGTTGCCATTCCAAGTGCTTAGTCCAGTGCTCTGCACATAGTAAGCGCTCAATAAATACTATTGAATGAATGAATGAATGAATGTATCAAGCACTGTTCTAAGCAATGGGATAGATACAAGATAATCGGATGAGACATAGTCCCTGTCCCTCAGGGAGCTCATAGTCTTAATCCCCATTTTACAGATGAGGTAACTGAAATACAGAGAAGTAAAGTGACTTACCCAAGGTCACACAGCAGGGATGTGGTGGACCTGGGATTAGGTCCACCCAGGACCTCTGACCCCCCAGGCTAGGGGCTTTCAACTAGGTCACGCTGCTTCTTGTCTACTGTGTGAATTTAGGCAAGTCACTTAATTTCTCTGGGCCTCAGTTCCCTCATCCATAAAATGGGGATTAAGACTGTGAGACGTGGACTGTGTCCGATCTGATTAGCTCGTATCTATCCCAGCGTTTAGTGCAGTGCCTGGAACATAGGCAATACCTGACAAATATGGTATTTTTAAAAAGTTAGGAGCCAGTGTTTAGAGTTCGATGTGCAGTTAGTCATTAAGAGCCCTGTTGTCTCTTGGCTAATGTAAAGAATCCTCCTCTGCTTCACCCACACTTAGAAAAAGGGTCAGCCTCATTTAGGGGACTGTCCGGTAAATACCAAACTATAAACCTTGATGGGTTTCGCTCTGAGCACCGATAAGTGTGAGTCACTCCTCGGCTTGGTTTCTCTGAACTTCCTGAGAGTGAGTTGAAAGAGATAGAATTAGAACACTGGCAAAATTCATTCATTCATTCAATTCTATGTATTGAGCGCTTAATAATGATAATGTTGGTATTTGTTAAGCGCTTACTATGTGCAGAGCACTGTTCTAAGCGCCGGGGGAGATACAGGGTAATCAGGTTGTCCCCCGTGGGGCTCCCAGTCTTAATCCCCATTTTACAGATGAGGTCACTGAGGCCCAGAGGAGTGAAGTGACTTGCCCACAGTCACCCAGCTGACAAGTGGCACAGCTGGGTTTCGAACACATGACCCCTGACTCCCAAGCCCGGGCTCTTTCCACTGAGCCACGCTGCCTCTCTGCTTACTATGTACTAAGTGCTTGGGAGAGTGCACTACATAGAGACATACCTTTCAATGTTATGTTTTCTCCAAAGAGTACCTCTCCAACTAGTCACTGAAGACAGAGTTTAGAGGCTGTCTTGGGCAATTCAGAGCTCAGGTGACAAATACATGTCAGAGTCCTGGTAATAATAATCCTGGTATCTGTTAAGCACTTATTATATGCCAGGCACCGTACTAAGTACAAGAAAATTGGGTTGGACACAGTCCCCTTCCCACACAGCGGTCACAGTCTTAATCCCCATTTTACAGATGAGGGAACTGAGGGCCAGGGAAGTCATTTGACTTGCCCGAAAGCACACGGCAGACAAGTGGTGGATCCGGGATTAGAACGTGTGACCTTCTGACTCCCGGGCCCATGCTCTATCCACTACACCACTCTTCTCCAACTGTTCCCGATTTTCCTGACTTTCCTGACTCCACCCGTTAGCTGTTCCCCCACCCTGGAACTCCTTTCCCCCACAGAATCCTCCAGACCACATGTCTTTCATCTTTAAAGTCCTCCTCCTAAAATCCCACCTTCCCCAACTTCCTCTTAACGCCCCAATCATGGCCAACTAGCACTTGTTCACTCTAATTCTATCCTCGACACTTGTATTCGTGTATTTTTAATTTTTAAATAACGCAATCTACTTATCTGTCTATACATTCAATCATTTGTTCTGCCGTTTCATTCTAACATCCTTGTATTGCTTCCTCCTTTATACTTCCGCTTTCTCTGTTTTTCACTGTCTGTAAAGAATTTCTCAGTCTCCTCAATTAGACTGTAAGCACCCTAAGGGCAGAGAGTGTTTGTTTTATTAATAATAATGTTGGTATTTGTTAAGCGCTTACTATGTGCAGAGCATTGTTTTAAGCGCTGGGGTAGACACAGGGGAATCAGGTCGTCCCACGTGGGGCTCACAGTCTTCATCCTCATTTTACAGATGAGGTAACTGAGGCACAGAGAAGTTAAGTGACTTTCCCACAGTCACACAGCTGACAGGTGGCAGAGCTGGGATTCGAACTCATGAGCGCTGACTCCAAAGCCCAGGCTCTTTCCACTGAGCCACGCTGCTTCTTGTACTCTTCCAAGTACTAAGTGCCGAGCACTCAATAGGTAGTCAATAAACGCCATTGATTTGATCTCCTTCTTTGGTGATTTTATAATGCAATAATTAATTGATAAGTAATTAATTACATACCATGACGCCCTCAATATAACTGAGCAAGAATATGTGGTAAGAGAATCCTTCTGAGGATCTGAGTCAGTAGAATCTGTTTTTCAACTGTAAACCCTTCCCAAGGGGGAGGTCCTATCTCTTTTTCACTTAACTCCCCCTCAGTGAAGAGTCCATACATAATCTTGGGTGGTAATGATTTTTTTAATGGCATCTGTTAAGCACTTACTACCTGCCAGGCACTGTTCTAAGTGCTGGGGTAGAGGAAAGATAATCGGGCTGGACACAGTCCATGTCAATCAATCGATCAATTGTATTTATTGAGAGCTTACTATGTCAAGAGCACCGTACTCAGTGTTTGGGAGAGTACAACAGAATTAGCAGAAAAGTTCCCTGCCCGTAATGAGCTTAATATCGATTTTACAGATGAGGTAACTGTGGCACAGGGAAGTTGTGACTCGGGTGAGTCGCACGACAGACAAGTGGCAGAGTCAAGATTGGAACCCAGGTCCTTCTGACTACCGGGCCCGTGTTCTAACCATTAAGGTGTGGCTTCTCCACCTTTTCGGAAGGGAGGCTTGGAAATCTACAGCATTTAGAGTTTCGTGGGTTTCCGCTCTCCGTCCTGCTCTCCATTTCCAAGTCTTTCTTCCACACTAAGGCTTCCTGTGAATTGAACTGAGAGGGGCAGGTGGTACAGGAAAGTCAGGAAATGGAAAAGGATACTGTTTATCATCCCCCAAAAGGCTAGTTCTACCAAGAGGCCAGACCATAGGCTCCCCTCCCTCTCTATCACGGCTCAATTGGATTCGACTCCACTCCCTCCAATTTGGGGCAGGCAGAGATTAGGAGGAGTCAGTCAGTCATATTTACTGAGCGCTTCCCGAGTGTAGAGCACTCTACTAAGCTCTTGGGAGAGTACAATATAACAGACACCTTCCCTGCCCACGACGAGCTTACGGTCTAGAGGGGGGCTGAATGTGGACATCAGGTGACATCGGCTTCAAGATTCCCCTAACCCATCTGGCCGGCAAACTTTGGATGCTTCCCCTTGATTCTATTATTGCTCTTGTTCTTGTCAGTCCGTCTCCCCCGATTAGACCGAAAGCCCGTCAAAGGGCGGGGACTGTATCTGTTACCGATTTGTCCATTCCAAGCGCTTAGTACAGTGCTCTGCACATAGTAAGCGCTCAATAAATACTATTGAATGAATGAATGACTACACAGAGGTGAACAACGACAACAAGCAGACACATTCCCCGTGAGCCTCATGTGGGACAGGGATGGTGTCCAACCTGATTATCTTGTATCTACCCCAGTGCTTACTACAGTGCTATACACATAGAAAGTGCGGGGTAGACCGGGGTGGAAGCAATCTCTGTCCCACACGGGGCTACGGAATAGATAGAAGAAATTCTAGGAGACCCACTGAAGCGTATTATCAAAAAGCTGGACCAGCTTAGCCTGAGCAGAGGCAGTTCGAGGCTCCGAGACCATTTTGAGCGGCTCGGAGACAACTGGAACCAAAATTAGTAGCCGCAGCCATGAGAAAACTCTAAACTGTACCCGGAATGGAAAGGCCTGCAAATGACACCACAGCGATCTTTTTCAACCACATCCTCACGCATGGAGAAGAAGCACCTTCCACCCCAGTACTATCTGACTGCCAGCAGGCTGTGGAGAAGCAGGCTGGCCCAGGTTGAATTCAGAAACCGGGCAGTAACCTAATTTTCACATTCCTTCCTCTTCTCCCCACATCACCGGCTCAAGTGGCAAAATGTAATTTATTTTATTATATCAGTGCCTGGCTCCTTCTCTAGACTGTGAGTTCGTTGTGAGCAGGGAACATGTCTACCAACTTTGTGGCATTGTACTGTCCCATGCGCTTAGTAGAGTGCTCTGCACATATTAAGGGGTCAATAAATAGGATTAATTCATTGATTGGGAGGGAGAAGCTTGCTGGGATTTAGAGCCCCAGCAACACACCTCCTCTGATGGAAGACCGGGCTTTATGATCAACCAATCAATGGTATTTATTGCTTAGTGGAAAGAGCCCGGGCTTGGGAGTCAGAGGTCATGGGTTCTAATCTCTGCTCTGCCACTTGTCTGCTGTGTGACCTTGGGCAAGTCACTTCACTTCTCTTTGCCTCCGTTCCCTCATCTGTAAATGGGGGTTAAGACTGTGAGCCCCACGTGGGTCAACCGGGTTACCTTGTATCTCCCCCAGCACTTAGAACAGAGCTTGGCACGTAGTAAGTGTTTAACAAATACCATCATCTCATCATTATTATTATTATTGAGCATTTAGTGGGAGAGAAAAATACATTTGGTAGGCACGGTCTCTATCCTCTGGGAGTTGATCATCTAGTTGGAAGATGGACATTAAGACAAATTACAAGTAAGGAAAGCAACAGGGTGTAAGGATATGGATCTAATTGTTTAGTGCCTATAGACTTCGATCCATAGGGGATGCCGAGGGAAGGAGAATAGAGTAGGAAGATTAGTAAGGGAAGACTTTCTGGAGGAGATAAGATTTTAGGAGGGCTTTGAAGGTGGGGAGGCTGTGGTCTGGCAGATAAAAAGTAGGAGGGAGTTGCAGGCAGAAGGGAGGGGGTGTTTTGACGCCTGTCTTCCCACTTCTAAACTGTGAGCCTGTTGTTGGGCAGGGTTTGTCTCTATTTGTTGCTGAATTGTACTTTCCAAGCGCTTAGTACAGCACTCTGCACACAGTAAGCACTCAAAAAAAATGAATGAATGGGTGAACAAGGGGTTGAAGGCAAGAGACGAGATCGAAGCCTAGTAAGTACTCTGGTGTGAGAGAAGCAAAATGTGTGAGGTGGTTTGTAATGGTAGAGGAGTGAGGATGGGGGAGAGAGGAGTGAGGATGGGGGAGGAAGGAACTGAAAACTGCCTTAAAGCCGATGCAAGAAATTTCTCGTGGCTCAGTGGAAAGAGCATGGGCTTTGGAGTCAGGCCTCATGAGTTCGAATCCCAGCTCTGCCGCTTGTCGGCTGTGTGACTGTGGGCAAGTCACTTAACTTCTCTGGGCCTCAGTTCCCTCATCTGTAAAATGGGGATTAAGACTGTGAGTCCCACGTGGGACAACCTGATTCCCCTATGTCTACCCCAGCGCTTAGAACAGTGCTCGGCACATAGTAAGCGCTTAACAAATACCAACATTATTATTATTATTAAATTTCTGTTTAATATAAAGGCAGATGAGCATTCACTGAAGGTTTTTGACAGATGGAGAGATATGCGCGGGAGGGAGGGCAGGTATCGAATCCCCTTTTTACAGATGAGGAAACTGAGGCACAGGGAAGTTCAGTGACTGGCTCATGGCCCCAGAGCAGACAACTAACTCTCTTCCCCTCTTCAAAGCCCTACTGAGCGCTCACCTCCCCCAGGAGGCCTTCCCAGTCTGAGCCCCCCTTTCCCTCTGCTCCTCCTCCCCTCCCCATTCCCCCTTCTCCCACCCTCTGCTCTTCCCCCTTCCCCTCCCCACAACACTGTGCATATTTGCATATATTATTTATTACTCTATTTTGTTAATGATGTGTATATATCTATAATTCTATTTATCTGGATATTTAACCCAGACTACTTGTTTTGTTTTGTTCTGTTTTGCCGTCTGTCTCCCCCGTTTAGACTGCGAGCCCGTTATTGGGCAGGGATGGTCTCTATCTGTTGCCGAATTGTACATTCCAAGCACTTAGTACAGTGCTCTGCGCATAGTGAGCGCTCAATAAATGATTGAATGAAGGAAAGTGGTGGAGCCAGAATCAGAACCCAGATCCTCTGACTCCCAGGCCCGGGCTCTTTCTACTAGGCCACTCTGCTTCCCTGTAGTGCCATCACTATTTTGCTCCAACTGTTAATTTGAGGTAAAGCCTCGGACTAAGGTGAGACCACGATCATTTAACATTCCCACGCTTCTTTGGAGATGCTTAATATTCTGGCAGATGTTCTTGGCTTTCCCCAGCCTACTTTACTTAGGCCCAGGCTGGGGTTCCACACGGCTGAGATGTGCCAGTGGGCACCTCAGGCGGACCCAAGGATTTACAGGAAGTCAGACAGTGGGAACAGCAGAGCGTGAAGTGACGAGCCAAAAGAAGTGATGAACTAAGAACAAATAAAGCCAGCGTCGGGGGTTTACCCAGCTTCCCTGTAGCATTCACAAACGAAAAAAAATTATGATATTTGTTAAGTGCTTACTATGTGCCAGGCGCCGTACTAAGCACTGGGGTGGGTACAAGCAAATCCGGTTGGGCCCAGTCCCTGTCCCATGTGGGGCTCACACTCTCGAACCCCATTTTACAGATGAGATCACTGAGGCACAGAGAAGTGACGTGAACACCCAAGGTCCCACAGCAGACAAGTGGAGGAGTTAGGATTAGAACCCATGATCTTCTGACTCCCAGGCCCGTGCTCTTTCCACTACACCGTGCTGCTTAGCTTTTAGTAGAACACCGGTAGCAAAGATAATGTTTTTTGCAGCCGGTGTCCTGTTTTTCTTCCCTGATAGTCTTCCTCGTTGACCCTCCAGCCCCCCTCCACTCCCGTAGCTGTCCCACAGATGCCACGAGCGGCATATCTTAGTCGAAAGGACCTGGGTTCTAATCTCGTCTCCACCACATGTCTGCTGTGTGACTTTGGGCAAGTTACTTCACTTCTCGGTGCCTCAGTTCCTCTTTGTCGAATGCCAACAAGTCACTTCCCACCCAAAGTGACTCCATGTACGGACCCTCTTCAGAACGCCCCATCTCCCATCATAAAGTAGTTCTGGTATCGCATTCATTCAGACGTATTTATTGAGCGCTTTCTGTGTGCAGAGCACTGTACTAAGCGCTTGGGAGAGTACAGAACAGTACAGTGTATCCATAGCATTTCCTTGGTAAAGTTAAGGAAGTGGTTTACCATCTCCTTCTTCCGCAGTAAAAACTCGAGTCTCTGCCGTTGTCTTTGATCATCGTTTTGATCACTCGATCACCCGCCTCTGACCCTTTCCCACACTGCTGCTTTTCGGCACAGGTGAGTCGACTTTGACGCTTCGGCTTAGACCTTTGCATTCCCGTTAGCCCTATATGGCGTAACGCTAAGCTTCGTCGGCGGACACATACTCTCCTGCCACAAAAGGGCATCGATTCAGAAAAGAGGTGCCTCAATCACCTCATCTGAAAAATGGGGATCAAGAATATGATTAGTGGATAGAGCAGAGGCCTGAGAATCAGACGGTCATGGGTTCTAATCCTGGCTCCTCCACTTGTCTGCTGTGTGATCTTGGGCAGGTCACTTTACTTCTCTGGGCCTCAGCGACCTCATCCGTAAAATGGGGATTGAGACCGGGAGCCCCACGTGAGACAGGGACTGTGTCCAACCCGGTTTGCTTGTACCCCAGTGCTTAGTACAGTGCCCAGCTCACAGTTTAAACACTTAATAAATGCCAGAATTATTATTACTGTTATTACTGTGTGGGACTGGGACCGTGTCCAACCCGATTAACTTGTATCTACCCCAGTGCTTAGAACAGTGCTTGACACGTAGTAAACTCTTAACAAGTACCATAATTACCATTTCTATGAGGCTGCCGTGTACTCAGCTCCTCCAGCTCTTGGTCATCAACCCCAATCCCTGTTCTGTGCCTTCTTTAAGCTTATATTTGCACGGAAATTCCCCTGTGGAAAACGTACTTGTCCCATGCAAACTCAGTCTGGGAAAGCGATCACAGGTCTCTCCAGGCTTTGGGCAGCTACTAATAATAAAAATTCAAAATTAAGGTACTTATTAAGTACCTACTGTGTGCCCACCACTGTTCTAAGCACTGGGGTAGGTACAAGTCAATCAGAGTGGACACAGTCCCTATCCCATATGGGGCTCACGCTCTTCATCCCCATTTTACATAGGAGGTAACTGAGGTGTAGAAAAGTGAAGAGTCCTACTCAAGGTCGCGCAGCAGACAGGTGGTGGAGCCGGAATGAGAACCCACGACCGTCTGACTCCCAGGCCCGTGCCCTATCCACTGAGCCACACTCCTTCTCATCCCAACCCCTGGCATGTTCACTCAGAAGAAGAGGTCTCCTTGGTCAGAGACTTCGGGAAAAATTGGGAGACCAAGAAGCAGATTTGAAAACCGTGAACATTGTTCCTGAAAGGCCATCCTCTAGACTGTAAGCTCGTTGAGGGCAGGGAATGTGTTGCTTTATTATCTCGTACTCTACTAAGCACTTAGTACAGTGCTTTGCACTTAGTGAGCACTCAATAATTACGATTGGATGAATGAATGACTTTAAGAAGCAAATAGAAGTAAGGCAAGGGACAACCTTTCTATGCGTAGAGTGTGGAATAGTGGAGTGTCAGTCATGCACCTGTCAATTAATCAGTGGCATTTATCGAGCGCTTACTGTGTGCAGACCACTGTTCTAAGCACTTGGGAGAGGACAATACAACTGAGTCGGTAGACACATTCCCTGCCCACAAGAAACTTGCAGTCTCCAATTAAATCCACACGGATGGGTAGGATCTCACTATCAGTAGATCGCCTTCAGAGTCACAGGAAAGACGAATGCGTGCTTGTGTGTATGTGCGTGGTATGTATGTGTGTGTACATGACACTTATGAAGTGTTCCTATATAGTAGTAAGAGACTGGGTGTTTCCGCCGACTTCCACTGAGTAAAATAAGAGATCATGAACTTATTCCGCTACACGAGAGATTTAGATTACACCTGAGGATTTGCTGACAACGGAAGTTGTTAAATGGTGAAACGGCTTGCTGAAGGCAACCGAGGAATCCCTAGTCTGTGAGGCAGTAGAAATCAATCAATAGGTGTATTTTTTGAGCGCTTGCAGAGAACTATACTAAGTGGTTGGGAGAGCATAATACAACAGAGTTGGTAGACACATTTCCTGCCCACAACGAGTTCACAGCCTAGAAGGGGAGACAGACAATAATAATAATAATAATGTTGGTATTTGTTAAGCGTTTACTATGTGCAGAGCACTGTTCTAAGCGCTGGGGGAGATACAGGGTAATCAGGTTGTTCCAAGTGAAGCTCACAGTCCTCATCCCCATTTTACAGATGAGGGAACTGAGGCTCAGAGAAGTGAAGTGGCTTGCCCACAGTCACACAGGTAAGTGGCAGAGCTGGCATTAGAACCCATGACCTCTGACTCCCAAGCCCGGGCTCTTTCCACTGAGCCACGCTGCTAATAATAATAACGATGGTGTTTCTTAAGCGCTTACTCTGTGCCAAGCACTTTTCTAAGCGCTGGGGTAGAGACGAAGTAATCAGGTTGCCCCACGTGGGGCTCACAGTCTTAATCCCCATTTTGTAGATGCAGTAACTGAGACACAGGGAAGTTAAGTGGCAAGCCTAAGGTTACACAGCAGACAAATGGCAGAATAGAACCCATGTCCTCTGACTCCCAAGTCCATGTTCTTTCCATTAAGCCAAGCTGCTTCTCTATAAATAAATAAATTACAGATATATACGTAAGTGCCGTGGGGTTTAGGATGGGATGAATATACCAAGTACCCAAAGGGCACAGATCCAAGTACAGAGAAACAAGAAAGACTTTCCTCTGCCTGGGAAGGTTTGGGTATAGAGCAGCAAGCGCTATCTGGAGATTCCTGACACCTCTATGATACAGTGATTCTAATGACCATTTCCCTGCCTACTTGTCATATTTTAAGGAGCTCGTAGTCTCCCAAGCACTTAATACAGTGCTCTGCACACAGTAAGTGCTCAATAAATACGATCGAATGAATGAGTGTTCTCAGAGGATCAGTGCAGAATTCCCATCTTCAGCAGTGTTTTCCCCATCATGAATGTGTATGTCACACTCAGAAAGTGACGGAAACAGTGGATCTCCTCAACTTGGGAATTCAGAGTCTGTCTCTGATTTGCAACAAGGCCCGTGGGAAAAGTTAATTGACGTCTCTAAATCTCAACTTTTTCATCTGCAAAATGGGGAGAGCAACACCCGTGACACTATGGCTCTGGGGCTTTTCTTTCCCATTGTGAAGGGCGTGGAAATGTGGAAGAAGAGAAGAAGAGTTGAAAGAGCAAGAAATCAGTACCATGCTCTAGGTTTGACGATTTTGCCCCATCTACCTGAATTTACACCCTTAAAAATCTAGGTGCCTGTTATTTGCACATGACAGTAAAGTTCATTTTTCCTGCCCCCCACAGATAATCATCTCCAGTCCACACTTTGCTTTCTCCTGGCCTCCTCAGATTCCTGTTTCCAAATACTGAAATGGACCCTGGCTGGCTACCAAAAACATCATATCATCAAATGGATGAATCATAAAAGCAATTTCCTTTGGATTTCTTGAGAGCCCTTGCCCCTCTTTCTTGCCAGGTTTATCTTATCCTTCATAAATTTTTAAATTTTCTTTCTTTCAAGCTTACCAGAAGGCTTTTTCCTTCCCTCTCCCCAAAACGCATGGCTGCAGTTATCCTCTTCTGTCCTGTTCATGCCCTGTGGCTATTATTACTCTATTTTCTTTTTCAACATGAATCACATTCTGCAAGTTAACACTCCTAACTGAAGCAATATTTTCGTAGGGGATGAAAACAGCTCAAGGCTACAATTCTTCCAGCAGGTATTGTTGTCAAACATCTGCGAGGTAATTATTTTCCCTCTTTAAACAGTGCTATCTTAAAAAATGGTCACAAATACCTGAGGCAAGCAGATGGCCATTGAGAAGTTCTTCAAAGCTGCAAGGAATCACCAAGAACAAAGACCATCCACTATTTTGTGTAGGTGGATGACACTGCCGGGGAGTTTTGGAAGCTTTTCCTTTTCAGGTTAAAGTTTACCTAAGTGACTCACTGACTGAGGTGTTGGTGCTGTTTTAAAATAAAACAGGAAGTGTATTTACTTATCTTCATCTATTACCTTATTTGTATGTTCTTCTTCACCCACCCCCACCATCTTCAACAGCACTCAATTCATTTTAAATAATAATTTCCATTAGGTTTTGAAAAGTGCAAACCAAACAGTACGCCTTTGAGGTATGTGGGGCTTTAGAGCGCCTTAAAAGGCACGGAGCATGAATAATACTTCCAGTTTTAGAATAAATATATTGAAAGAATTGAGGTGGCATTCCCACTGTCATTTAAAAAGGATGACTAGGCTACCCTTCAGCCGAAAAAAAAAATTGGTATTCAGAGAGGGAACACTCAAATGTTACCTATTTCTTCATCTAAGTAAGCTGTCCTCTAACATTAATCATGAAAAAGCAGACCTCTCCTCACAGGAGTAAGTGGGGAAAAAACTGGAATGATGAACAGCTTAGCCATCTGGGAAGATTTCCATTCCTATCGCAAGATCTTGGTTGGTTTACTCCTTTTCCTCTGTTCCAGGAAAAAGAAATCTAAAAAGGCAATTTCTTCCCCATCCTGCTGCTCCCAGCAGTGACCTCACCAGAATAATAATAATGATAATGATAATGTTGGTATTTGTTAAGCGCTTACTATGTGCTGAGCACTGTTCTAAGCACTGGGGTAGATACAAGGTAATTAGGTTGTCCCAAGCGAGGCTCACAGTCTTAATCCCCATTTTACAGATGAGGTAACTGAGGCACCGAGAAGTTAAGTGACTTACCTAAAGTCACACAGCTGACAGGTGGTGGAGCCGGAAATAGAACCCATGACCCCTGACTCCTAAGCCCGTGCTCTTTCCATTGAGCCACGCTGCTTCATCATCATCACCACCACCGCCAATGGTAAGCACATGGCTCAGTGGAAAGAGCCCGGGCTTGGGAGTCAGAGGTCATGGGTTCGAATCCCGGCTCCACCACTTGTCAGCTGTGTGACTGTGGGCAAGTCACTTCACTTCTCTGGGCCTCAGTTACCTCATCTCTGAAATGGGGATTGATACTGTGAGCCCCACTGGGAACAGGGACTGTGTCCAACCTGATTTGCTTGTGTCCACCCCAGTGTTTAGTACAGTGCCTGGCAAATAGTAAGCACTTAACATATTCCATTATTATTATTAGAACATGGAGAGCTGAGGCAGGCCAGGATTAAGAGCCAAGAGGCCAGAGAGGAGAGCCTAGAGACTGAATTGAGAGGTCAGGGTGGAAGGGGCAGAGAAGCAGTTTTGCCCAGTGGATAGAGCAGGGACCTGGGAGGCAGAAGGACCTGGGTTCTAACTGCGACTCTGTCAGTGGCTTGTTGTGTGAGCTTGGGCAAGTCACTCAACTTCTCTGTTTTTCAAATTTGAACTGTGAGCTTTATGCGGGGCAGAGACTGTGTCCAACCTAATTAGCTCGTACTCACCCCAGCACTTAGAACAGGGCTCGACACACAGTAAGAGCTTACCAAGTAGCATCGTTATTATTATTAATATGAGTATTATTTGGGGCCCGGATGTTAGGGCTGAGAGGCTAACAGGTGAGGTCAGTGGTGGGGCTGAGAGCTGTTGGGTGGGGCAAGAGTAGAACCCATCTTTGGAAATGGAAACTGGAACTGAGCATGGGACTGAGAGACTCAGCCAGGATGATAATAATAATAATAATGATGGTATTCGTTAAGCGCTTACTATGTGCTAAGCACCGCTCTAAGTGCTGGGGTAGATATAGGGTAATGAGGTTGTCCCATGTGGGGCTCACATTTTTAATCCCCATTTTCCAGATGAGGTAACTGAGGTACAGAGAAGTTGTGACTTGCCCAAGGTCACAAAGAAGACAAGTGGCGGAGCTGGGATAAGAACCCACGTCTTCTGACTTCCAAGCCCGGGCTCTTTCCACTAAGCCACACTGTTTCTAAGCTCTGGGGTGGATACCGGTGAATCGAGCTTGACACAGTCCCTGTTCCACTTGGGGCTCACAGTCTCAATCCCCATTTTACAGGTGAGGGAACTGAGGCTCAGAGAAATGAAGTGACTTGCCCAAAGTCACATAGCAGATAAGTGGAGGAGCCAGGGTTAGAACCCATGACCTTCTGACTCCAAGGACCGAGCTCTATCCACTATGCCGCACCGTTGGAACATATATAATAACAACAGTGACAACAATACTACTACTAATAATAATAATAATAACACCAGCAAGTCTCTCAACCAAGGTAGTGATCATCTGGATGGGGATGAAGGGCAGATCCAAGAAATGTTGTGGAGAAAAAGCTGACTGGATTTACCAGCAGATTGAATATGAGAGTGAGGAGTCAAGGATAATGTCAAGATGGTGGGTCTCAAGGTCAGGGAAACGTCACCCAGGGGAAAGGTTCGAAGATAGGCACAGAAAGAGAGAGAGCGAAGTCAAAACCGTAAGGAATTTATTGCACATGGCGAACTGCACTTCCCTTTCGGGAAGAATATAATTATCGAATTATTTCTGCCACATATGGCAAAGCACCTAACTTTTGCCCACGAGTGCTTTCCAACCGGGAGCAGTTCACATATGTGTTACATGCATGTGGAGAAGCACCTAGCTCCCACCCACCAAAGCTCAGAGAGACACTCACCTGTCCTGCGGTCCCTCACTGAGCAGGCATCCGGCGTTCTGAGCAGGGGTGACACAGCTGCTGCTAGTCCTGGTCCACCGCCCAGAAGTTCAGAGGCGGCAAGAATTTATTATCCCCTGTAGACTGTAAGCTCGCCGTGGGCAGGGAATGTGCCCGACTGTTGTGTCGAACTCTCCCAAGCACTTAGTACAGTGCTCTGCACATAGTAAGTGCTCAATAAATACCACTGACTGACTACCTGTCTTCCCCTGGCCGTTTCACCTTCCACTTAACCCAACTCCACCTCACCCCTCTTCCTCTATCTTTATTTAGTCAGCAAGGGACGAGGGACACCGACTTCCTTTTTCCTGGCCTGGGATGTCTAGAGGTTTCTGTGTTGGTTTCATTTTTGGTCACGGTGCTCCGCTCGTATTTCCGAGTCCCCGCTCCGCCAACTCGAGGAATCACGGAGAGCATTCCGACCCGGAGACGGCGGGTGCCCCGGTTGACCTCGGCGCAGGAGGGTGGTGGTTGTTCCACTGTGAAAGGAAAGGTAGATGGAGGAGAGGATTTAGGAGAGAAGTTGGGCTGGCTCAGTTCTGGAGTTACTGAGTCAATGGTGTTAGTGGGAGGTCCTTGTGGATATGTCCAGAAGGCAGATTTGGAGGTAGATTTGGAGCACCTGCATGGGGGGACGTGGATGAGTGTAGAGTGAGATGAGAAGGAGACCTTGAAAGTCACCTACAGTTAGGAGATGAGAGGCAAAGGAATAGCCGGGGAGAGAATGAGAAGGTGCAGCTAGAGAGATAAGAAGAGAGCCAAACAGGAACTGTCAGTAAAAACAAAATTAGAGCCTGTTTCCAGAAGAGTGTGAGCAAAGATGTCAAAGACAGCTGAGAGTTGAGGAGGATTAGGACAGAGTAAAGTAAGTGAGGTTTGGCAGAGAGGAGAGCACTGTTGATATTAGGGAGTGCACTGTCAATCAATCGATTGTATTTAGTGAGCATTTAGTCTGTGTAGAGCACTGTACTGAGCGTTAGCAGAGTACAACAGAGTTGGTGAACACATTCCCTGTCCACAATAAGCTTACAGTGTCAGTGGATTGACCACATTGATGATAATAATGTTGGAATTTGTTAAGCGCTTAGTAAGTGCCGAGCACTGTTCTAAGCGGTGGAGTAGATACAGGGTGATCAGGTTGTCCCACGTGAGGCTCACAGTCTTAATCCCCATTTTACAGATGAGGTAACTGAGGCACCGAGAAGTTAAGTGACTTGCCCGAAGTGACACAGCTGACAGGTGGTAGAGCCGGGATTAGAACCCATGAACTCTGACTCTTAAGCCCATGCTCTTTCCACTGAACTACGCAAGAGGGGAGTTGGAGATACAGCAAGGCCTAGTGGATAGAGCATGAATTTGGGAGTCGGGAGGTACTGTATTCTAATCCCGGCTACTCCTCTTGTCTGCTGTATGCCCATGGACAAATCACTTGAGTTCTCTGTGCCTCAGTTGCCTCATCTGTGAGATGGGAATTAAGGCTGTGAGCCCCCTGTGGGACAGGGACTGCTTCCAGCATTATCCATTAATTCATTCATTCAATAGTATTTATTGAGCGCTTACTATGTGCAGAGCACTGTACTAAGTGCTTGGAATGTACAAATCGGTAACAGATAGAGACAGTCCCTGCCCTTTGATGGGCTTACAGTCTAATGGGGGGAGACCTGTATCTAACCCAGTGCTTAGTTCAGTGTCTGGCACATAGTAAGCACTTAACCAATACCACAAAAAAGTAGGGGGAGAAAGTGGAGGCAACCCATATGAGGAGTTTAGATAGAAATGGAATCAGGGAGGTGGGGCTATTGGAGGCTGCAGAAGCAACCAGAGAAAGTTTTTTAGCTTTGGGGGAGGTGACGTGTTTGAAGGCTGAGGGGAAAAGCCGTCAAGAATGAGCCGTTAGAGATGGCAGCGAGGAAGAGAAGAAAAGTGGCTACCGGTTGTTTTAGGAAGTTAGAAGAGATGGAGTAAGAGTCCCGAGGATAGGGGAGGATTTTGAAAGCAGATGGCAGATCTTCTCTCCAAACGTGACCGGTAAGAATGAGAGGGATGATGTAGAGACAGACTTTAAGGTGTTCACACCGGAGGGTTTCAATTTTACCAACAAAATAGTTGGCCAGATTAACACGGGCAAAAAGAGGTGGAGGTCCTAGAAGTTTTAGTCCTAGAATAGTTGGTGGGGGCAATGGGTATGGGGGACAATAAGGGAGGAAAAGTGATGTTATTGAGTCCCCCCCAAAATTCTGGTTATCGTAGAATCAATCAGTCGGTGGTATTTATGGAGCACTTACCTTGTGCAGAGAACAGTTCTAAGCACTAAGGAGAGTACAGTATAACAAAGTTGATGGTCAAGTCCCCTTCCTAGATGTCCCTCATCTAGAGGGGGGAGATGACATTTATATAAATAAATGAATTGTTACGTACATAAGTACTGTGGGGCTGAGGGAGTGTCTCCCAATGCATGGGGATGGGTTTGAAGATCGGTGCAGTGAGAGGGAGAGACTCGGTCAGAAGGCTGAGCCATGCAAGATTTATTCTATGTGGCCAATTGAACTTCATTTTGGGAGGAATACACTTATTTAAAGTTATTCTAATGCGGCAAATTGAACTTCCCTTTTGGGACGAAAACTTATTTTAAGTTATTCTCACCTGGAGAATTGAACTTCCCTCTTGAAAGGAGTACACTTATATGTCACTCACCCATGGTAAACCACCAAACTATCGCCCATGAACGTTTTCCTCCTGTCTCTCCCCGCTCCAGTCTATTCTTTATTCTGCTGCCCAGCTCATTTTCCTGCAGAAACGCTCTGGGCATGTCACTCCCCTTCTTAAAAACCTCCAGTGGTTGCCTATCGACCGCCGCACAAAACAAAAACTTCTCACTCTAGGCTTCAAGGCTCTCCATCCCCTTGCCCCCTCCTACCTCTCCTCCCTTCTCCCTATCTTCTGCCCACCCCGTAGGCTCCGTTCCTCCGCCGCCCACCTCCTCACCGTGCCCCGTTCTCGCCTATTCCGCCGTCGACCCCCGGACCACGTCCTCCCGCTGTCCTGGAATCCCCTCCCTCCTCACCTCCGCCAAACTCATTCTCTTCCCCTCTTCAAAGCCCTACTTAGAGCTCACCTCCTCCAAGAGGCCTTCCCACGCTGAGCTTCCCCTTTTCCCTCTGCTCCCTCTGCTGCCCCTCTACCCCCCCTTCATCTCCCCTCAGCTAAGCCCTCTTTTCCCCGCTTTCCCTCTGCTCCTCCCCCTCTCCCTTCCCCTCCTCTCAGCGCTGTCCGCTCAATTGTATATATTTTTATTACCCTATTTATTTTGTTAATGAGATGTACCTCACCTTGATTCTATTTATTGTTATTGTTTTAATGAGATGTACATCCCCTCGATTCTATTTATTGCTCTTGTTTTTGTCCGTCTGTCTCCCCCGATTAGACCGTAAGCCCGTCAGTGGGCAGGGACTGTCTCTATCTGTTGTCGATTTGTACATTCCAAGCGCTTAGTACAGTGCTCTGCACATAGTAAGCGCTCAATAAATACTATTGAATGAATGAATGAGAGGATTTAACTAATGTGTTATTCGCATGTGGAGAAGCACCTAGTTCCCACCCACGAACACTTCCCACAGACAATCCATTCATGCGTTACACAGCCGTGGCAAAGAACCCTAGCTTCCAATCCCACGAGTGTTCAGCAGGGCGGGACACTCACCCATCCCACGGCTCCTCGCTCGGTGCAGACGGAGCAGGCATCCCTCGCTGTGGACAGAGACGGCACGCGGCAGGTCTCCATCCGCCGCCCAGAACGTCGGAGGCTGGGCCGTTGGGGCTTCCGGGTTCTGCTTGTCCAATCTCCCTCCCCCACAGCCAAATAATTTATTTGGTAGGCATAAGGGCGAGGGACACCTTCTGTATTCCTGGCCTGGGTTGTCTACCTAGCAGTTTCGGTTGCAGGGGCAGTGTCCCGTTCTAGCTTCCGAGTTCCGCTTTGCTGGCCCGGGCGGTCACGGGGCAGTGTCTGACCTTGAGGTGGTGGGTGCCCCGATTCACCCTGGGGCAGGGAAAGGTGAATGAAGCATGCAGATCCAAGTGCGAGGGCGAGGCAGAAGGGAGTGGGAGAAGAGGAAATGAGGGATTAGTCGTGGAAGGCCACTTGGAGATGTGCTCTTAATAAGGCTTTAAAGATGGGGAGAGTCACTGTCTATCGGTTATGAAGAGGAAAGACATTACAACCCAGAGGCAGGATGTAGGTGAGGGGTCAGCAGCCAGGTAGACGAGATCATAAAATCGTGTGTGTTTGCACTCAAGCTCGATTAGAGGGATACAAAAGTACACACCGTTCTATTTCCCCTATTTCCCCCTCTCTGTAATCTGTTTTGATGTCTAAATCTCCCTCTAAACTGTAAGCTTCCCGTTGGCACGGTTCACGCCTACCAATTCCGTCATACTGTACTTTCCCAAGCACTTCTTACGGTGCTCTGCACACAGTAAGCACTCAATAAACACCACCGATTGACCGATATAGCATGGCTGTGAGTTTCCATGTTGGTTTATGTAAGCACGTGGGTGTCTGTCCATGTCTGTGCATGTCTCTGTCGCCGAATTGTGCCTTCCAAGCACTTAGTACAGTGCTCTGCACATAGTAAGCGCTCAATAAATACTACTGAATGAATCTCTGGATACGTGTGATTGTTGGTAAGAAAGTAAGTTTGTGAGAGAGGCGGTGGGCATTAACTATACCGAGAGGGAATTCAGGTCAGAAACAACTTAATTAGAAAAGATAGTGTGTACAGAAAAAGGGAAGTGGAGAGTCAGAAAAAAGAGGAAGAACAGTCCAGCAGATGCGTATAGATATTTCACTAGACTGGAGGAACTAGATGATACTCTAGACCGTGAGCTCGTTGAGGGCCGGGAACGTGTCTACCATCTCTGTTATATAATAGTCTCCCAAGAGTTTAGTACAGTGCTCTCTGCACACAGTAAGCACTCACTAAATATGATCGATTGATTGACTTGACTTCACCTAACTCAGTTGCTACAGACATGATCACCTTGGGGCTTCTGGGCTGGAGGAAGCGGATTTCCTTCTTTTTACTTTCCAAAAAAAGAAAGCAGATTGAGGAGTCCTGACGGGTGTCCGCCAGTTCGCCTGCCAAGTGCCTATTGTCCTCTCTCTCAACCTCTTCTTTCCTCTCATCTCTTTCTCCTTTACTATCTGTCCCTTATTATCCCCAAGACTCTGACTGGGTCCTTGTGTACTCCTCAGAAATTGTTCACTTATAAAAGCGAACGGTTCCAAAGTGACAGCGCTCAGCCCCAGGTCCCAAATGCCTTCTATGAGATAGGAGATTCACAAGCCCCGTTGAAAAATAAATAATGTCTGGATTGTTCATCACTGGGTGACTTTCTAATACTACTTCTCTCAGAATGAATGACAGATTCCTAGGATGTATGTTATTCTGCACATTTTTTTCTGCCTCTGAGGCCAGGATTCCTGTCATCTCTGAAATCTGGGTCTCCTCAGCCCTTCCTGGCCGGAGTGTAGGGTGGGTGACGGAGGGTGGGATTTATAACTTTTAGGTGTTGGCAGTGTCTCAGTCCCTGGGCTCTGGACGGGGACGTGGGAAGGAAGGGAAGACCACTACCCTCCAGGCGATAAGTGGTGGAGCCGGGATTAGAACCCACAACCTCTGACTCCCAAGCCCCTACGCTCTCCACTAAAGCCACGCTGCTTCTCTACTGTACTAAGCACTGGGATAGATACAAGACCATCAGGCTGGATACATTCCCTGTCCCACACGGGGCTCACAGTCTTAATCTCCATTTTACAGATGAGATAGCTGAGTCACATAGAAGTGAAGTAACTTGCCCAAGGTCACACAGCAGACTAGGGGCAGAGTCAGAGTTAGAACACAGTTCTTTCTGACTCCCAGGTCCGAGCTCTATCCGCTAGGCCATGCTGCTCCTCAGCAGGTTCTAATCTCAGTTCTGCCATTTCATTCAATCATTCATTCAATAGTATTTCTTGAGCGTTTACTATGTGCAGAGCACTGTACTAAGCGCTTGGAATATACAATTCGGCAACACGTAGAGACCATCTCCGCTCAGTGACGGGCTCACAGTCTAATCGGGGGAGATTGACGGACAAAAACAAGACAACATAATCACAGTAAATAGAATCAAGGGGATGTACACCTCATTAACAAAATAAATAGGCTCATTAAAATATATACAAATGAGCACAGTGCTGAGGGGAGGGGAAGGGAGAGGGGGAGGAGCAGAGGGAAAGGGGGCTTAGCTGAGGGGAGGTGAAGGAAGGGCAGAGAGGGAGGAGAGGGAGCAGAGGAAAAGGGGCAGCTCAGTCTGGGAAGGCCTCCTGGAGGAGGTGAGCTCTCAGTAGGGCTTTGAAAAGGGGAAAAGAGTTAGTTTGGCGGAGGTGAGGAGGGAGGGCGTTCCAGGTCAGCGGTAAGACGTGGGCCAGAGCACGCCATCTGCCTCATGTGTAATCTTGAGCAAGTCACTTAACCTCTCAGTGTCTCAGTTATCTCATCTGCAAAATGGGGATTCAATTCCCGGTCTCCCTCCTACTTAATCTGTGAGCTCCAATGTGCGATCGAAAATATGTCCAACCTGCCTGATTAACGTATATCTACCCCAGCACTTAGCACAGTGCTTGACCCATTGTAAGTGCATAACAAATACCATAAAAATGATGATTTAGTAATTATTCCTGCATTTGTTCCCCTGCTTGGGTTATGATCACCTTGCGGGGAGAGATGCGTTTCAAGTGCTCAATAACGTTCATAGCCGTGATAATCATTATCATCCTAATCATCATCTATTTCTTTCTTTCCATGGTTTCCTGTTACAGTGAATTCATACTATGTGGGCAGGAATGGTTTAAAATAGCTCAAAGATTCAAAAATTAAACCAAACTTAGCTAATAGTAATATTTCACTTTTAGCAGAAAGTTCTTCTGATCATCCGGTGATTTTCTCACCATTATTCCCCTTCATTTCATTAGACCGTAAGCCCGTCAGTGGGCAGGGACTGTCTCTATCTGTTGCCGACTTGTTCATCCCAAGCGCTTAGTACAGTGCTCTGCACATAGTAAGCGCTCAATAAATACTATTGAATGAATGAATTTCACATTTAGCTTTTTCAGAAAGTCATGACACTAAAAGAAGCAGCACAGCCTAGTGGATAGAGTCCAGGCCTGGGAGCCAGCAGGACCTGGATTTTAGTCCCAGCTCTGCCATTTCTCTTTTGCTGTGACCTAGGGCAAATCACTTAACTGCTCTATGTCTCAGCTACCTCACTCATAAAATGGGGATTTACTTGGAGCCCCATGGGGGACGGGGACTGTGACCAATAATAATAATGTTGGCATTTATTAAGCACGTATTATGTGTAGAGCAGTGTTCTAAGCGCTGGGATATACAGGGTAATCAGGTTGTCCCACATGAGGCTCACAGTCTTAATCCCCATTTTACAGATGAGGTAACTGAGGCACAGAGAAGTTAAGTGACTTGCCCACAGTCATTCAGCTGACAAATGGCAGAGCCGGGACACGAACCCATGACCTCTGACTCCCAAGCCCGGGCTCTTTCCACTGAGCCAATCCACCCCTGTGCTATAATACCTAGCACACAGTAAGTGCTTCACATATATTATTATTATTATTATTATTATTATTAATGTGATGGTGCACAGCCCAATCTCCCAAATGCATTCTATCCACAGCTTCTTCGTCTCCACCTTATCTTTGGTGTCCCTTTCCCATTTTCTGTTAATAGCCAGGGTAAATGTCCATTTCATTTCCACAAATTAAGTGGACAGGCCTAATTTATCAGACAAGAAAGAAAACAAAAAAAACTCATCTTGCTGCTATGATCCTCCTCAAACTGGAAGTGAGTAGAACTCAACTTTTCTCTCACCTAATAATTTCTTCATGGTGGCATTTGAACTCTGGAAAGCAAAATGGAATCCCAGTGGGAATATTGCATTAGGATATTAATAATAATAAGAGAAGCAGCGTGGCTTAGTGGAAAGAGCCCAGGCTTGGGAGTCAGAGGTTGTGGGTTCTAATCCCGCCTCTGCCACTTGTCAGCTGTGTGACTTTGGGCAAGTCACTTAACTTCTCTGTGCCTCAGTTACCTCATCTGTAAAATGGTGATTAATAATCATTATTATTATCATTATGGTATTTGTTAAGTGCTTGCAATGTGCCAAGCACTGTTCTAAGCACTGAGGTAAATACAAGGTAATCAGGTTGTCCCTCATGGGGCTCACACTTTTAATCCCCATTTTGCAGATGAGATAACTGAAGGACAGAGAAGTGAAGTGACTTGCCCAAGGTCACACAGCGGACAAGTGGCGGAGCCGGGATTAGAACCCATGTCCGCTGACTCCCAAACCCGGGCTCTTTCCACGAAACCCCGCTGCTTCCGAGCCCCACCTGGGACAACCTGATAACCTCGTATCTCCCCCAGAGTTTAGAACGGTGCTTGGCACATAGTAACTGTTTAACAAATACCATTATCATTTATTAGAATTATTTCATTATCCAGAGTAAAAGACATGGGAGGAACAGCCAAACAACACAGCTGCACTAATAGGATTCTACCCATCCGGGCTTGTGGACATTTAATTAACAAAATAATGGTGAGACACCCAAGGGCTCCAGAAACAGAGAACTGGCCGGAAGGTCGCCCTGCCTCATTGTGATAGCTAGCTTAGCTGGAGTTTTGTCCAAGCGCCTATGTATCTACTGCGAGCAAGTGTTCAGATGGATATTTTCCCTCCGGTCAGATGGCCACGACAACTGCAGCAGGTCAGAGCCGGCCAACTACCAGACCTGCCCAGGAAGGCAGAAACCCAGCCTGGAGTTGGAGGTGACAAGTAGTGACTTGTCACCTCACATTAATATCTGTCTCCCCTGTCTAGACTGCAAGCTCATTATGGGCAGGGGATGTGTCTTCTAATTCCGGGGCAGTGTATTCTCCCAAGTGCTTAGAACACCGCCCTGTATAAGTAAATGCTCAGTAAATACGAATGATTGATTGAACCACGGCTGGGGGGCTTTCTTCTACCAGCTGGGGGAAGAGGGGAAATGTTTGTTTTTTTAATAATAAAAATAATAATGGTATTTGTTAAGGGCTTACTACCTGCAAAGCATTGTTCTGAGTGCTGGGGGGATACAAGGCGATCAGGCGATCAAGGTTGTCCCACGTGGGGCTCACAGTTTTAATCCTCATTTTCCAGATGAGATAACTGAGGCCCAGACAAGTTAAGTGCCTTTGCCCAAAGTCACCCAGCTGACAAGCGGCAGAGCCGGGATTAGAACCCATGACCTCTGACTCCCAAGCCCGGGCTCTTTCCACTGAGCCACGCTGCTTCTCTAGGCATTTAAGCGCTTACTAGGTGTCAAACACTGTTCTAAGAGCTGAAGTAATAATAATAACGATGGCGTCTGTTAAGCACTTACTATGTGCCAAGCGCTGTTCTAAGCACTGGCGTAGATACAAGGTAATCAGGTTGTCCCACGTGGGGATCACAGTCTTAATCCCCATTTTACAGAGGAGGTAACTGAGGCACAGAGAAATTAAGTGGCTTGCCCAAGGTCAAACAGCAAGGAAGTGGCAGAGTCGGGATTAGAACCCATGACCTCTGACTCCCAAGCCCGTGCTCTTCCACGCGGCTTCTCTAAGATAGATATAATCTCTAAGGTAGATACAAGTAAAAAATGACATTGGACCCAGCCGCTGTCCCTCATGGGGCTCGCGGTCTAAGAGAGAGAACAGGAGAACTGAGGCACAGAGAAGTGAGGTGACTTATCCAAGGTCATGCAGAGCCGGGATTAGAACCCAGGTCTTCTGACTCCCAGGTCCATGTCCTTTCTGCTAGGCTATGCCGGCTGGGGATCTTTCTTCTTGGCCTCAGATGAATGAGGGGGAATTTTGCTCTACGAGCAGGACATATCGGGGAATGAGCTGAGGGCATATTACTAGCCCTCCATTTTTTCATCTCTTCCTTCCCTCCCTCAGCCAACCCTGTTGGTCTTCCCAGAGAGATGGAGGACCCATCTGTGCAAACAGGAATATAACAGATTGAAGGAGCCGATCGATCCAGCCAAAACTATTACTTAGCATTTAATAGATGGCCTTTAATATATCCTAAGTGCTCTACAACGTACTACCTAAAAATATCTTTGTTTTACCAAGATCCTGCCTCCCAGAGATGTAGATAATGAAAATGCTCTTAAAATCTGATTCCACTGCCAATAGTAGAAGAAGGAGAAGAAGAAGAATGGCAGACACTTTTTGAATACCCTAGCTTGCAAAACTCTACAAGCAGGCAAAACATGTGAGGATGTTTCTTTCCGATATTTTATTACTTTTATTACAAGACACTTGGGTAAAAATTTGCATATTCTGAAAAAGATAGAAAACAGTAATAAAATCAAAAAAACTTCCCTAAGAAACCAGTTCATAAATAGATTTTATCCAATATTAAAATGCTTATTCTTTTGCAGAATAATAATAAATATGGCATAGCTGAGAGAGACACAAGAGCCACCACTGAGGACCAGAACGGTGTGTGTGTGCGTGCGTGTGTATTTACAAAAGTTCAAACCTTACATTTAAAAATTTGGCATTCTCGCGCTTTAAGAGTTTAATGATGGGGCTTATAGACGATCCGATTTTCATCCAGTGGCTCCGTGGTGGGATGATGAGAACTGAAAACGGTGCTCGACTACGAGAAGGTTTGACAAGAAGCTTTCCCTCTATGATAAAAAATAAACAAAAGCTACATAATACAAGATATACTCTTTAAACGCCTAAATGGTCAAAGCCTCATTGACCTAATCTACGAAACTGCAGATTCCCAGCTGCGGGGGCTTGACAAAAATCAGACCAGCCAGGTGACTGTGGTTAAGTTTCCAGCCAGGCCTGGCATTTCTCTTTCACAGTTTTACATACATTAATGACGTTGATTCAAAGTAAATGTTAAAGAAGAATGAGAAAGGTACGTCCTGTTCCTCGAATACTGAATGATCAGTCTGAATTTTCAGTTCTTATCCTAAAGCAGAGAGGAAAAACATCAACACCACAACTTCTCCTAGGATAAGGGTGCTCCGATGGAGAACACGAGCCTTCTCTTCCTAAGAATAAATACTGACCGAGAGGTAACGGAGACCTTTCATCTGCCATGCATTAGGCTGTGCATGTAGCCAACACATTCGTTCCCAACCTTAATAGGGAAGCCACATCTGAAAATGTGTCTGTGGTTTTCCTCAATCTAATATAGATTGATTATTGGTCCCAGTGGACTTTAGCCGTGTCTGGAGGGGCGGGAGGGGGTGAAGGCAGGTGAGGGGGGCAGAATCCAAAATCCCTAAAGCACCGAGAGGTCATGACAGGACTTGGACTTGAGCTTGAAGGCCATGTTCTTGTTGTTCTTGGCCACGATCTTTCCCCAGAACCGCCTGGCTTTCTTAGGGATGCTCTCTCTCCTCTTCTGGTAGGCCAGCCTCCGCTCGTTCTTCTCCTTGCTGTCTCTCCGGAGCCGCACCTGTCTCACGATGCCCTCGAACAGCTCCTTCACGTTGTGCTGGACCGCGGCTGACGTCTCGATGAATTTGCAGTCGAACACTACCGCGCAGGCTCTGCCTTCTGGAAAGGGATGGAAGGGGAGGGAAAACCGTCTGATTAATCCGGCCGGCCTGAAGGGGGGAGGCCGTGCTGCCCGGAGCGTTGACGTCCTTTTTATGATTTTGAAACGGTGCCCGAGATAAAGATTCTAGAAGCACGGCTTTAATCATCCATATCCAGCAGTTACTTGGCCAGAGTCTGTAGTGTAGTGAATCAGCAGTGCGTGGGGAAGAGTTAGGTGATTCAACGCTTTTAGTTTGCTGAAGCAGCAATCTATCAAAGTCCTCCGGTATTTTGAAAATGTTTACTGCGTCTCTCGAGAGCGCAACGTTACCCCAGGGCATCTGTCCCCCTGAAAGAATTGGGCTCACCCTAATCCTTGCTTTACTTCATTTATTTTCGACTAGCCTCCTTTCGTCTATTAGGGTCCGACCTCCTCTTCCGACTAATCCCCTGTTCCCAAATTAGAGGGAATCTCAAAATCCCCGTGCATCGATGAGGAAATTAAGATTTAAGAAGAAAAACTTGCAGTGCAGCATTTTCAAAGACCAATTGATTTAGGTGATGGTTCATTTCTAATATATCGATGTCCTTCGGTACATTAGAACACAGCGCCCCTCATGATGTATGAATCGGGGTAGAGGGGAAGAAATGAGAGGAAATAGAAAACTGTTTGTCTCAATCGATCGATTGATGATATTTATTGAAACCTGATGATGTTTTCTTGTTTTTGTTTTGTTCTGCTATGCTTTGCCGTCTGTCTACCCCGTTTAGACTGTGAGCCCGTCACTGGGCAGGGATTGTCTCTCTCTGTTGCCCAGTTGTACATTCCAAGTGCTTAGTAATAATAATAATAATAATAATAATGTTTTTTGTTAAGCGCTTACTATGTGCAGAGCACTGTTCTAAGTGCTGGGGTAGATACGGGGTAATCAGGTTGTCCCACGTGAGGCTCACAGTTAATCCCCATTTTACAGATGAGGTAACTGAGATACAGAGAAGTTAAGTGACTTGCCCACAGTCACACAGCTGACAAGTGGCGGAGCCGGGAGTAGAACCCATGACCTCTGACTCCGAAGCCCGGGCTCCTTCCACTGAGCCACGCTGCTCTGTACATAGTAAGCGGTCAATAAGTACTACTGAATGAATGAATGCATGAATGCATGCATGAATGAATGAATGAAAACTTGCCTTCTCCTTCTTCCCTCCCTGCCTGCCATCTGCAACCATTCACTCTCCGATGTTCTTTCCCCACTGCTTTCAAACATGCCCGTGTCTCCCCTATCCTAAACACCCTCCCTCTATCCCACAGCTCCCTCCTCTAGACTGTAAGCTCATTGTGGGAAGGGATTGTGTCTGCTATGTTGTTATATTGACCGCTCCCAAGTGCTTAGTACGGCGCTCTGCACACAGTATGTGTTCAATACATATGATTGACTGACTGACTCCAGTTATCAACCCATTCCCTCTACCCATTCCTTTCCACATAGATACAGTTGTCTACACCTGTTGCGTCCACTTCCTCTCCTCCAGTTCTCTCCTTGACTCCCTCTAATATGGCTTCCTCCTCCTTCACCCCATTGAAACTGCCCTTGCTAAATTCACCAATGACCTCTTTTCTCGCCAAACCCAGTGGCCTCCCCTTCTACTCCATTCTAAACCTCCTAGACCTTTTTTTCAACACCGTAAACCTCTCTCTTCTCCTGGGAACACCATCTAAACTGGGCTTCACTAATACTGTCCTCTCCTGGCTCTCATCCTCTCTCTCTCTCTCTCTCTCTTCTCTGCCTCTCAGCCCCCCAACTGTGGGTGTCCCTCAGGTTCAGATCTGAGTCCCCTTCTATTCTCCACCTCCATCCACTCCCTTGGAGATCTAATTAGCTCTGATGGCTTCGACTACCATCTCTACACAGATATTCCTCCGACACCTCAAACTTAGCATGACCAAAATAGAACTCTTCATCTTCCTACCCGAAACTTGCCCTCCCCGTGACTTTCCCGTCACTGTCGACAACAACACCATCCTCCCTGAAATATCCACAACCGTGGCGTTATCCTTGATTCATCTCTTTCCTTCAAACACTTACTACAGTGCTCTTCATACAGTAAGCGTTTGATAAGTACCACTGATTTATTACTGGGTGTACTAAATGCTTGGGAGAGTCCAATACAAATAACTTGACAAGATACGGTCCCTGCCTTCAAGGAGCTTACAATCAAGCTTTTCTAACCTAATCGTCTCCCCCGATTAGACCGTAAGCCCGTCAAACGGCAGGGACTGTCTCTATCTGTTGCCGACTTGTTCATTCCAAGCGCTTAGTACAGTGCTCTGCACATAGTAAGCGCTCAATAAATACTATTGAATGAATGAATGAATAACCTGAAAAGTCAAGAGAGGGTTAAGGGGTTGCTCCCTCATCTTCCACAGAATCATGGCCACCACTTCCAGTCATAACGTTGGCCATGACGGAGATACCAAACACATTATCACTTGAGAATATTCAGCGGCAAAGAAAACCCACCCAGATGGGAGTACTTAAGGGAGTATACATTGGAGGACCAGTGAGAGACCCCATCATGGAGAATCTAGCACCCAAACCCTCTCCCCAGTTCCCACTGCTCCTTCTCACAGCTCTCCCAGGTCGACTCTCTCTCCTTAGCTCTTTTGGAGCTCCTCAGAAGAAGATGCAAGACAGATGTTGATCGGTCAGAAACTTCCCATGCTTTTGTTTCAATCTAATCCATTTTATATTAAATGC
The DNA here is from genome assembly GCF_004115215.2 of Ornithorhynchus anatinus. NCBI lineage: Eukaryota > Metazoa > Chordata > Mammalia > Monotremata > Ornithorhynchidae > Ornithorhynchus > Ornithorhynchus anatinus. Next base: position 57,471,651 of record NC_041731.1, read on the forward strand.
TCTTGAGCCAATATCTGATAAACCGTAAACTCTCTGGGGGCAGGGATCGGGTCTCCTAATGCCATTACACTTCCGGGCTCAGAGTACAGTGCTCTGCACATCATAGGTACTCAATAAATACCATTGATTTTGGCAAATAACTTCCAACCCTTGCTAAACTAATAAAAGAGCAATGGTAATCTGGACAACTATGAACACATCTTCCATATCCTAATCTGGGATTTCAAAGACAATTTCAAAGAAAATAATAATCATGATAATGGTATTTGTTAAGCACTTACTATGTGTCAAGCACTATTCTAAGCACTGGGATAGAAACAAGGTAATCAGGTCAGACACAGTCGCTGTCCCACATGGGGCTCACAGTCTTCATCCTCATTTTACAGATGAGGTAACTGAGGCACAGAGAAGTGAAGTGACTTGTCATTACCCTATTTTCATTACCCTATTTATTTTGTTAATGAAATGTATATCGCCTGAATTCTATTTATTTGCTGTTGTATTAATGAGATGTTCATCCCCTATATTCTATTTATTGCTATTGTTCTTATCTGTCCGTCTCCCCCAGTTAGACTGTGCGCCCGTCAAAGGGCAGGGCCTGTCTCTATCTGTTACTGATTTGTACATTCCAAGCACTTAGTAAAGTGCTCTGCACATAGTAAGCGCTCAATAAATACTATTGAATGAATGAAAGAATGAATGAATAAGGTCACATGCCAGAGGGAAGCAGGATTAGAACTCACGTCCTCTGACTTGCAGGCCCATGCTCTTTCCACTAGGCCATGTGGTCAATCATTTGTAGAACACTGTACTAAGTATTTGGGAGAGTACATCATAACAGAACTGACAGGCATGTTTCATAACGCATTAATTAACCCTCAGGTTGTTAATATAACTTAGGTGTACTTTTTTTCTTAAGGAAAATCTAGTTCTGTCCCAGTGGGTTCTTTATAAGAGGCCAAAGGGACTGGTTGGAAAATCCCTCCCACAGACAAGAGCAAATTTAGGATTCCAAGAGACTGAGGAAATGTCTATCGACTACACTGCACTCTTCCAAGTGCTTAGTACAGTGCTCTGCACACAGTAGGTGTGGAGAAGCAGCACGGTCTAGTAGTGGAAAGATCAAAGGCCTGGGAGTCACAGGCCCTGGGTTCTAATCCTGGCTCTGTCACTTCCTTGCTGTGTGACCTTGGGTAAGTCACCTAACCTCTCTGTGCCTCAGTTCCCTCTACTGTAAAGTGGGGATTCGATACCTGTTCTCCCTTCTACTTGGACTGTGAGCCCCATGCAGGACAGGGATTGTGTCCGACCTAATTAACTCGTACAGTTAGAACAGTGCTTGACACATAGACCTTAACATTTTAAAAATTAAGTTTTCCGTAAATACTATCGACTGACTTTAAGAGGACATACCTGACACAGAGACTTCTCGACATCTCACCAGGTCGCTTTTGTTGCCAACTAAAATGATGGGAATATCCTCTGTCTGGCGAGCCCTGCGAAGCTGGATCCGGAGTTCGGATGCCTTTTCGAAGCTCGCCCGGTCTGTGATAGAGTAGACAATCAAGTAGGCGTCCCCTACTTGCATGCAGTGGTCTTGGAGCCATTCATTTTCACCCTAGGGAGAACGAAAAAAATAAAATAAATGACCGTCAGCAGCTCCTGGGAAATCGGGTTTGGGATGGAAATGAATTGTTTCTGAACTTCCGGCCTGCTTAGGGTTCCAAGATGAAGCAAAGCCTCACCCTGTAGATGTTGTCTCTATGAGAAGAAGCACTCTAGCAGAAAGAACATGGACCTGGATTCTAATTCCAGCGCCACCACTTGTCTGCTGTGTGACTTTGGGTAGGTCACTTCACTTCTCTGGGACTCAGTTATCTCCTCTGTGAAATAGGGATTCAATACCTGTCCTATCTCTATTTGGACTCTGAGTCCTATACAGGACGTGGATCGTAATGGACCTGATAATCTTGAATCTACCCCAGCATTAGTACAGTGCCTGGCACAGAGTAAACCCTTTACAAATACCAATTTAAAAAACAAAACAAAAAACCTTCCTCACCCCTGCCCTTATGATCATTTAACTGATAGAAATCGGTACAGGATTCCTCCAAACACACCAAATTCTTCATAAAATTCTCACTTTCTCTGCCCTGATTTTCAGAACTGCTGGGTGTAGCAATAATTTCACCCAAGTAAGTTGAATGTTTATCCACCGAGACCTCCATTAACATTTTCCAAATTGTCATGGCATTATAAGAGAAAATATTAGGGGAGGAATGAAGAAATGGGATTTGGAAATTGCCCAAACTCATTCATTAGAGCTCTGGAACTGAAAAGTAAATATTGAAACCTCAATGACAGAGATGTTTCAAGTAGATTGAAATAATCCCCCTTTGGGCAGTGCATTTTAATAACCATAGAAGGTGGGGGTTTTACTAGATATAGCATGGAAACCATGTGACTACATCTCATTTGCTAAGTGCAGTTCATTCATTCAATAGTATTTATTGAGCACTTACTAAGTGCAGAGCACTGTACTAAGCGCTTGGGATGTACAAATCGGTAACAGATAGAGACAGTCCCTGCCCTTTGACGGGCTCTTACACGCACACTCTTTTTTAGGATTTCTTCATGATGAGGGTGGTTTCACCTACCTTATTTTCCCACATATCAAGCAGTATAATGGTTGCACTTTCACCATCGACAATCAGCGTTCGTTCATATGTATCTTCTGAAAAGGAAAGAAAAATGTGCTTGAAGGTGGGTGATCTTATAAAAGAGATTAGCATGTAGGTTGAAATGACTCTACACAGAACAATGTACTCTTAAGACCTACAAATTTTAATAAATGGAGAACGCCATATCAAAGAGAATAATAGGAAGCTCTGAGCAATCTCATCAGTCAGAACAATGATCCATCCAGCACAGTGGCCCACTTCAGACAGCAGCTAAAGGATGGTAGAAGGAACAGGGTGATGATGATTTTCCCAGATATCCACCCATCCATCCACGTTGTTAGGGAACCGCCATTTAACATCGCTATCATATTTCTCTACATCCCTCACTTGTCCTTTAGTAACCAATTAGAGACTTTTCGTCCATGACCCAATCACCCTGTAGAGTCTATTGCTAGTTTGAGCCTATCTTTTCTACGGGAAGATATGAGGAGTTCCCTTTTTCATTTCGAATTCGCTACAACCTGGTGTCGTGATCCTCGTTGGCCATTATTAGTATTACGTAGGTGTGGGTGTGTATTAATACGTTACATGATATATGTTATGTCATTATATATGATTAATAATAATGGCATTGTGTATTAATACATATATGTTATGTCATTATATACGATTAATAATAATGGCCTTTGTAAAGGTTATGTGGCTAGCAGTGTGCTAAGCATTGGGATAGATACATGATAATCAGATCAGACACAATCCCTGTCCTAAATGGACCTCAGAGTCTAAGCAGGAGGGAGAATCCCAATTGTTCTGTCCAAACTCTCTAGACTGTAAGCTCACTCGGGCAGGGAAAATATCTATCAATTCCGTTACATCATACTCTTCCCAAGGTCTTGGCGCCATGCTCCGTAATAATAATAATGATGGTATTTATACACGGTAAGCACTCAATAAATACCACCGATTGATTTCAAGGTTTTACAGACTTGAATCCTGCCCCGTCTTGGTTTATGTCTTTCCAGACTGACAGCTTTCTGACCTCAAAGAGGAGCATCTTCATTGACCGGATTATTGCATCCACTCCACCCTTCAGAGAGCTATTCGGCCCACAGAGAAAAGGCAGCTCTCTTTATAAATAGAGAAGCACCACGGTCTAGTGGAAAGAGCACGGGCCTGGAGGTCAGAGGACCTGGGTTTTAAGCCCGGCTCTGCCAGTTTCTTGCTGTGTAACTATGGGCTTAACTTCTCTCTGTCTCAGTTTCCTCACCTGTAAAATGAGGGTTAAATACCTGTTCTCCCTCCTACTTAGAATGCGAGCCCCACGTTGGACAAGGACTGTGTCCAAACTAATACACTTGCATAAACCTCAGCCCTCAGGACAGTGTTTTCCTTGCAGTAAGCGCTTAACAAATACATCATAATAATAATACTAATGAATATTGTTAAAGATTGTCAATATTTTCTAAAGAATCTGAGATTCTCTGAATAGTATACTCTATTGTGGGAAAACACTCCGGGATTAGAGCTTGCTTTGTGAGCCTTTGGCCCGGGCTTTTAATTAGGAACATCAGACATTTTAAAACATTAAAGGCCATAGAAACGCTGTGGTTAAACTATCGACAGTAAATTTTCTGTTCAACTACGTACTCCTCGCTTGTTTTTCCATTTAATGTGAACGTGAGAAAAATCTTGAGACTCTTATTGTTGTTCCTGAATCTTCTTAATTCTTTCTTGGAAAAAAAATGTATTTGCCCCCGAATAAACCATGTCTTTTTGACCCTCAAGAGAACAAGCAGTGTTTGAGACTCCAGCTCATTTAGTAATGGAAACTTTCGCCCTCTGCCTCACTAGAGCTGTGACAGTTTGTGGGTGAAAGATCAGGGAAACTTGCCCCCCACCAAAAAAGGTGGGACTAAAGCAATATTTTCCTCACATCCCAACCCACTCAAATGGCCCCTGCTTTCACCCTGAGTTTTCGGACCCCAATTTTAACATTCAAATATGAAAAAAATGGGTGAGTCTCGGTCAGCAAAAGGAGACGACAGCCATGTCTAAACTCTCTCTTCTCCTCAGGGTAAATCTTGATTACTCAAAACCAAACCCTAATCCCAACAGGGCTACAGCCAGAGAGTCAGAGCAGAACCCTAGCGACAGGATTTTCCTTCAGAGCAGCTCGGGAAGTTTCATCCTTCACAACAGTGGAGATTATAGACAGGTTCTTAAAATATTACTTCTTGGATGACTCTTTCACCTGCTCCCTCTATTTTTGTTTGTCTTTTCACTTCTGTATCTGCCAGCCCTAATGTGATTTTCCCGGTGGTATTTGTGAAGTGCTTACTAGTGCCAAGCACTGTACTAAGCACTGAGATAGATTCAAGTTATTCAATTTGATGATGTTGGTATTTGTTAAGCGCCTACTATGTGCCGAGCACTGTTCTAAGCGCTGGAGTAGATACAGGGTTATCAGGTTGTCCCACGTGAGGCTCACAGTTAATCCCCATTTTACAGATGAGGTTACTGAGGCACAGAGAAGTTAAGTGACTTGCCCACAGTCACACAGCTGACAAGTGGCAGAGCTGGGATTCGAACTCATGACCTCTGACTCCTAAGCCCGTGCTCTTTCCGCTGAGCCATGCTGCTTCTCTGGACACAGTCCGTGTCCTACATGGGCTCCCTATTTTAATCTCCACTTCACAGGTGAGATAACTGAGGCACAGAGAAGTGAAGCGACTTGCCCAGTATCCCACAGCAGACAAGGGGCGGAGCCGGGACTAGAACCCAGGTCTTTCTGACTTTCAGACCCGTCCTTTATCCGCTAGGCCATGCCGCTTCCAAAGTCACACCTGCATTTCATGGGCAGTATCCCCAGTTTCTATTCTTTGGGCTCTGTGCAGAGTACATGCTCAATAAATACAACTGAAAGAATGAGTGAATCACTGGGGAAGGAAGAGGTAGCCAGCGGAGATGCCACAGAGGAAAGGGATATGGAGAGGGGCTCAAGAAAACCCTCCCGGGTGCCCCCTCTACCTCTAGTTCTAACTCCCAGGAGTACGACTTCCCCATCCTCTGCTCTTCAGACCCTTCCATATATAGCAGCGGCCCTCTCCACTCCCCACCCATCACTTTCCAGTTCATCTCTTCGTTACTCCCAAGCCAATCTTTTAGCTGTTTCTCACTCTCCACCCTCCTGCTCTGTCTCTTGGATCACGCTGTTCTTCCGCCTGGAACTCCTTCTCCCTCTCTCTAACCCACCAGAGAACAAGTCCCAGCACTTAGTACAGTGCCTGGCACATAGGAAGTACTTAACAAATACCACAGTGATTATAATTGTTGTATTATTGTTGCTAACTCTCCCCACCTTTAAATCCTTTCTGGAAGTCTATCTTCCCCAAGTTACATCAAGCTATCAGCCACCTCTGGAACTCACGTAATTATTCGGACCCTTCCTCAGCATTTCCATAGGTCTATGATTGATCGAACAGTCTATTCTGATTACAATGTTTGTAAATACTTTTATGTCTGTCTCCTCCATCAGAAAGTAAGGGCATTGTGGACAAGGAGCATAGCGAATTAATAATTAATGATAATAATTGTGGTATTTGTTAAGCACTTACTATGTGCCAGACACTGTCCTAAGCGCTGGGTTAGGTAATAATAATAGTAATAAAGATGGTGTTTGTTAAGTGCTTCCTTTGCGCCAGGCACTGTACTAAAGGCTAGGGTGGAACCGAGCAAATCAAGTTAGTCACAGTCCCTGTCCCATGTGTGTCCCACGTGTCCCGTTTTACACATGAGATAACTAAGGCAAGGAGAAATGAAGTGATTTGCCCAAGGTCACACAGCAGACACGTGGAAGAGCTGGCATTAGAACTCAGGTCCTCCTGAATTCGAATGATTTTGTTGGGCTTTATCAAGCACTTAATAGAATACATTGACCCAGACAGACATCTCAATAAATACCTTGAGATAAATAAATGACTACTACTAATACTAGTACTGTGAGAAGCAATGTGGCCTAATGGAATGAATGCAAGCCTGGGAGTCAGAGGACTTGGGTTGTAAACCCCTTTCCTTCTGCTCTCCCTCCCCTGCCCCCCGCCACCCTCTGCTCTTCCCCCTTTCCCTCCCTTCAGCACTGTGCTCATTTGTATATATTATTTATTACCCTATTTATTTTATTAATGAGGTGTACATCTCCTCGATTCTATTTATCTTGATGATGTTGTCTTGCTTTTGTTTTGTTCTGTTTTGCTTTGCCGTCAGTCTCTCCCGTTTAGACTGCGAGCCCATCACTGGGCAGGGATGGTCTCTATCTGTTGCCCAATTGTATGTTCCAATTGTTCCAAGCGCTTAGTACAGTGCTCTGCACATAGTCAGCACTCAATAAATGCTATTGAATGAATAAATAAACAATCCAGCTCTATTACTTACCTGCTCTGTGACTTTGGGCAAGATGCTTTACTTTTTTGTACCTCAGTTTCTTCATCTGCAAAATGGGGATTCAATACCTGTTCTGCCTCCTACTTAGACTGTGAGCCGCCCCCCGTGGGATTCCAACTATCTTATATCTAACCTAGTGCTTAGTACAGTGCTTGGCACATAGGAAGAGCTTAATAGATGCAACAATTGATGCTGCTTCTATCTACCATTTTTAAAAACGGTGTGGCCTAGTAGATAGAGCACAGACTTGGGAGTAAGAAGGTCCTGGGTTCTAGTCCCGGCTCTGCCACTCGTCTGCTGGGTATCCTTGAGCAAGTCACTTCACTTCTCTGTGCCTCATTTACCTCATCTTTAATATGGGGATTAAGGCTGTGAACCCCATGTAGGACATAGATCGATTAGCTTGTAATAATAATAATAATAATGATGGTATTCATTAAGCACTTACTATGTGCCAAGCACTGTTCTAAGCGCTGGGGTAGATACCAGGCTATCAGGTTGTCCCACATGGGGGTCACGGCCTTAATCCCCATTTTCCAGATGAGGGAACCGAGGCCCAGAGAAGTGAAGCGACGTGTCCCAAGTCACACAGGGGACAGGCGGCGGAGCCGGGATTAGAACCCACCTCTGACTCCCAAGCCTGTGCTCTTTCCATCTACCCCAGCCCTTAGAACTGTGCCTGGCACATAGTAAGTGCTTACCAAATACCATCATTATTAGTAGTAGTAGTACTGCTGTTATTATTACTACTTCCACCCCTTGCTGACCGGCCACAAAATCCGAGAGGCGGGAGAAGCCTCCTGTTCCCTCCCAGGAGGCAGCAAGTCAGGGATACCACAGAACAACTCCCAACCTAAAACTATGCCCCCTGACCATCTGAGCGGCTGGCACCACAGGGCACCGCTACTTCCAGGAGTAGGGAGTGCTCTGCGCACAGTAAGGACTCAATAAATACAACTGAATGAACTGAGAGTCCAGAAGCCCCTCCCCACTTACTGCTCTCCCTTTCTCCTCCCTACCCAGATCTCTGGTGGCACTGGAAGTTGGGGGGAAGTGTGGATGCCAAATTAGAATCCCCCTTTTCCTCTCCGTCCAAACTGCCAATAAGCTGATCCAAGCACTTATCGCGCCCCACCTTGACTACCGCATCAGCCTTCTCACTGACCTCTCTGCCTCCTACCTCGCCTCTCCCTCCACATTTCTAGAAAAAAGTTCAGTTCACATCTTTCCTCTCCTCAAGAACCTCCAGTGGCCACCCATCCATATCCACAACAAACAGAAGCTCCTGACCATCTGCATTTATAATGGTGGTATTTGTTAAATGCTTACTATGTGCAAACCACTGTTCTAAGCGCTGGGGGATACAAGGTGATCAGGTTGTCCCACGTGGGGCTCACGGTTTTAATCCCCATTTTACAGATGAGGTAACTGAGGCACAGAGAAGTGAGTACTTAATCAACTCTCCCCCTCCTCTCAACCGATCAATCGTCGGTAGTTATTGCGTGCTTATTGGGTGTAGAGATCACTGAGTGGCGAGCACTGTACTAAGCACTTGGGCGAGTACGATGTGACAGAGTTGGTAGACACGTCTACCAACTTTTTCGGAGTCTCGCTAGTCCGTGAGCTCCTTGGAGGCGGGGATCAAGTCTACCAACTCTATCCCTGTAATAATAATAATCTGTACTATATAATTTAAATACTCTACTGTATTGTCCTCTCCCAAGCATTTAGAACAGTGCTCTGCACATAGTTAGTGCTCAATCAATATCTCTGATCGATTGACGGACTGAGGTAATGCACCTGCTACCACCCAAAATAGAACAAACCACATCAGGTCTGCCCTCTCCTCACGCCACAGGACGTATTACAGTATTCATAAGAAATACATCTGAGAGTCTTGAAGGGCAGTTTTTTTTTCAAAAATTGTGCTATTCCATTTTGAAAAGAGAAAACATCTCAATACCCCACCTATCTTCTTTTGAGCTTCTGAAATGTCTGTAAAGTCTGTTGAGGTATCTGAAATGGAAAAATTGCCAGTGCCTCTTCAAATACTAACCTCTCAGGACTAAAAAACAGAAAGAACGAATTTAATGTCGCATTTTTGCTCTTGATATTTGGAACTTTTTGTAATGAGCAGAAAAGTGCTGGCAATTCATAGGTGACTTCTGTTAAGAGAGGCCATTTTAAGAAGGAAATTTGGAAGGAAATTTGGAAGACTTAATTCTTCCCCTCTTGGAAAACCTTAGACCGACCAGTGATTCTGACCAGCTCTCCCCCACAGAAGTATCTGGACAGAAACGCGTGACTCAAATGGAACTGTCACGAGATAGAGCTCATTTTACCAAGAAGACTGAGCTTTGAATGTATCATATCAGATTACGGGACAGAGCACTCGGTGATAATCAGTGGTATTTATTGAGCGCTTCCTATGTATAGAGCACCGTACTTAATGCCTGGGAGAGTACGATACAACAGAATGAGCAGGCACATTCCCTGCCCATAAGAACTTACAGTCTAGAGAGGGAGACAGACATTAATATGAATAAATAATCTGTACATATAATTTAAAGATACGTACATAAATGCTGTGGGGTTGGGTTTGGGGTGAATGTCAAATGTCGAAAGGTCACATACGTGTGTATAGATGACACAGAAGGGAGGGCAACCTGGGGAAAAGAGGGCTTAATAGCGGAAGGCCTCTTGGAGAAGATACGACTTTAATAATGCTTTGAAGGTGGAAAGACTGTTGGTCTGGTGTGTATGGAGAGGGAAGGATTTCCAGTGAAGGGGGAGTGTGTGGGAAAGGGGACTTCGGGGAGATAGATGAGATCAGGGCACAGTGAATAAGTTGGCAGTAGAGGAGCAGAGTGTGCAGGCTGGGCTGTAAAAGGAGATTGGGGGGTGAGATAGGATGGGGCAAGCTGATCGAGTGCTTTAAAGAAGATGGTAAGGCGTTTCTCTTCGATTCAGAGGTGGATGGGCAGATATTGGAGGTTCTCGAAGAGTGGGAAGACATGGACCGAATGTTTCTGTTGATAAACGAGCCGTGTGGCAGAGGGAAGCACGGATTGGAGTGAGGAGAGACAGGAAGCTGTGAGGTCAGCCAGGAGGCAGATGCAGTAGTTAATAATAATGATGGCATTTGTTAAGCTCTTACTATATGCCAAGCTCTGTTCTAAGCTCTGCGTCAAAGCGGCAAAGGATAAGTGCTTGGATCAGCATGGTGGCACTTCGGATGGAGAGGAAAGCGTAGATTTTTAGCAATGTTGTAGAAGAGTTATAACCAAAAGGATCTGGTGACAGATTGAATAAGTGGGTGGAAGGAGAGAGATGAGTTGAGGAAAACGCCAAGGTTATGGGCTTGTGAGATAGGAAAGATAGTGGTGTTGTCTACAGTGATGGGAAAGACGGGGGGAGGGCAGGGTTTGGGTGGGAAGATAAGGAGTTCATATTTGGACATGTTTAATTTGAGGAATCAGCAGGACATACAAGTAGATATGTCTTGAAGGCAGGAGGAAATGCACGATTTCAGGTCAGGGCTCTAGATGTAGATTTAGTAATTATCATTTCACTAGATTGTTTCCCCGAACGTGGAAGTCCACCAATCTTCCCAAACACGAGGGAGCGGACAGTTTGGGATTTCCCATCAGGCTCCAGCACACTACAGAGAACCCACCACTCTCGGTTTTAGATGCCGTCACTTACGGCATTTATTAGATGCCTACCACGGGTCAACGACTGTGTTAAGTTCTGGGGTAGTAGCTACAAGGCGGTCGGATCAGACACCATCTCCGTCCCACATGGCTCCCCCAATCTAAAAGGAAGACTCAGACAAAGTCCTCTGGGAATTCCAGGGTTGGGTCGGAGCCCCATGAGGAACGGGGATTGTGTGCGACGTCTGGTATCTTCCCACGTTTTCCACAGTCCTAGGCAACTGGTGAGTGTTTAATAAATGACATCATTATTATCCTAGAGGCTAAGAATCTAGCCTTCCTTTCCACCACTAGGCCACCCTACCCTGCTGTACGATGGGATTCAGTGCCCCTTCCCGGCCCAGATTTGGCGGACTTCCACCCTTGGCGGTGGGTGTTTTCCGTGCTCGGCCCTTGGGGTGTGTGCCAGCAGTCCGGGGCACACTGCGTCTCAAGAACAAGTGCCAGGACCGCATTATCTCCCTTCCGAACCCCGATGACAAACGGCCCGGCCGATGCCCCGGGCCTCCGTAACCGAGGAGGGCGGCTGACGGGCCGGGCGCCTACCTCCAAGCACTTCGCAGTCGCTGTCCATGCTGTCGTGGACCCCCGCGAAGATGTTGGCCAAGGTGGACTTGCCCACCCCCTGCTCCCCGATCAGCACCACGCGGTAGTAGGTGTTTCCGGACTCGGAGGAAATGACCGAATCGGAGGAGTCGGACGACCAGCTCCTCCGGTAGTAGTCTTCGGCGCTCATGGAGTAGCGGTTGCGATTGTGGTAAGGGTGGGGCTCCTTCTGGACCACCGGGTGCCTCCCGTCGGCGGGAACGCTCCAGCGCTGCTGCTGGGGGAGCAGGGCCGTGCTGCTGTGACGCATGGTCACGTTGTTCAGAGTCATCGCGTCTTCCTGGGCGAGAGGGAGACCGAAGCATTGATGGTTATCATCATCATTATTATTACTGTTGAAGCTCGGTGTGGGCCGGGAATGTGCCTGTTTAATGTTATATTGCGCTCTCCCAAACGCTTAGAACAGTGCTCTGCACACAGTGAGCGCTCAATAAATACGACTGGATGAATTGTTACTGTATTTGTTAAGCATTATGGGTCAAGCACTGTTCTAAGGGTAGCGACAGTAGCGGAGAGAGCGGGGGCCTGGGAGACTGAAGGTCATGGGTTCTCAATCCGGCTCCGCCACAAGTCTGCTGTGTGACCTTGGGCAAGTCACTTCATTTCCCCTGCGCCTCAGTTACCTCATCTGTAAAATGGGGATTGAGACTGTGAGCCCTCAGTTATCTCATCTGGATTGAGACTGTGAGCCCAATGTGGAACAGGGACTGTGTCCAACCTGATTAACTTGCATCTACCCCAAAGCTCAGAGGAGTGACTGGCACATAGTAAGCACTTAACAAATACCAAAATTATTATTAATAATAATTATTAAGTGCTGGGGAAGATAGGAGTTAATCTGGTAGGTCACAGACCCTGCCCCACATGGAACTCACAGACTAAGTAGAATTTTACAGTCCTCTAGGCTGTAAGCTCGCTGGGGGCAGGGAATGTGTCTGTTTATTGTTATATTATGCTCTCCCAAGCACTTAGTAGGGTGTTCTGTACGCAGTAAGCACTCAATAAATACGATTGAATGAATGAAAGTAGGAGTGAGTAAGATTTAATCCTCATTTTACAGTAGAGGAAATGGAGGCACAGCAAAGTTAAGTGACTTGCCCCAGGCCACACAGCCTGCAACTGGCCAAAACTGCGATTAGAGTCCAGGTCCTCTAACTCTCAGGACCGTGTTCTTTCCGCAAGGCCACGCTGCTCTTCCAAAGAGGAATCAGTGCTCCGTGTCTGGGCCAGTTATGAGACGGATAATTTTGTTTTCCCAGAGGCAAATCTTCCCTGACTCACCTCATCTCCCCACTCTCTCACCCTCCCCTGCATCGTCTATGCGCTCAGATCTGAAACCAAGAAGCAGCACGGCCTAGTGGGGAGAGCAGAGGCCTGGGAGTCAGAGGACTTGCGTTCTACTCCCGGCTCTGCTCTGCGTCTGCTGCGTGACCTTGGACGAGCCACTTCACTCCTCTGAGCCTCAGTTGCCTCGGCTATAAAAAGGGGAATAAATCCTACTCCCTCCTACTTCAGACTGTGAGCCCCAAGTGGGTCAGGGACTTTGTCCAACTCCTTTAACTTATATATGCCCCAGAGCTTAGCACAGTGCTTGGCACATAGTAAGCACTTAACAAATACCATGATTATTACGATTACCCCTGAAGCACTTTGATATTCACCCCACCCCCACCCCACAGCACTTAGGTAACATATCCTTACGTTCTGCCATTTCCCCTAGCCGTAATCTATTTCAATGTCTGTCTCCCCCTCCAGAGTGTAAGCTCCTTATGCAGGGATTGCGTCTACGACCTCTACTGTTAGCGCTAATCTTACCCTTAGGGTTTGCACTCTCCCAAGCGCTTAGTACAATGCTCTGCGCACAGCAGGCACTCAATAAATACCACTGACCGTCTGATTTCCCCCAGCTAGCAGAGCACCCTCGGGTTTGCGTTGCTGCCTTCCCTACATCGCATCGCGGTACTTCCTAAACCACTCTTTCCGTTGCCCTGAGCCGTCCCCTCCACCGTGGACCAGCTAGACTCCGAACCGAACTCTTCGATACGTGCCTCTTGAATTTGGCGCCGGAGTAAGCGGAGCAAAGAAAGCCCCATGGGTGAAAGTCAACTAGTTAAATGGGGACGAGGAGTCCTGGCCAGATTAGACCCTTCTAGGCAGGGTCAGGGCTTTGAATCACATTGGATTTCCATCGGTCCTCGCCCCCTTGGTTGGAACCGAATGGCAGTGACATCACCAAAGCTCTGCTCGGTTACCGTCGCATAGATTGGAACTACCATTTTTAGTAAAGTTGCTCTGATGCTCTCCGGCCTCAGGGGCTATTGTTTTAAAAAAATTTTTTGTTTGCTCTCCGAAGGCACATTTCTTACTAAGAAAATAGGGACAAGTATTGCTTTAAAGCACAGGCAAACACACGCACACACACACATTCACAAACACACCCTCTAAGTATTCAAATGCCCCATTCCTTTTAAACTATTAAACAGGCAAAGAATGTGGTATTTTATCAAACCAAATTCCGATCCAGCAATTCTTTCCTTGAACTTAGTGCTTGAGTTTTTTTTGGAACCCTTGCTCACACATAATGGGTAAGCAGAAAACCCCACGGAATTTAGCCTGCTAAATTCAATTCTACTTTTGAGAGTTTTATTAACTCAAGGATCCCCAGAATGAAGAAAAAGCATCTTCATTTAACTTCAAAGTCTCTTCTCTCAAACAAATCTGTTTTCCAGGGAGCCTACTTCATCACCTTCACTTTCTAAACGGGAAATCTGAACCCTAAGTCACCGACTCTTATAACAGGTCAAACAACGGTCATTACGATACGTCGGTATCTCCCTTAATGAAAAAGAATTGTGATCATCTAAACTGTCAGTTCTCTTCCCTCACTGCAAATATACCTCAGGCTGGCAACACACTTTCGTGTGTCTCTTCACTTACTGGAAAAAAAGCTCAGCTTGCTTTGAAAGCCCCATTCACTTGAATATTTCATTCAACAAAATGTGGATCAGAGAAAAAGCCAGACATTCGCACTAACAGCACCGCCTTACTTTATCCAGTGCCCTCCAGGACAGTCAGGGTTGAGGATCTTGAAGATCTCTGAGCCGCCGTCGAGCGAGTCCAGATCAGGGAACTGTTCCGTTGGAGCGTAACTCCTCTTCCGTTCACTTGCCGTCTCTCCCTCTCTCTCTAAGTCTCTCCCGGCTCTCCTGGTTTATATTAAGCACATCTGATCAGAGACAGGGCTTTTCCGTGACGTCACTGCCCTGTCCACGAAGCAGCCAGCCTCCAGCTGGGTGGAAGTGGATATGCAGAATCCAAGGTTGCAGAAGCTCATGCTAAACAAAGAATCAGCTCCTTGCAGTCATAGGATTTTATTCCTATATGCCAACAAAGCAGATTCCGTGACTTTTTACAAGGTGAAAACAAGAAGATGGGAAATGACCTGAAGTGTTATTAATCACTTTCCTCAGCAATGTGCTCAAGGGTTGCTGAGAGGAAAGCTTCCGAGGGGATCGGGTTTACTCCGTGAACCGAGCAGCGCTCTTTTCACCCTGCACTGTCACAGCAGTCAGCAGAGATCAACCCCTGCCTGTTGGAACAGCCAGAATCTAAAATGGAATCGCCAATCACCCGACAGTCAGGGACTCACTTAGCGGCATCTTGGGTGGGACAAACACCATCCTGTTCCATTTTACCCTCTCCGCCACCCAAAGGAAAAGGTGATAGGGACTTAAATATGCTTTTCTTTCCCTTCCTATGTTTGGCAAGTGTTAGGAAATTCAGAGAGAGAGATAGACACAGAAACAGAGAGTGAGTAAAGTTTAGATTTCGCAAAGAAAATGTACTTATCTGGGGGGCACTAAAGTAGATGTTGCAGAGTATACTGCTTTGCTTTGCTCTGCCCCACACTGAATGTCAAAGCTGGTTCAGTTGGTTGTGGAACAAACTGGCAAAGAATTCCATCGGGATTCCAATTAATAAAACGTTCGCAGCAGCTGCATCTGGGCTTCAGACACCACACCCGGCCTACGAGCCGTGACGGGAGTCCCGAGAAGGGCCGAAGGCATCATCGGTGCAGCGTCACTGGATTCGGAGGGAGTTACTCTGGATCAGGGGTACGTGCCCCGGGCCAGCCCAAATCTCGCAACGTCCACTCTTTCATTTCTTCTTGGACGGCGACTGCCCTTCCTGGATGCCAAGTTTTGAAATCCGTCCGGCTTCTCCAACACATGACCCTTATTTCTGGCAGGCGACCCCTTGGCTTGGCTGAAGGACACGGCTTCGGGAACAAACCCTGATGCCAGCTCGGAGGCTGGGCAGCCTGGTCCCAAAGGCGACTAATCCCCACCACCCCCCTCATCCCCCACCTTCCGGGAGTAGGGTCATTCCCAGATAGCTCTTGGAAAACGGCCCTCACATTCTGGTCCCTGTCAGTCAATCAATCCATCGGTGCTGTTCACTGGGAGTTTACCGTGTGCAGAGCACTGCGCTAAGCTCTTGAATATATATATAATATAGAGAGTATAGAATATAATATAAATGAGTTGGTAGACATTTTCTCTGCCCACAAGGAGCTTACAGTCTGGGGCAGGGGGACTGATATTAAATTACAATATGTACTAAAGTGCTGTGAGGCTGGGGGGGGTGAATGAAGGGTATAAATCCAAATGTAAGGGCGACGGGATAATGAGAACTTATTTGAGGAAGGCCTCTTGGAGGAGATGTAGCTTCAATAAGACTCTGAAGGTGGAAGAGGGTGATCGTCCGTCAGACGTGAAGAGGGAGGGAGTTCCAGGCCAGAGGCAGGACGTGGGTGAGGGAAGGAGAACCAGAACCATCTATTGGAGAGGGCCACACTCTCATGGTTCAATCAGTCGATAAATCAGCAATATTGATTGAGTGATTATCGAGTGCAAAGCACTGTACTAAGCACTTGGGAGAGTATAATAAAGGAGAGACATATATCTTCTGTGTGCAAGGAGCTTGCAATCTACTGGATCTAAGGTGGGCTCTTATTTTTGTAGGGTGGAGGAGATAGCTCAGAGACGAAGGTGTGAGACTTATATTCTTGAATGATTTTTTCCAGTAAAAAAAGAAGCAAACCTGAGGCCACTTAGAAACTCTAAATAATAGCCACTGTGGAATTTGTTAAGCGCTTACTATGTGCCATGCACTATACTAAGCACTTCGATAGATATGCACTATACTAAGCACTTCGACAGATACAAGATAATCAGGTCAGATACAGTCCCCGTCTTCTTGAGGCTCACAGCCTAAGAGGGAGGGAGAACAGGAATTGAATGCCCATTTTACAGATGAGGAAACTGAGGCACAGAGAAGTTAAGTGTCTTGAATGAAGGAAGGAACAGAGTTGGTAATCACGTTCCCTACTCGCAATATCTTACTGTGTAGAGGGGGAGACAGACGTTAAAATAAATTACGGATATGTACATTAATGCTGTGGGGCTGAGGGTGCCACTTGTCAGCTGTGTGACTGTGGGCAAGTCATTTCACTTCTCTGTGCCTCAGTTCCCTCATCTGTAAAATGGGGATTAAGACTGTGAGCCTCACGTGGGACAACCTGATTACCCCGTATCTCCCCCAGAGCTTAGAACAGTGCTCTACACATAGTAAGCGCTTAACAAATACCAACATTATTATTAAAGGGGGAAGATCCAAGATGCAGAAGGGAGAGGGAGTAAGGGAAATCAGAGCTCAGTTGGGAAGGTCTCTCGTAGGAGATGGGATTTTAATAGGACTTTGAAGATGGAGAGAATGAGGTTCTTTCATATAATGTTGGTATTTGTTAAGCACTTACTATGTGCAGAGCACTGTTCTAAGCGCTGGGGTAGACACAGGGGAATCAGGTTGTCCCACGTGGGGCTCACAGTCTTAATCCCCATTTTACAGATGAGGGAACTGAGGCACAGAGAAGTGAAGTGACTTGCCCGCAGTCACACAGCCGACAAGTGGCAGAGCTGGGATTCGAACTCATGAGCCCTGACTCCAAAACCCGTGCTCTTTCCACTGCGCCACGCTGCTTCCCTTTCAGATATGATGCTGGGAGAGACAGGATAGAGGGTGGGTGTGGGCATGACTTACCATTGGCTTTAAGAAGCATTCAATCAGCTCTCCCACCTCCTCTTACTTTACCTCACTGATCTCCTACTACAGCCCAGCCTGCACACTTCCCTCTTCCACCGCCAGCTTATTCACTGTGCCCCGATCTCACCTATCTCACTGCCGACCCCTTTCCCACATCCCCTAGCCTGGAACTCCCTCACCCTCTACATATGGCAGACCACCATCCTCCTCTCCGCATGAATGCATTATTAAGGTCAAATCTCCAAGAGGCCTTCCCCAGTTAAGCCCTCTTTGCTTGGCTCCCTCTCCTTTCCGCTTCATCTTCGCACTTGGATCTGCTATCACCGGACATTTGATATTCACCCCAGGCCCAACCCCACAGCAATTCCGTACATATCTTTACATTATGTAATGTAAATTATTTCTTTATATCAATGTCTCTTTCCCCCTCTGGCCTGGAAACTCAGTGTGGGCATAGAACATGACTGCCAACTTTGTATTCTCCCAAGCACTTAATACAGTGCTCTACACATAGTAAGTGTTCAATAAATACCACTGATGATCGATGATGGGGTCAGTGGCGAGACAGATGAGGCTGAGGTACAGTGAGTAGACTGGCATTGGAGGAGTGAAGTCTGCTGGCTGAGTTGTAAGTAATCAGGGAGGTCAGACAGGAGGGGTAGAGTTGATTGAGTGCTTTAAAGCTTCTGGAAAGGAGTTTCTGTTTGATGCAGAGGAGGATGGGCAATAATTAGAGATTTATGAGGCATGGGGAGATATGGACTGAACATTTTTTAGAAAAATGACCTGGGCCACAGAGTGAAATATGGACTAGAGTGGCCAGAGGCAGGAGGCAGGGAGGTAGTACCGTAATCAAGACGGGACGGGATAAATGCTTGGATTGACATGACAGCAGTTTGGACGAAGGGGAAAGGTTGGATATAAGTGATGCTGTGTAGCTAGAACCGACACGATTTAGTGATGGACTGAATATGTGGGTGGAGTGAGAGGAGTCAAGGATAAGGTCAAGGTTAAAGCTTTGTGAGACAGGAAGGATGGCGGTGCCATCAACAGTGATAGGAAAGTTAGGGGGAGGCCAGGGTTTGGGTGGCAAGATAAGGAGTTCTGTTTTGGACATGTTAAGTTTGAGGTGACCACAGGTCATCCAAGTAGAGATATCTGCAAGGCAGGAGGAAAAGCGAGACTGCAGAGATGAGGACTGGTGATATGGATTTGGGAATCATCCGCAGAAAAGTGGTAATTGAAGCCATGGAGGTGAATGAGGACTCCAAGGGAGTGGGTGTAGATGGAGAATAGAAGGTGACCCAGAACTGAACCTAGAGATACACCCACAGTTAGAAGGTGGGAAGCAGAGGAAGTAACCATGAAAGAGACCGAGAATGAGACAGGAGGAAAACCAGGAGAGGATAGTGTTTGGATATCTACACCGAGGAGAATTTCAACTTTAAAGATCCTCAGCTCTACTTGGGAATTCCACCCAGGAGAAGGGAGAAAGGGGAAATGATTAGGGTGAGGAGAAATGTATGGCTATTTGAGGCAGGAAAAGGATGAGTGGAGTTCTTCGATCAATCTAGCAGTGGTATTTATTGAGCATTCACTGGGTGCAGACCACTGCTCAAAGCATTTGGGAGTACAACACAACAGAGTAGTAGACACGTTCCCTTCTTCATAGCCATTTCTGAACCTCACTTAATGATTATAGGAAATTCCTTTTCTGCCAAAAATGCCATCGAAAAAACTTATCC
This sequence comes from Ornithorhynchus anatinus, assembly GCF_004115215.2. NCBI lineage: Eukaryota > Metazoa > Chordata > Mammalia > Monotremata > Ornithorhynchidae > Ornithorhynchus > Ornithorhynchus anatinus. The sequence continues at coordinate 57,490,941 of NC_041731.1, forward strand.
TCATAATCCCTCTGTCATTTACTCGACTCTTCGGCCGTGTGCTCGAATCTTCAGCCCCCAACGTATGCCGGTGCTCATCAGGGAAAGGATGATGCTGCTAAGTCCCGATTAGACTGTAAGCCCATCAGTGGGCAGGGACTGCCTCTATCCGTTGCCGATTTGTACATTCCAAGCGCTTAGTACAGTGCTCTGCACATAGTAAGCGCTCAATAAATACTATTGAATGAATGAACGACATAGTGGATAGAACATGAACATGGGCCTGGAAGTCAGAAGGTGGTGAGTTCTAATCACCTCTGCCACTTGTCTGCTGTGTGACCTTGGGCAAGTCACTTAACTTCTCTGTGCCCCAGCTACCTCATCTGGAAAATGGGGATTGGGACTGGGAGCCTGATGTGGAACAGGGACATTGTCCAACCCGATTTGCTTGTATCCACCTCAGTGCTTAGTAAATAAAATAAAAATAAATGTTGGTATTTGTTAAGCGCTTACTATGGGCCGAGCACTGTTCTAAGCGCTGGGGTAGACATAGGGGAATCAGGTTGTCCCACGTGGGGCTCACAGTCTTAATCCCCATTTTACAGATGAGGGAACTGAGGCCCAGAGAAGTTAAGTGACTTGCCCACAGTCACACAGCCGACAAGTGGCAGAGCTGGGATTCGAACTCATGAGCCCTGACTCCAAAGCCCGTGCTCTTTCCACTGAGTTAGTACAGTGCCTGGCACATAGTAAGAGCTTAACAAATACCACAATTAACATTATTATTATTATTATTATTATCTCTTGCTGATGTACGGAGGTCATATGGTTCCCAACAAGGAAATGTGCCTCTTCAGATCCTCTGCAGCCCTGAAGAGGAGGAGTTTTGCTGTCCCTCAAAACCTAATGAAAAAATGTGGGAGAATTCAGGATCTGAGGAAAAACTGATGCACTCTTGCTAGGCTTCCCTTGGAAAAAAAAAATCAACAAAGAGAATGTAATTACAGTATGGCCAAGTCCTGCATGAGCAAACAAGAGCCTGGAAAATGACCCTCATCCCACACATTAGAGAATTCTACCGGCCTTGGGAGTATCTCAGGCTGTTACTGTGTAAAGGACTGGAATACATTCAAGAGATCAAGAGAGCACAGATTAAGAGAATTGTCACTCACTACATGATTCTTCGAGAAGGGAAGATCATTTCTTAGTGCTCAGTTTAGATTGTGAGTCCCATGTGGGACAGGGACTGCGTCCAATCTGATTAACTTGTAACTATCTCAGCACTTAGAACAGTTCTTGACATGTAGTAAATGCTTACCTAATACCATAATTATATTATTATTACAAAAGCAAGTCCTTTCCAATAGCCAAAGAGAGCCAAGGTTAGAACAAAAGAGCTGGAAAAAAATGTCCTCAGATGCCTGAGGGAAGCAGCGTGGCTCAGTGGAAAGAGCCCGGGCTTCGGAGTCAGAGGTCATGGGTTCGACTCCCGGCTCCGCCACTTGTCAGCTGTGTGACTGTGGGCAAGTCACTTCACTTCCCTGTGCCTCAGTTACCTCATCTGTCAAATGGGGATTAACTGTGAGCCTCACGTGGGATAACCTGATGACCCTGTATCTACCCCAGCGCTTAGAACAGTGCTCTGCACATAGTAAGCGCTTAACAAATACCAACATTATTATTATTATTATGCCTGGATATTCCAGACGGTTGGTCCTTACAGATATGCCTTCAGTCCATTGACCCTCCAACTTCTCTTTAGTTGCTCAGTCAATCATATTTTTTGAGCACATACTGTGTGCAGAGCACTGTACTTAACTATTTTAGGAGAGAAGCAGCATGGCGTAGTACTAGAGCACGGGCCTGGGAGTCAGAAGGTCACGGGTTTTAATCTTGACTTTTCCACTTGTCTGCTGGGTGACTTTGGGCAAGCCACTTCACTTCCCTGGCCCTCGGTTATCTCATCTGAAAATGGGAGTTGAGACTCTGAGCCCCATGTGGGATGGGGACTGTGTCCAACCAGATTTGTGTGCATCCAGCACTTAGTACAGTACTGGCCCATAGTAAATGCTTAACAAATACCATCATTATTATTAATAAACTGGCACATTCCCTGCCCACAATGAGCTTACCTTTAGAATTGTGTTGCTGAGATCTGACCCAGTGGAAAACCCTTTGCGCTATCACTGTCTGATTTGGTCAGATTGACTTTTTACCAGCAACATTTACTTCAGTGTTTTACAAACCACCTGTTTTTGTCTTTCAAACCTTAATCTTGGCAAAACATCCAGCATCCTCCCTCTCTAGACTGTAAGCTCACTGTGGGCAGAGACTGTGTCTACTCTTATATTATACTATCCAAAGTGCTTTGTACAGTGCTCGGCACCCAGTAAGTCATCAATAAATATGATTGAATCCCCTGCTGCACCATACGCAAGAAGAGAAAATTCTTGTGATCCGACTTATTCTGGCTTTCCCTCAAGGCTTCTTTTTCTCTGAATCCCAAAGCACGACACCTTGTGACTTGCCTTTGAGTAGGGTCCCTCACACTCCCCTCCCAAAAAGTGAAATATCAAAGTGAGGTGAATGAGGGAAATTGTCCTTGGTCTTTATTTTATGAAGATAATGGTATTTGTTAAGGGCTTACTACATACCAAGCACTGTTCTATGACATCCTGTCCTTTCCTGCTCAAGTCAGTCAATCATTTGTATTTATTGAGCACTTACTGTGTGCAGAGCACTGTACTAGGCACTTGAGAGAGTACAATATGACAATATGATAGACGCATTCCCAGCCCACAACAAACTTAGAGTCTAGAGGATGAGCTTACAGCCTAGAGGACGAGCTTACAGTCTAAAGCAGCAGGATCACTCGGTTTGAGCGAGTCTGCCGGTGTGGGACCAATTCAGTTCCTGAAATCTCGGTTCATAGGTCTGATCTGGGGTGGGGAGTACAGTTTGAGAAGTAGAGTGATGGTCAGTAGTTTGTTTTGTTCTTTAAACAGCCCAACCTCCCTGAGCCCCAGAGTGGCATCTCCTTGCTAGCTAATTCATCATAACGCAGGCAGGGGATGTCTCCAGTAATGTGTAAAACCCTGCCCAGGAGAAATTGAAATCCAGGTGTGATTTTGGGAGCAAGGGGGGTGAGCGTGGGTCCTCAGGGGGGTGAGGGGTGATTGCCTCACTTGCCATTCGCTGGGTATGTCACTGGCATCCTTTCTCCATCCTCCCAACCTTTGCAGGCGTGTTCCCGTGCAGTTCTGATTCTCCTATCCCTGCCATCCTCTGCCACCGTTTTCCACAGCTCCGGCCGGCTTCTCCTTTTCCTTCCACACCCACTCGCCATTCTCAGCTACTCTCTCAGAGGTGAACAAAGTAGCAGTTCCAAGCCCAAGAAATCTCTTTGAGCTACAGAAAATGGCCAGGTGCGTGAGGAGAATGATCAGTTAATACACCGAGAGCTCCTATTTCCAATCGTCTCTTGCCATAACCTGGCCTGGCACTGTACTAAGAGCTTGGGAGTGTACAGTACAACAATAAACAGACATGGAGCTGGGAAGGGAAAAAGGGAGTGAGTCTGGTTGATGCAGAAGGGAGTGGGAGAAGAGGAAAGGGGGCTTTAGTCTGGAAGCCCTCTTGGAGGAGACGTGCCCTCAATAAGGCTTTGAATCGGGAGAGAGGAATTGTCTGTCGGATTTGAGGAAGGAGGGATACAAGGTTGGACACAGTCCAGCCCCATGTGGGGCTCACAGTCTGAATCCCCATTTTACAGATGATGTAATTGAGGCACGGAGAAGTTAAGTGACTTGCCCAAGGCCAGACAGCAAAGTGATGGATCAGGGATTAGAACCCGGGTCCTTCTGACTCCTAGGCCCGTGCTTTGCCCACTAAGTCATGCTGCCTCTCATTCGTTTAGATTAGATTGCTGCCCTTTAAAACTTTACCTCTAGCTTTATCCAGCACGTAAATCTTTTCTACTTTTTTCTTTAAATGTGGCCTGGCCCCTTGGTACTAAATGTTCCCCCCACTCCACTCTGACACACACACACACACCCTGTGCATAGTATATGCATATATATATATATATACATACTATGCACAATCAATCAATATATCAATCAGTGGTAATCAATCAGTGGTAATCAATCACTGTACTGTGTGCAGAACAGTGTGCTAAGTGCTTATGCAGTGTTGGTGATATAATGGCGTACATAGCTACCATCTAAGCAGCTGACCCGGCCAACGCAGTGAGGTCTTTTGAGAGAAGCAGTGTGGTTGAGTGGATAGAGCCCAGGCCTGGGAGTCAGAAGGATCTGGATTCTAATCCTGGCTCCACCACCTGTCGTCTGGTGTGACCTTGGGCAAGCCACTTCACTTCTCTGTGACACAGTTACCTCTTCTGTAAAATGGGGATTAGGATTGTGAGCACCCTGTGGAACAGGGACTGTGTCTAACCCGATTTGTTTGTATCCACCCCAGCACTTAGAACAGTGCATTGCACGTAGTAGGCACTTAACAAATATCACTATTATTATTATTACAATATAAATGTTTTTAAAAGACAAACAAATTCAATCCTCATCTGATAAGTAGTAATCAATCTCTGTGATAAAAGCATCTCTAATAAGGTCATGATTCTTTACATATTCATTGCTATTCTTATCACCAAAGCCTATCACAGGTACACAATTAATCAATCAATGGTATTTATCTTGTGCTTACTATGTGCAGAGCACTGTACTAATCTCTTGGGCGAGTACAGTACAACAGAATTGCCAGGCATGTTCCCTGCCCCTAACGAGGGAGCTTACAGTCTATTAATCTCTGGTTTCTTCATTAATTTATTCCCATTCCAAAGTCCTACATATCCCACCTCTCAGAAGTCCTTCTAGGTTATTCGGGCCAAAGCTTAAGTCCCGGTGACAGCACAGAAAAATACATCTGAAGGAGGAGAAGAAGCAAGAGAAGTTGTCAGCGTGCCTCTCTGGGTGGCCAAAGTCAATTTCTAAAACAAATATAAACAGCAGAGTTTTCAGTTAACATATTCATCCTAATTCTTATCATTTCCGATCAACTTCTTAGCTGTGTGAGTGGAGTGGAGTGAGAGGAAGGGGGCTTACTTGCACTCTGGCCTAGCTCAGGCTAACCCCCTGCCCCGAGTCCCAGGAGCCAAGGGCCTACCTGACCTCTGGAGGGAAAATCCACCGGGAACATCAGCTCCACAAGTGTCATCCGCCAGAATGTTGCCCAGGAGAAGGTGGTTCTCTTGTGGGAGTGAGACGAGGCCCAACAATTCAGGTTGAGCGTTGGAGATGCGAACAGCCTAATGTGGGCAAGATGCTGGGGAATCTTGAATACGCCCTGGGCCGAAAGCCAGCAGCTTTCATTTCCAAACAAGGGGGCACGGCCCGTTTTAACAAGGGTCCTGCTCAGTACAACGGAGCTGATGCCTTTACCACGACTGGCTCTGAGCCCGCTCTGAAAAGTTCCCGGGAGCAAGACGGTGTTGCTTCGTGCTTCCATAGAGCCCCCAACCGAAGGACGGATCTTTCGGTGGGCAGCCCGTCTCTCTCTCCACTCCCTTTCCACTCCCTGACCCCCTCTTCTCTCCTCCTTGCAAGACTGCGTTGTTTTCTCAAACCATTACAAAGAAAATGTGGTGTGTGCCTACCCAAAAAATCGTCTTCCAAAGCTAAAGCAGCGTCACGAATGGATAGAAAACAGATGTTCCCTCTCACTGAAATGTATTAAAAATTCTAACGGTCCCCGGGGCCCATCAACTAGGTGGATGCATAAGCGAAACAGCTCAATAGTTTGCTGGGGACTGGAACAGCTTGGAATACATCCTGGCAAACTTCGAACTTTCCATATTTCCTCCAGTGCCAAGGGCAATCTGGGGTCAGTCAATCACTCAGTAGTATTTATTGAGTGCTTACTGGGTGCAGAGCACTGTACTCTTAAGCTTGGGAAAGTACAATACAACAGATTTGGCAGATGCAATCCCTGCATGACCCCCTGGATGGAACAGGGGCCTGGGAGTCAGAAGGACCTGGGTTCTAATCCCTACTCGGCCCCTTGGCTGCTCTGTGACTTTGGGCAACTCAGGCGCAGCGGATAGATCGTGGGCCTGCAAGTCAGAAGGTCATGGATTCTAATCCCACTTCCGCCGCGTGACTGTTATGTGACCTCGGGCAAATCACTTAATAATAATAATAATAATAATGTTGGTATTTGTTAAGCGCTTACTATGTGCAGAGCACTGTTCTAAGCGCTGGGGTAGACACAGGGGAATCAGGTTGTCCCACGTGGGGCTCACAGTCTTCATCCTCATTTTACAGATGAGGTAACTGAGGCACAGAGAAGTGAAGTGACTTGCCCACAGTCACACAGCTGACAGGTGGCAGAGCCAGGATTCGAAATCATGAGCTCTGACTCCAAAGCCCAGGCTCTTTCCACTGAGCCACGTCACTTCTCTGTGCCTCAGTTACCTAATTGGTAAAAAAGGGAGTGAGACTGTGAGCCCCTTGTGGGACAAAGACTGGGTCCAAATTGATTTGCTTATTTCTACCCCAGTGCTTAGTGCAGAACTTGGCACATAGTGCTTACCAAATGCCATAATTATTATTATTATTATTATTATTACTCCACTTCTCTGTACCTCAGCCACTTTATAGAATAGGAATTAAGGCTGGGAGCCCCATGCGGAACGTGGATTGTGTCCAACCTGATTAGTTTGTATCTACCCCAGAGCTTAATACCGTACCTAGCACATAGTAAGAGCTTAAGAAATACCATTTTTTAAAAAAAACAGGAGTTTACGGTCTATGGGACTGAGGTGAGGAAAGCAAACCTGTAGTTTCACCGTCGGATTTTGACCAGCCTCCTCTTCATGAGGCTTTATCCTGGGTGTTAGACAGGGTCCGCGGAGACATCTATTTGTGCAGTCAAGTCTTTCAATATAATAATAATGATGTTGGTATTTGTTAAGCGCTTACTATGTGCCGAGCACTGTTCTAAGCGCTGAGGTAGACACAGGGGAATCAGATTGTCCCACGTGGGGCTCACAGTCTTAATCCCCCTTTTACAGATGAGGTAACTGAGGCACCGAGAAGTTAAGGGACTTGCCCAAAGTCACACAGCTGACAAGTGGCCGAGCAGGGATTCGAACCCATGACCTCTGACTCCAAAGCCCGGGCTCTTTCCACCGAGCCACGCTGCTTCTCTCTACATGCTTAAAATAATCCTCTAGACTATAAGCTTATTGTGAGCAGGGAAAGTGGCTACCAACTCTGTCATTTTGCACTCTCCCAGGTGCTCAGTACAACGGTCTGCACACAGTAAGGGCTCCATGAATACAATTGATCGATTGATTGATTGATTGATATATTGATCAATTGAGTGCAACATGCTTTTCTAAGCACTTGGAAGAGAAGAATCGAAGCAATCGTTCAGTGACATTTACTGGGCACTTCTGTGTGCACAGCACTGTACTAAGTGTTTGGGAGAGTACGACGTAACGGAGTTGTTGGACACATTCCTTCCCTACCCACAAGGAGCTTAAACTCTTAGGGAAAATAGAACCTTGCTAAATACTAACATGCTAAATTATTTTTCCTAAAAATGTGGTGGTAATGTATGAATACCCTGATGGCCTGAAAGCATTACTGTAGGGTCTCCAGGGCCCTAGTTTCCTTCCTAGAAGTAGCCAACAGGTCAGAAGACTCTGGGGATCTTTAAGGTGCTTTAGGAGGAGGAAACTGAGCTAGAAGGCCAGTTTCTTGCTAACCTTGGAAACCGACACAGATTCACCTGGTTAAGGGAGGGAATCACCAGCAGGAGTTCTACGACCACTCATTTTCCTCCACATCAAGTAGAATTTCTTGACAATTAGCCTTAAGGCCCTCTTTCATCTATCCCCCTCTCACTCATCATCCCTTCATCGGCTACTCCCGGCACAAGGTCTTCTCTCCTCTCCTGGGAACCTTCTCCCTGGGGCTCCCCTGAATTTTCGAGACCCCCCCGACTCCTTGCCCTTGATCTTATCCCACCTGGAACTCGCTCCCCCCGCTGAATCTGCTAGACCCCAGCTCTATCCACCCCCAAGGGGCTAGCTTCAGCTACTTGGACACCCTGAAGCAGGGAAAACTTTGCCATCACCACCCCCACAGTTGTTCCTTTGCCGCACATACACACACACACAAACACGCAAGCGTGCACGCACACACGCACACTGCCGTGTCACCTTGAGCGTGTCACATGACTTCTCTGTGCTTCACTTTCCCTGTCGATGAAATGACAGTCGAATTCCTTTTCTTCCTCCCCTTCAAACTGTGACCTCCATGCGGGACAGAGACAGTTTCTTTCATTCATTCATTCATTCATTCATTCAATAGTATTTATTGAGCGCTTACTATGTGCAGAGCACTGTACTAAGCACTTGGAATGGACAAATCGGTAATAGATAGAGACAGTCCCTTCCTCTGATGGGCTTACAGTCTCATCGGGGGAGACAGACAGACAAAAACAATAGCAATAAATAGAATCGAGGGGATGAACATTTCAATGAAACAATAGTAAATAAATAAAATCAAGGTGATGTTCATCTCATTGTGTCTATCATCATTGAGTACATTGCTTGGCACGTAATGAGCACTTAACAAATACCATCATTATTGTTATTATTATTATTATTGAAGGTTTTGAGGTGTGGGGAAATTTTTGCAGACTGATATTCAGAGAAATGATCCAGAGGCTGATGCAGTAATCAAGCCAGGTTATGATCAATGTCTGGACTTGACCCATCTATTAAATTGCAAGTTCCTTGAGGGCAGCAGCGTGTTTTAGGGTTTTATTTTTATTTTTATTGTACTCTCCCATGCAACTAGTACAGTGTCGGGGAAGCAGCGTGGCTCAGTGGAAAGAGCCCGGGCTTGGGAGTCAGAGATCATGGGCTCGAATCCCGGCTCCGCCGCTGGCCAGCTGTGTGACTGTGGGCAAGTCACTTAACTTCTCTGTGCCTCAGTTACCTCATCTGTAAAATGGGGATTAAAACTGTGAGCCCCACGTGGGATATCCTGATTACCCTGTATCTAGCCCAACGCTTAGAACAGTGCTCTGCACATAGCACTTAACAAATACCAACATTATTATTATTATGGACACAAAAGGCACTCAATAAATGCTATTGATAATGGATTGCAGGCCTCCTGACACCTTACACACTATTTCCTGTGTTGTGTAATTATCGTACTAGTACTTTTGAGGGCCTATTGAGTGCAGTTATGTTGTACTAAGTGCTTCGGAGGGTATAAGCACAAAGAAATGTCATGTTCCCGGCCCACAGGAAGCTTACTCTCTAAAAGGGGAGACAAATTAAAAATATTAATCGAGTGTTCAGACTAGGTAAGTGCTCGGACAATTGAATAAACATATATACGAGAGTCCTGAGGTGGATGTAAGTAAATACATAAATGGTAAAATGACTGGTGGGTTTGTTTAGCTGGTGTTGGAGAATTAAAAGCCCACGAGGAGATTATAGTCTAGAGGAAGAGACAGCGATTAAAATAAATAACGGCTATGTACATAAGTGCTGTGGCGCTGAGAGTGGGGTAAATATCAACTGCTTAAAGAGTACTGATCCAAGTACATAGGTGATACAGAAGGGAGGGGCAATAGGGGAAATGAGGGCCTACTCAGGGAAGGCCTCTTGGAGGACGTGTGATTTTAATAAGGCTTTAAAAGTGGGGCGAGTGGTGCTTTACTGTATTTGAAGGGCGAGAAAGGTCCAGACCAGAGGAGGGATGGGGGCAGGGAGTCAGTGGGGAGATAGATGAGACTAAAGTACGGTGAATAAGTTGGGTTTAGAGGACCTGCTTGTGCGGGCTAGGCTGAAGTAGGAAATCTAAATGGTCAGTTGGCTTGCAGTGGTATGTAATAGAAATTGGAGAAAGGAGACTCTGGAGGCGAAGAGGCCCATAGAGAGGCTGAGAGCTGCTCTAGCTCCCATCTTCTTCTATTCCTTAACTTTTTCCCCTAGATCAGAAGTCCTTTTGATCAATAGGCAGGTTAGTGGACAGGTTGGTGGATGAAGGTAAAAGGAAACACACAAACACACACATTCACACACATGCAAACACACACAATCATCCCCAACTACTACTTAGCTTTGTTTTTCTAAGGTATTTGTTAATCACTTACTATGTGCCAGGCACCTTTTTAAGTGCTGAGGTAGATAGAAGCTTATCAGGTGGGACACTGTCCCTGTCCCACATGGGGCTTCCCCATTTTACTGATGAGGGAACTGAGGCCCAGAGAAGGTAAGTGACTCGATGTGGGCAGGGGATGTGTCTACTGATTGTTATACTATACTCTCCAAGGGCTTAGTACAGTGCTTTGCACACAGTAAGCACTCACAATACGATTGAATGAATGAACGAAATTGGTCAAGGTCACACAGCAGGTCAGGGGCAGAGCCGGGATTAGAACCCAGGTCTTTCTGACTCCCAGGCCCGTGCTCTGGCCACTAGGCACGCTTTTTCTCTCTAGGCCCCGCTGCTCCTTTTTGATGACTAAGATGCTTCATCTCATTGCTGAGCCCCTGTAGTTTGTAACCTGGTTATTTAAACAATTAGAGACAAGCTGTAGGCAGCTGAGAACCATGCTTTCCTCCATGTGCTGAGGATGCGGCAGAAAGATGCCTAATTAACGATCAACGGGACAATACGGGCAATCGTGTCATAAATTAGGGTGAAAAGTACTACATAAAATATGGGCTGAAGAATATCACCGCAGACCGATGGAGGTAATAGAAAATACATACGCATCACATTGCATAACGGATGCAAAATATTTTGATCTCCTAGTTACAAGCCCCACTTTCGATTCACTTCTGTCCTAAAATGAGTGGTCGGGGTTCACAGTTTCCCTACTAGGAAGAAGACCTCCTGGCACTTGTGGATCCTCTTGTCCGTTAGGGAACAAACTTTCCTTGGGTTCTCAGCCAAGGCTGTGATCCTCATCCAGGAAAACTCTCTCTTCTATCATGGGGGGATTTGGCTTGAATGATAACCAGCAAATGTCTGTTTCCCTCTATGTAAGCTCCTAGCAGGATGGGAAAGTATACTACCAACTCTTGTAATGTACTCTGCCAAGGGCTTAGGACAGTTCTCTGCACACAGTAAGCACTTAATAATAATAATAACAATTATGGCATTTGTTAAGTGCTTACTATGTGCCAGGCACTGCACTGAGCACTGAGGAGGAAATCAAGCAAATCAGGTTGGACGCGGTCCCTGTCCCACATGGAGCTCACAGTCTTAGTCTCCATTTTCCAGATGAGGTAACTGAGGCGCAGAGAAGTGAAGTGACTTGCCCCAGGTCACACAGCAGGCAAGTGGCAGAGCTGGAATTAGAACCCGTGACCTTCTGATTCCCAGGCCCGTGCTCTATCCACTACGCCATGCTGCTTCTTTAAATGCCATTCATTCACTTGTATTTACTGAGAGCTTACCATGTGCAAAGCACTGTACTAAGTGCTTGGGAGAGTACAAAACAATAACAGACACAGTCCCTGCCTAAAACGAGCTCACAGTCTATATCGATTGATCAATCGATTCCCTTTCTTTGTACGCTCTCGTAAACTGTCTTCAGGTGGGATGGGTGGGTGAGTGGCTGAGTGCATATGTGTTAATAATAATAATAATAATGTTGGTATTTGTTAAGCGCTTACTATGTGCCGAGCACTGTTCTAAGCGCTGGGGTAGACATAGGGGAATCAGGTTGTCCCACGTGGGGCTCACAGTCTTAATCCCCATTTTACAGATGAGGGAACTGAGGCCCAGAGAAGTGAAGTGACTCGCCCACAGTCACACAGCCGACAAGTGGCAGAGCTGGGATTCGAACTCATGAGCCCTGACTCCAAAGCCCGTGCTCTTTCCACTGAGCCACGCTGCTGTTCTGCCCATGGCCTCACCAGAGAGGGGCAAGATGGACCGAGGATAGGATGGTCAATAGAAGGTAGCTATTGAACGCTTACTATGTGCAGAACACTGTACTAAGGGCTTGGGAGAGTACAATGTAATAATAAACAGGCACATTCCCTGGCCATGATGAGGTTACAATCTAGAGGGACTTTGTCATCTTCAATCATGCCCCCTCCCCCGCCTTCTAGTCTGCATCTTTCCTGACTAAAGGGACCTTCTCTCCTCATTTGACATCTTCTCCATCATCATCATCATCATCATAATATTGGTATTTGTTAAGCGCTTACTATGTGCAGAGCACCGATCTAAGCACTGGGGAAGAGACAGGGTAATCAGGTTGTCCCACGTGCGACTCACAATTAATCCCCATTTGACAGATGAGGTAAATGAGGCACAGAGAAGTGAAGTGACTTGCCCACAGTCACATCCACCCCCAGTCCCTCTTCCATCCCAGGGGACCATCTCTGGAGCTTCTCAGCTCCATCATGTCTTTCCTGGGATGCGGTGGGAAGAAATTCACCCCATATTCTGGAAGGAAGGACAGGTGACCGGGAGACAGCTGACTCGTTGTTCCCTGCTGGCGCGCTGCAGTTGTGCGAAACTCCCATCTCCCCAGGGCCTCACTCCCATAAAGACCCCAAAACCAGACACGGACACCCAGAAAAGCCCCGTTAGCCCCAGAGGATGGCCTCACAGCCTTTTTTTTTAAATGGTATTTGTTAAGCACTGGCCCTGCACTGAACGCTGGGGTAGATATAAGCTTATCAGGTTGGACACAGTTCACGTCCCACATGGGGCTCACAGTCTTCCTCCCCATTTTACAGATGCAGTAACTGAGTCACAGAGAAGTTAAGTAACTCGCTCAAGGTCACACAGCAGACACGTGGCAGAGCCATGATTAGAACCCAGGTCCTTCTGATTCCCAGGCCCTTGCTCTAACCATTAGGCCCACTCTTCTCCAAAGAGGAGCCCAGCCTGACCAAGAATTGAGAGTCAGCAGGGAGCAGGTGACTCAGTCGTCTCTTACCCGTGTGAAAAACTAAAGAGTCCTTAAAGAGTCAAGAGGAGGCAATCAGCAGTGAGGGCCTAGAGACCTTTTCATTCATTCAGTGGTATTTATTAAGCCCTTACGGTGTGCAGAGCTCTATACTAAGCGCTTGGGAGAGTACAACATAATAATAAACAGACACAGTCTCTGCCCACATCAAGCTTACAGTCTAGAGTCCTTGAGACACTACCTTTCCGTGGTATTTGTTAAGGCCTTGCTATGCGCCAAGCACTGTTCTAAGTGCTGGGGTAGATGCAAGTTAATCAGTTCCGACACTAACCCTTCCCCCCACGGGGCTCACGGTCAAAATAGGAGGGAAACTGGGAATTTCATCCCCGTTTTACATTTGAGGAAATTGAGGCAGAGAGAAGTTAAGTGACTTTCTCAAGGTCACAGAGCAGGCAAGTGGCAGAGCAGGGATTAGTAACTAAGGTCTGCTGGTTTCCAGTCCTGGGTTCTTTCCACTAGGCCGTGATCTTCCCAGCTATTTGCAGACCTGATAGGACAGATGAGCGGAGATACAAGTTGTAGATGAGAAGTGGTCGAATGAGAAAGAGTGTAGCTTAGGTCCTCACCTCCGCCAAACTAATTCTCTTCCCCTCTTCGAAGTCCTACTGAGAGCTCACCTCCTCCAAGAGGCCTTCCCAGACTGAACTTCCCCTTTTCTCTCTGCTCCCTCTGCTGCCCTTCTACCCCCCCTCCCCTCCCCTCAACTAAGCCCCCTTTCCCCCCACCCTTTCCCTCTGCTCCTCCCTCCTCCCTTCCCCTCCCCTCAGCACTGTGCTCGTCCGCTCATTTGTATATATTTTTATTACCCTATTTATTTTGTTAATGAGATGTACATCCCCTTGATTCTATTCTATTTATTGCTATGGTTTTAATGAGATGTACATCCCCTTGATTCTATTTATTGCTATGGTTTTTGTCTGTCTCCCCCGATTAGACTGGAAGCCCATCAGAGGGCAGGCACTGTCTCTGTTGCCGATTTGTACATTCCAAGCGCTCAGTCCAGTGCTCTGCACATAGTAAGCGCTCGATAAATACTATTGAATGAATGAATGAATGAATGAAAAAACAGGAGCCTGAGAGTCAGAGAACTTGAGTTCTAACCCTGGCTCCACCCACTTGTCTGCTGTGTGACTTTGGGCATGTCACTAAACTTCTCTGTGCCTCCAATACCTCATCTGTAAAATGGAGATCATTCATTCATTCATTCATTATTAAGATGGAGCCCCATGCGGGACATGGACTGGGTCCAACCTGATTAGCTTGGATCTACCCCAGCACTTTAGAACACTGCCTGGCGCATAGTAAGCGCTTAACAAATACCATTTAAACAACAAATGTGTGTATGACAAAGACAGCAGGTTTCTCTCTTGATGCTCTTGGCTGGCTCTCTTTCTCCTGACTTGGTGTCACTGCCAGACGCCTGCTGCCATCTGACTGATTGATTGAGAAGCAGAGTTGTCTAGTGGTTAGAGAATGGCCCTGGGAGTTTGAGGACCTGGCTTCCAATCCTGACTCTACCACTAATCCACTGTACGACCCCGGGCAGAGAAACAGCGTGGCTTAGTGGATAGAGCATGGGCCTGGGAGTCAGAAGGACATGGGTTCTAATCCCAGCTTTATCAGTTGTCTGCTGTGTGACCCTGGGGAAGTCACTTCACTTCTCCACGCCTCAGTTACCTCGTCTGAAAATGGGGATTAAGAGTGTGAGCCCCTTGTGGGACAGGGACTGCGTGTTTGGAACGGCATTTGGCACGTAGTAAGTGCTTAACAAGTACCTCGATAATAATAATATAATAATAATGTCACTTCTCTGTGTCTCGGTTCCCTCATCTGTAAAATGGGGGGACGAAGACTGTGAGCCCCATCAGGGACATACACTGTATCTAACCTGATTAGTTTGTATCTATCTTAGTGCTCGGTACAATGCCTGGCTTATAGTAAGCGTTTAATAAACACCAGAAAAAATCCCAAAATCTGCACGGCAGTCCACGCGGTCTCTCCGACCATAAAGTCCACTAGCTGTGACTAACGGCCTGCCCAGTCCAAATGCTGGGGCTCGCCGCCGTGGGCGGGGAGTCCTTCCTTTCAGACTAACTCTGCAGAAGCAGGGATTTTCTATTAGAGTCCTCAGGTCAAACTTCTCGACCTCTGTTACTTCCAGGCTCTCCATCTCGCCCTCTAGACTTCGGAAGCTCACTGTGGGCAGAGAATGTGTCTGTTATATTGTGTTGTACTCTTCCAAGTGCTCGTTACGGTGCCCTGCACACAGTAAGTGCTCTAAGTGCTCAATAAATATGACTGATTGGTGATTCCCAAATCTACATCTCCAGCCCAGACCTCTCTCCTTCGCTGCCATCTTGTATTTCCTCCTGCCTTCAAGACATACCTACTTGGATGTCCCAACGAAACCTCAAATCAAACATGTCCAAAACTAAACTCCTCCCCTCCCATATCTGATCCTCCCCGTGTCTCTCCACACCACTGTAGACACCGCCACCATTTTCCCTACCTCATAGGCCCGTAACCTTGGCGTTGTCCTCAACTCATCTCTCATTCCACCAAATCCTGTCACCAAATCCTGTCGGTTCTACTTTCTTAACATTGCTAAAATCTGCCCTTCCCTATCTAAACTGTTACCATGCTGATCCGGCGCTTATCCTATCCCTCCTTAACTACAGTATCTGCCTCCCCTCTGACCTCCCAGCCTCCTATCTCTCCCCACTCCAATCCATCCTTCCCTCTGCTGTATGGATCATTCATCAACAGAAACACTGAGTTCATGTCTCCCAACTCCTCACCAACCTCCAAAGGCTATCCATCCTTCTGGGAATCAAACAGAAACTCCTTACCACTGGCTTTAAAGCACTCAATCAACTTGTCCCATACTACCTTACCTCTCTAATCTACTACAGCCCAGCCTGCACACTCCGCTCCTCTAGTGCCACCTTACTTCCTGTATCCCGATCTCACCTATCTGGCCACTGACCTCCTTCCCAAGTCTTCCCCCTAGCCTGGAATTCCCTCCCCCTTGATACGCACCAGACCCCCACTCTCTCCATCTTCAAAACATTACTAAGGTCACATCTCCTCCAAGAGGCCTTCCCCGACTTTTCCCTCTTTCCCCCAGCTCACTCTCCCTCCTGCATCATCGATGCATTTTAATCCGTGACTTCTGGATACTTGATATTCTCCCCACCCTAAATCCCACAGCACTTAGGTACATATCTAAGAAGCAGCGTGGCTCAGTGGAAAGAGCGTGGACTTGGGAGTCAGAGGTCATGGGTTCGTATCCCTGCTCTGCCACCTGTCAGCTGTGTGACTGTGGGCAAGGCACTTAACTTCTTTGTGCCTCAGTTACCTCATCTGTAAAATGGAGATGAAGACTGTGAGCCTCACGTGGGACAACCTGATTACCTTGTATCTACCCCAGCGCTTAGAACAGTGCTCGGCACATAGTAAGCACTTAACAAATACCAACAACAGCAACAATATCTTTAAATTATATATTACAAGTTACTTATTCATCTTAATGCCTGTCTCCCCCTCTAGACTGTAAATTCGTTATGGCAGGGAACATGTTTGCTAATTCTGTTGTATTGTACTTTCCCAAGCACTTAGTACAGTGCTCTGAACCTAGTAAGCGCTCAATAAATATGATTGATTGATTGACTGATTGATTTTCACAGAAAAGGGTGCACTCCAGAAGACCTGGAAATCCAGAAAAGGTCTGGAAGGGAAAGGAAAGGGGAATAGCACATTGATTTTTAAAAATCATCGCAGAGAAACTATTTCCCATTCCACCAACCAGGAGACTCCAAAACTGAGCCTAAGAAAGCAAGAGAATGGAGATGAAAGAAAAGGCCCAATTTCTTGGAAGAAAATAAAATATTTCTATTTCACAAGAGTACCAATATTTTTAAATTTGGAAAGATTTTAGTATTCTCCAGAGTGAAAGACTCTCAAATGAAATAAATAATTAACATCCTACGGTTTCCCCCCTTGGACTGTAAACTTCTTTCCGGAAAGCTGTCCTTCACCCTTTCTTTTTTAAAAAAGGTATGTTAAGCACTTGCTGTCGGGCACTGTACTAAGCAATGGGGGTAGATGCAAGTTAATCAGGGCAGACATAGTCCCTGTTGCCCATGCGGATCACAGTCTTAATCCCACCTCCATTTTACCGATGAGGTAACTGAGGTACAGAGAGGTGAAGTAACTTCTTCAAGGTCACACAGCAGACAAGTAGCGGAGCTGGAATTAGAACGCAACTCCTTCTGATGCCCAGGCCCAATTTCTATCCACTAGGCTATGCTGCTTCACCTTGTCTCAGCGTACTCACCAATATGACTCTGGTGAAAGATGAGAAGCTCAAAGACAGCTGAGAAGTGACTACCCCAAAAGGCTTCTCTTCCAAACAAGATACGCCATTCTGAGGAACACTGGACATGGCTGGGTTAAGAAAAATCCCACTCAGGAATTAGATATTCAGTAGAAACCTATACACACACACACATACAATTCCATTTATGTCACAATAAAAGGGGAATGTTTCTGCCTTCTGACATGGATTTGGTTTTTCTGCGATTGCCTCCTCCGCGTCATTCCTGACTGGCCACTAATTTGCCTTATTGAAGCGTCACATCTCTCCCTCTTCCAATATTCCTCAGCACTTTGGAAAGGAAAATGTTGCAACTTGAAGCAAATTTGTTTTATTCATCGTCATCATTATCAATGGTATTTATTCTTCCTAACCAGTCTGCGGCAAGGAGACGGTGAAGAGACATCCAGCAAGTGTAAGACTCCTGCTGGTCCCCTTTACGCCCAGGTGGTGAGGAGCGAAGCGGCCTAACCCCCTCAGCAC
Organism: Ornithorhynchus anatinus; assembly: GCF_004115215.2. Taxonomy (NCBI): domain Eukaryota; kingdom Metazoa; phylum Chordata; class Mammalia; order Monotremata; family Ornithorhynchidae; genus Ornithorhynchus; species Ornithorhynchus anatinus. The sequence continues at coordinate 57,508,816 of NC_041731.1, forward strand.
CACGGCTTCACGTCAACCCTGGCTCCAGGCTGGGAAGGTGGAGAGACACCAGCAGCGTGAGGCCCGTTCATCTTTTAGAAAGCTGGGCAGGCTGTGTCTGTAGGCTGGAGCCACCAGGAATCTGAAATTCCGCTCCTCTAGCCACCTATTGCCCTTGTCGTGTTTATCACTGTCCTTTTATTTTATTTTTACATTTTTTATTGTCTAGCCCTCTTTACTCCCGCACTATCGCAGTCTCGGCTACGGGAGGGACAGTCAAGCAGAGGCCTACCCATTCCATTCCTAGCTTGGACATTGGCCAGCGAGTGGAAGGCCATCTGCTACTAGTCAAAACTCACCCGTGCTGGGCAGCAGAGGCATGAGAGAGGGTTCATTCATTCATTCATTCAATAGTATTTATTGAATAGGGTTGAGGGCAGAGACTCGTTTACTGCGCTGAAGGAGACAATGGTAAACCACTTCCGTATTTTTACAAGAGAACTCTGGATACACTACCAGAAGAATCGCAGATGGACGCGGGGTGTTCTGCGAGAGATGTGTCCTTGGCTTCGCTATGGTTTGGAGACGGCTTGACAGCGTAAAACGAGACTAACCCACTTTCCCCAGGCTTCCATATCTTTCCTCTTCCCATTTTCCTATAATTTATTTTAACGTCTGCCTCCCTGGCTACACTGTAGCTCCTTGAGGACAGGGATCGTATCTACTAACTCTACTGTATTGTCTCAAGTGCTGAGTACCATGTTCTGCACAGAGTAAGCGCTCAATACGTACCACTGATCAATTGTTCTCTTTTCTCTCATCTTTATTCTCTCCAGGTTTTCAGGAAGCTGCTGTGTTGGGGCCCTGGAAAGCCAAAGTCGGGAGTCAGTGGAAGGAAAAACAAGAGAAGCAGTATGGCCTAGGGGTAGGGCTGGGGCCTGGGTTCTAATCCCTACTACACCAGGTGCTGTTGTGTGACCCTGGGTAAGTCACTTCACTTTCCTGTTATCTCATCTGGAATATGGGGATTAAGACTGTGAGCTTCAAGCAGGACATGGACTACCCCCAATCCGCTTATCTTGAATCTAATCCAGTCGTTAGTACAGTGCAGCCTGGCTCAGTGGAAAGAGCCCAGGCTGGGGAGTCAGGAATCATGGGTTCAAATCCCAGTTCCGCCACTTGTCAGCTGTGTGACTTTGGGCAAGTTACTTAACTTCTCTGGGCCTCAGTTATCTCATCTAAAATGGGGATTAAGACTGTGAGCCCCACGTGGGACAACATGATCGCCTTGTATCCTCCCCAGCGCTTAGAAAAGTGCTTTGCACATAGTAAGCGCTTAACAAATGCCAACATTATTATTATAGTAAGCCATTAAAATAAAAAAGGGCAGCCCTCATCCCTCTGGACCAAATCAAGAGTTGCAGAACTAGGTACAAATACAAGACCCAAAGACAAGACAAGTAAACTGAGGACAATCAAAGTGCTGGATGCTGACCGGGTGAGCAGGCTGACATCAGTTTGTCATTTGTTTTTATTTAAATGGTATGTGTTAAGCACTTACTATGTGCTAAGTACTGTACTAAATGCTGGGGTAGACTCAAGATCATCAGTTGGGCGTGCTCCCTATCTCACTTGGGGCTCTCAGTCTTAATCCCCATTTTACAAATGAAGAACTGAGGCACAGAGAAGTGAAGTGACTTGTCCAAGGTCACACAGCAGAGGAATGGCAGAGCTGGGGTTAGAACTCAGGTCCTCTGACTCCCAGGCCCGTGCTCTTTCCACCAGGCCATGCTCGTTTCCTCAGCGGAGAGTAGGTTGGGGCCAGCGACGTTCACCACCATAAACATTTCTTACGTCCGCATTAGCTAGACCGCAGATTTTGGTTTGGGTTTTGTCCCGGGCTGTTTCAGATCAAAACCAAATATTCCCACTGGGAAAAAATCTTACAAAAGATAGCAGTGGAGAAGGAATTGATTGTGTGGAAGCCGGATCCTTAATCTCCCATCACTGCCACCTTCTCAGACATTGCAATCTTCACAGGGGACCTCAACCGAAAGAATTTTCCAACTGGGAACTTGTTTCTGGAATTTCTTCCGCTGGTTTGACAGGCTTTTCTTTAGCTCGCTGACTGACCAAGCCCTCAGTAAAAACGTCTAACTTAGCATTCCTGGGTCAAAGAGCTCTCTTTCTTTTCATGGTGGAATTTTAATTTTAACTGCTGGGTTGAATTCCATTTCACCACTCTATTTGTGCTTGGTAACCTTGCCCAGGGGGCTTCAGGGAATGGGTGCGAAGGGACTGGATGAAAATAAACGAGAAAGCACGGATTGGGTAATTTCATACGCTAGTCAGTGTGTTTAACTAACAGTTGTAAAGAGCGCTGGCAGTAACAAACCCTGTTATTGGAATTAACACCCCTTGCTCTGGGTTGCCGGGCTCTTCTCTCTTCTCCTAAGTGCTCAGTACAGTGTTTTGCACACAGTAAGTCCTCAATAAATACGACCGAATGAATGAACTGAATGAACGCTAGGTAACATCAGACTGATGCCTCACCTAAGCATCCGCGTGAGCCAGAGTGACCACCTTGGGCCCTGGGGGTCTACGTAATAATTGTGCCATTTAAGTGCTTGAAGCAGTGTGGTCTAGTGGATAGACCCCGGGCCTGGGAGTCAGAGGTCATGGGTTCTATTCCTGCCTCTGCCACTTGTCTGCCGTGTCACCTTGGGCAAGTCACTTCCCTTCTCTGTGCCTCAGTTACCTCGTCTCGGATTAAGATGGCGAGCCCTATACGGGACATGGATTGGGTCCAACCTGATCAGCTTGGATCTACCTCAGCATTTACTTACTTACTATGGCACACAGTAAGAACTTAACAAATACCCTCGAAAAAGTGCTCGTCGTATAGATTTTATACTGGAAACTCACTGTGGGCAGGGAACAGCGTGGCTCAGTGGAAAGAGCAAGGGCTTGGGAGTCAGAGGTCATGGATTTGAATCCCAGCTCTTCTAGTTGTCAGCTGGGTGACGCTGGGCAAGTCACTTCACTTCTCTGTGCCTCAGTTACCTCATCTGTAAAATGGGGATGAAGACTGTGAGCCTCCCGTGGGACAACCTGCTTACCCTGGATCTACCTCAGCGCTTAGAACAGTGCTCTGCACAGAGTAAGCGCTTAACAAATACCAACATTATTATTATTATTATTATTAACATGTCTATAAACTCAGTTGTATTGTTCTCTCCCAAGCATTTAGTAGCCCTCCCTCCTAGTCCTTCCCCCTTCTCTGTACCCTCCCTTGCCAGACCCCAGAATTGTGCTGCTCTGCACCCACTAAACCCTCAACAAATACCACTGCTGGTTGGATTGATTGATATATTGATATGTGTCAAACACTGTACTCAGCACTGAGGTAGATAAAAATAAAAAATAAAATAAGATAAATGATGGCATTTGTTAAGCGCTTACCATGTGCAAAGTACCGTTCTAAGCACTGGGGGTGTTGCGAAGTAATCAGGTTGTCCCACATGGGGCTCACGGTCTTACTCCCCCTTTTACAGATGAGATAACTGAGGCTCAGAGAGGTTAAGCTAACAAGTGGCAGAACCGGGATTAGAACCCACGACCTCTGACTCCCAAGCCCGGGCTCTTTCCACTGAGCCACGCTGCTTCTCAAGATACAAGATAATCAGATAAGTCAGAGTCCCTGTCCCATGGGGGGTTCACGGCCTAACTGTGGGGAAAACAAGTTTTGAATCCCTATTTGACTGATGAGGAAACTGAGGCACAGAAAAGTTGGGACATACCCAAGATCACACAGCAGGGAAGTGGTGGATCTGGGATTAGAATCCCAGTCCTCTGACGCTCAGCCCTGTGCTCTTTCCATTAAATTATGCCCACATTCAAATGAGTCCATCAGAGAACTTCCTGATTGATTGATTGACGGATTTACCTGGAAGTGGATTCACTGTGTTGGGCAGGAGCGGCATGGGAAAGAGTCAAAGGCGGATGATCGAGTGACTGAAATGTTGATCAAAGACCACGGCAGAGACTCAAGTTCTTTTACGGCGCAGAAGGTGGCAATGGTAAACCATTTCCGTACCTATACCGAGAAAACTCTACGGATACACATATCAGAATGACTTTATGACAGAAGATAGGACGTTCTGAGGAGGGTGGGTCCACGGAGTCGCTAAGGGTCGGAAATGACTAGACATTTGAAGAAAAACCGGATTCACCATAAAATTCACAAGCTGTTCAGTGAAACACCAAATTCACAAATAATGGAAAAGAAACTGGTTGAATGGAATCACTTGTTAGTAAAATTATGCACATATCCGTAATTTATTTATTTATCTGAATGTGAGTCTCCCCCTCTAGGCTTTAAACTTGTTGTGGGCAGGGAACGGGTCAGCGTGGCTCAGTGGAAAGAGCCCAGCCTTGGGAGTCAGAGGTTGGGGGTTCTAATCCCGGCGCCTCCACTTGTCAGCTGTGTGACTTTGGGCAGGTCACTACACTTCTCTGTGCCTCAGTTACCTCATCTGTAAAGTGGAGATTAAGACTGGGAGCCCCATGTAGGACAACCTGATCACCTTGTATCCCCCTTCCAACGCTTAGAATAGTGCTTTGCACATAGTAAGCGCTTAATAAATCACATTATTTTAATTTTTATTACCAGTTCTGTTGTATTGTACTTTCCCAAGCACTCAGTCCGGTGTTCTGCATGCATTAAGCATTCAATAAATGCCACTGACTCATGGAACCTGAAGTGTATGATGAGAAATATTAGTGCCCTACAGGCAGAAACAGATACAGGGTGAATACTGTGATGCAACTTTTCCTCAAAGCAGGGTTCAGTAAAGCAGCCCTCACATTACAAGACAACTGACTCTAATATCTTCTTTTTGTACAACATAATTTGTTATTTTTGTGATTTTTAAAAGCAGATATAATTTTTAGTCAGGTCTGCTCCATCCCAGGAGCCCAGCTTCAGCCCCGTCATCCTATTGGCAATTTCTCTCCTCCCCGCAAACTCGAAGCCAGATTAAGCCCTCTTTGAGCCTTAATGGAATGGAAAAGCAGCACGTCCTAACGGAGAGAGCACAGACCAAGAAGTAAAAAGGACTTGGGTTCTAATCCCGACTCTGCCACCCGTCCGTTACGTGACCTTGTCTTCTTAACTTCTCCGTCCCCCAGTGACCTCGTCTGTAAAATGGGGATTAAGACTGGGACCCCCAGGAGGGAGACGGACTCAAAACTCACCTGTGCTGGACGGCAGCGGCACGGGAGAGAGTCAAGGGCGGAGACTCAAGTTGACTGCACGGAAGGAGGCGATGGTAAATCGCTTCCACCAAGGAAACTCTCTGGATCCACTACCAGAACGACTGCAGATGGAGGTGGGGTGTTCTGGAAAAGATGTGTCCATGGCGTCGCGTTTACGGCATAAGCATTCATTCATTCATTCATTCATTCAATAGTATTTATTGAGCGCTTACTATGTGCAGAGCACTGTACTAAGCGCTTGGAATGGACAAATCGGTAACAGAGAGAGACAGTCCCTGCCCTCTGATGGGTTTACAGTCTAATCGGGGGAGACGGACAGACAAGAACAATAGCAATAAGCACTTGATACAGTCCTCTTAGCACACGGCTCAATAAATAGCGTTGATCGATCGATTGATCGATCGATCAGAAGCTTACAGTCTGGAGGCAAATGTGTCCTACACTACCCCATAGATCCTCCACTCCTGAGGTAATAATAATAATAATAATGTTGGTATTTGTTAAGCGCTTACTATGTGCAGAGCACTGTTCTAAGCGCTGGGGTAGACACAAGGGAATCAGGTGTGTCCCACGTGGGGCTCACAGTCTTAATCCCCATTTTACAGATGAGGGAACTGAGGCACAGAGAAGTGAAGTGACTTGCCCAAAGTCACACAGCTGACAAGTGGCAGAGCCAAGATTCGAACCCATGATCTCTGACTCCAAAGCCCGTGCTCTTTCCACTGAGCCACGTTGAAATGTCTTTCCATGAACACGTATCTTTGGACACGTTTATTTCACAGGGGAGTGAGGAAGGGGCCCAATGAAGGGAGGATTAGAGGACCGCAGAAATCCAATCTTATGGCACCAAAGGAATTGCCCCAGTGGGGAAGGAGGGCTCAGGTGACAGGGTCCGGGGGGCAGTTGTGAGGAACTCCGACAGGACGGCTCCAAGTAGGGGCCCGGTTTTAGCTGCCACCCATTACCGTTTTCATCTTGGGGACTGTGAGTATGGAGATGTTGGGAGAGGGAAGCAGCATAGCCTAGTGGATAGAGCACAGGCCTGGAAATCAGAGGATCTAGGTTCTAATCCCAATGCCAGCACTTGTCTGCTGTGCTACCTGGGAGCAAGCCACTTCACTTCTCTGTGGCCCAATTAATCCCCATCTATAAAAGCTTGTGTCCAGCTTGATGAACTTGTGTCTACCCAAGCGCTTAGACAAGTGCTTGGCATATAGTAAAGCGCTTAACAAATACCGTAGGGGGAATAAAAGGGAAGGAATGGAGAATCGCTGGGAAAATAAAATCTCTTGAAGAGAGGTGACGAGCATGCGTGATTCCAGAAGGTGGAATAATAATAGTATTTGTTAAGCGTGTAATATGTGCCAGGCACTGTACTAAGCACTGGAGTGGATACAAGCAAATCAAAATGTCCCACGTGGGGCTCACAGTTTCAATGCCCGTTCTACAGATGAGATAACTGAGGCATAGAGAAGTGAAGTGACTTTCCCAAGGTCACACAGAAGACAAGTGGCAGAGCAGGGATTAGAACCCACGACCTTCTGACTCCCAGGCCCGTGATCTATCCACTAGGCCATGCTGCTGGCAGGGGTTGCCATTCCCTCCACAGTGCCACCCCACCTTTTGCAGGGGGACAGTCACATCTCAGGATGGTCTGGAATCCAAGGAGGGGCCATTTTGGTAGGGACAGGAGCAGGATGGGAGAAAGTCGGTATGGCGAAGCAAATAATAATAATGTTGGTATTTGTTAAGCGCTTACTATGTGCAGAACACTGTTCTAAGCGCAGGGGTAGATACAAGGTAATCAGGTTGTCCCACGTGAGGCTCACAGTCTTCATCCCCATTTTCCAGATGAGGTAACTGAGGCACAGAGAAGTTAAGTGCCTTGCCCGCAGTCACACAGCTGACTAGTGACAGAGCCAGGATTTGAACCCATGAACTCTGACTCCCAAGCCCGGGCTCTTTCCACTGAGCCACGCTGGGCACCTCTACTCAGAGATTAAGTGCCGGTGCCCCCAGTCCAACTCCAGTGATTTCTGAGTGGACCAACAGAGCCTTTCCTTGGAGTTGGGGTCATGGTCTTGCCCCTCAGTGGCATGTGTACCAAGGAGTGGACTTGGGCCACATGGGGCCAAGGCCCTGGCATGGGACTAGGCTTCAGTTTGTCAGGCAGCCAGCCGATCACCCACACACCGCGTGGTCTAGCGAGAAGGGCTCCTCCACTTGTCTACCATGTGACCTAAGGCAAGTCACTTCTCCCCTCTGTACCTCGGTTACCTCATGAGAAGGAGCGTGGCTTAGGATTCGGTGAATACATTAAAAAATCCCTATGAGAGAAGATGATGGAGTGAGGCTATCAACCGTACTGTATTATGCTCTTCCAGTGTGGCTTAGTGGAAAGAGCCCGGGCTTGGCAATCAGAGGTTGTGGCTTCTCATCCCAGCTCCGCCACTTCTCTGCTATGTGACTTCGGGCAAGTCGCTTAACTTCTCTGTGATTCAGTTATCTCATCGGTAAAATAGGGATTAAGACTGCGAGCCCCACAAGGGACAACCTGATTTCCCTGAATCTCCCCCAGCGCTTAGAACAGTGCTCGGCACATAGCAAGTGCTTAACAAATACCAGCAATATTATTATTATCTGAAAATTGGGGATTAAGACTATGAGTCCCACGTGGGTCAGGGACTGTGTCCAACCTGATTAGCTTGCGGCTACCCGGGTGTTTGACACATAGTAAGCGCTTAACAGATGCCATTAAAAAAGAGCTTCCCAGCCTCCGGCTACTCCTGCTCTTTCCGCCGAGCAGTGCGGTCTCCAGCCTGTCTGGGGGTCTCGTGGGAATCACTCCCCCGGCCTCACTGGGCTGCGGGGGAAAGCCTCGGCCTCACAGCCGATGCTGCTCTCTTGCTTCTCCTCAACACTGAAGGGCAGTGCTAGAATTATGAGAGTAGCCAGGCATCTTTAAATGCCTTGGCCCTCCTCCCCCACACCACCCTACCCCAGTTTAAGTCTATTTTTATTTTCATCCCTTGTCAGGAGGCAAACAATTTCCATCCAAAGCCGTCTCTGAGCCCCGTTCTGAGTCCAGGGCCCCAGGCTTCCGCTCCTGTCCCATGGAGATAGCCCCACGATCGATCAGTCAATCAATCAGTGGTATTTATTGAGTGCTTACCAGGTGCAGAGCACCGTACTAAGCGCTTGGGAGAGGATAGTGCAACTGTTAGCAGTCCAAATGAAACCAAGTGGGCAATCCAAAGGGCAAAAGTGCGTAGGAAGGAAAACACGGTGCACCGAGGCGCTGGAACCAAAAGGAAATGTCGCAGGAAACTGTAATCATGAGGTATTGGTCTTTACTGTAAACCTGGATAAGGTATTACTGGGTTATCTCTGGTTGTAAATTCTTTAGGTGATAAAGCAATGGAAAAACTTACATTCTGATGCCAAGGAAAGTTGAGGGGATTGCAAATCTAGGACCCTCACTAGGATCTAAATTCCAGGCACTGTACAATTCATATAACTGCCGGTAAGCAAGAAGGGATTGACTGATAAGGTTTTGCTTACATTAGCCCTGAGCAATGCTTTGAAGTCTTTATCTTAGAAACAGAGGTGGCAGGTGAAATAGCCACAAAAAAATCAAAGTTTCCCTCACCTGTCAAACCCTTGTGTTTACTTTTCTGCAGAACTGAATTGATCTGACTGGAGCAATGGGATTAAGGAAGGCCCAGGTGTGCACAATGAAGCAAAACAGGCTTCCCGCCTAGTTCCATATTATGAAACCCTGTCAGTGTTTAGAAAAATCCATTTAAAATGAAGTATCCCATGGTCGAGCAAGCAGTCGATCATATTTATTGAGTGCTTACTGTGTGCGGAACACTGTACTAAGCACTTGGGAGAGTACATTACAACAGAGTTGGTAGACACATTCCCTGCCACTGGAATGTGGCAGAGTTCGTTGCTTTCATTTTGCCGCTTTCAGTTTGCTGTTTTCATTTTCTTACATCTGTAGCATTGGTGCCTAAAATGTACATGCAACCGTTTGAATAAACATCATTATCAAAAATCATCTGAGTCCCTTCCTGTTGGTGTGGCTATAACTCAAATATACGCGGTCTCTGTCTTCCAGGAACTCTAGATTTGAAGCAAGCGAAGGGAGTACAGTCAAGCCTGCGTTGAACAAAATGAAATTGACAAGAGGGAGAAAATGGGAAAGGAGGGTAGGAGAAAGAGAAGAAGGAAACAGAAGCAATGATGGGAATCCTGGCATATAATAATAGTAACCGTGGTATTTACTAAGTGCTTATTATGTGCCAGGCACTGTTCTTAGCACTGGGGTGGATACAAGCAAACCAGGTCGGACACAGTCCCTGTCCCTCGTGGGGCTCACGGTCTCAATCCCCATTTTACAAATGAAGTAACTGAGGCCCACAGAAGTGAAGTGACTTGCCCAAGGTCATTCAGTCGACAAGTGGCAGGACAGGGATTAGAACCCATGACCCTCTGACTCCCAGATCCAGACTCTATCCACTTCACCATGCTGAGAGGTTCTCTTCAAGTAAATCCAATTTTTTTTAGGGTTTTCTAGATTGCAGACCCTAGGGTAGGCATTCCTTTTTATCTTTGAATGGAACTTGTTAAGTGCTTAGTACGTGCCAAGCACTGTACTAAGTCCTGGGGTAGATACAAGATAATTGAGTCCCTGTCCCATATGGGGCTCACAGTCTAAGTAGGAAGGAGAACAGGTATTTAATCCCCATTTTACAGATGAGGAAACTGGGATGCGGAGAATTTAAGCGACTTGCCCAAGGTCATACAACACACGATTGGCAGAGCTTTAGAACCTAGGTCGCGTGACTCCCAGGCCCGCGCTCTTTCCCCTAGGGTATGTTGCTTCTACAGAAGAGGTAACTGAGGTACAGAGAAGATAAGTGACTTATCCAAGACAATTGCACCAATAGTAGTTTCACTCCTCAGTCAAAGATGTATCCTAGTCAATCAATAGCATTGTGAGCACTGTACTTGGAAGAGCATAATCCAGTACAGTTGATAGCCTTACTCCATCATCTTCTCTCCTAGGGATTTTTTAATGCATTCACAGAATCCTAAGCCTACCCAAAAGAAAGCATAGTCATGCTGGATATATTTGGTTCGTTTCTTTTTGTTTCTGTTGAGAAGCCGAGTGGCCTAGTGGGAAGCGTATAGACCTGGGAATCAGAGGACCCGGCTTCTAATCCCGGCTCCACCACTAGTCTGCTCTGTGCTCTCAGGCAAGTCACTTCAATTCTCTGTGCCTCAGTTTCCTCATCTGTAAAACATAGATTAAGACTGTGAGCCGTATGTGGGACAGGGATTCTTGTCCAATATGATTACCCTAGTGCTTAGTACAGTGCCTGGCACGTAGTAAATGCTTAACAAATACCACACTTGAGTCTACAGCCTGAAAATCATTGAGAACGATTCCCAAGCAAAAATTCTGCCAGCCATCCTCCCTGTGAGACTTGGGGGGCTGTCATGTTCTCGGGAGACAGGAAACTCAGTCCCGAAAAAAACGTTGCTTTGAGCGGCATTAAGAAACCCAAGTAAATAACAGATGAATTTAATTAATAATGATTAGAAGTCCACTGTGACTAATCCCTAAAGGTTCTTCCCAAAATAAGTCATATTTCCTGTTTTGTTTTGTTACTTATAACAATTTATTTGGCCATAACATAGTTGTCAATGTCCAGCATGGCCCTCAATAATTTTGGTCCAAAAATAACTTCAGTAACAACTATTCACAATATTTAAAAAAACAAAACAGTGTTGGGCTGAGCTGTGTGGAAACAAACGACCCAGACCTCTTTTGGAGGCAGAGCTAAGGGTCTGAGTGAAAGGGGAACCAAAAATAGGAAAATCTCTCCAAAGATACTACCGTGGTCCAGGGGACCTCTGATGGGGCAGAATAATAGCAGCAAGATGCCCACACCGGACCCGCATCAGTCCAGGGTGGGCAATCTGGTCATCTCTGGAACTGCTCGAGAAGGGTCCCACATATTAAGCATCAAAAAGGCCTCTCGAGGCAAGTGTTCCCGCACACTATCAACAGAGGGAGGAGGAATCAGTACTGCTGACATCATCGGGAGAGGGATTTTCTTCGAGAAGAGATTGCAGCGGGTTCCCGCAACCGATCATCAGAAGAAAGGAAGGAGTTGCTCATCCTGAAGGACTCTAGGATGGACTGGGAACTAAGGGGAGGAGTCTGGGTAGCATCTGGGAGTTTGTGTTTCTTTGCCTATTAAAGGCAAGAGGCTTTGCGTGCGAAGGTGTGCATCTACCAGAAAGGTGTGCGTCTACCAGACGATGCTGGGATGGTGCATCCTGGCATATGATGGCAGTGTGTCGCTTTAGTAAAGAGAATATGTAAGTCGCCAATCAGTCAGTGGCATTTCTAGACTGTGAGCCCGTCATTGGGCAGGGATTGTCTCTATCTGTTGCCGAATTGGACTTTCCAAGCGCTTAGTACAGTGCTCTGCACACAGTAAGCGCCCGATAAATACGATGAATGAACGAATTAATTTCTTGAGCATTTACTAAGTGCAGAGCAGTGTATTAAATGTTTAGGAGAGTACATTACAACATAATTAGTGGACACATTCGCTGTCCATAACGAGTTTGCAGTCTAGAGCGTTGATTCATTCAATCATTCGGTTGTATTTATTGAGCGCTTACTGTGTGCAGAGCACTGTACTAAGCACTTGGGAGAGTACGATATAATAATAGACACATTCCCTGCTCACAACGAGCTTACGTTCTAGAGTGGGGTACGGTCACCTTCAGTAACGGTGGGACAGTTGTGTTCTACGGGGCCGATCAGGGTAACAACTGCAATTTCCAAGAAGACATTTCTACGCTCGGGTTCTGCTCGGGTCACTCAGACTCAGGTGAGAGATGTTATTCCTTCTATCGTTTTCCCTGTGCCTGCTGCTTCTGCATAAAAGTTTGTCTGGAAGCTGTTTCCTGGGGAAGAGTTTCCATCTGGGTGAACAAGTCTTCCAGTATCTTAAATGCTTGCTTTCTTGGAGAAGTTTATACAAGATGATTAGAGATTAATAATAATAATGATGGTATTTGACAGATGAGATAGAGGAGATCCTGAAAAGTACATTAATGCATTCCTAAGAACAAAAATCGATCAATCAATCATAAATATTGAGTGCTTACTGTATGCAGAGCATTTTATTAAGCACTTGGGATAATACAATATAATGGAATTGGCAGACACATTTTCCTGCCTATAAAGAGATCACAGTCTATAGGGGAGACAGACATTAATATGAATAAATAAATTACAGATATGTACACAAGTGCTGTGGGACTGAGGGAGGGGTGAGTAATCCCGGATCTGCCACTTGTCAGCTGTGTGACTGTGGGCAAGTCACTTAACTTCTCTGTGCCTCAGTGACCTCATCTGTAAAATGGGGACTGTGAGCCTCACGTGGGACAACCTGATTGCCCTGTATCTCCCCCAGTGCTTAGAACAGTGCTCTGAACATAGTAAACGCTTAACAAATACCAACATTATTATTATTATTATTATTATTAATGGGAGCAAATCAGGTGACGCATAAGGGGTGGGAAAAGCGGAAAGTAGGGCTTAGTCAGGGAAGGCCTCTTGGAGGAGATGTGCCTTCAGTAAGGCCTGGAAGGCGGGGAGAGTAATTATTGGACATGAAGACGGAAGACGTTCCAAGCCAACGGCAAGGGGAGGGCGAGAGGTCAGAGATGAGATAAGTAAGATCAAGATTGTACAGTGAGTGGGTTAGCATTAAAGGAGTGAAGTGAGAGGGCTGGATTGTAGCAGGAGAGCAGCAAGATTAGGTAGGCGGGGCCAAGGCGACTGAGTGCTTTAAAGCTGAAGGTAAGGAGTTTCCATTTGTTGCAGAGGTGGATTGGCAACCACTGGAGGTTCCTGAGGGGGACCATGGACTCAGTGTGCTTTTGTAGAAAGATGATCAGGACGGTAAAATGAAGTATGGGCTGGAGTGGGGAGAGACAGGAGACTGAGAGGTCAGCAAGGAGGCTGATACAGTAGTCAAGGAGGGATAGGATAAGTGCTCATACTAATGTGGTCGTCATTTGAATGGAAAGGAAAGGATGGATTTTAGCAATGTTGTGAAGGTGGGACCGACAGGATTTAGTGATAGATTCATGCATTCATTCATTCAATAGTATTTATTGAGCGCTTACTATGTGCAGAGCACTGTACTGAGCGCTTGGAATGAACAGGTCGGCAACAGATACAGTCCCTGCCGTTTGACGGGCTTACGGTCTAATCGGGGGAGACGGACAGCCGAGAACGATGGCAATAAATAGAGTCGAGGGGAAGAACGAAAACGTGGGTTGAATGAGAGAGAAGAGTCAAGGATAACATCAAGGTTACTACGGCTTACGAGACAGAAGGATGATGGTGCTGCCTACGTGATGGGAAAGCAGAGGAGGACAGGGTTGGGGTGGAAGATAAGGAGTTCTGTTTTGGACGTGATAAGCTTGAGCTGACAGAAGGACATCCGAGTAGAGGTATCTTGAAGGCAGGAGAGATCAGAGCTGGCGATGTAGATTTGGGAATCATCCACATAGAAACGATTGTTGACGTCACAGGAACAAAAGAGTTCTCCAAGGAAGTGGGTATAGATGGAGAATAGAAGGGGATCTAGAACTGAATCCTGAGGGACTCCCACAGCTAGAAGATGGGAAGCAGAGGAGGAACCGAGGAGGAGAACCAGAAGAGGACAGTGTCAATAAAGCTGAGGTTGGATGTTTCCAGGAGAAGGAGGTGGTCGACAGTGTGAAAAGCAGCTGAGAGGTCGAGGAGGAGTAGGATAGGGTAGAAACCATTGGATTTGGCAAGAAGGAGATCATCTGTGACTTTGGAAGGGTGGTTTCTGTGAAGTGAAGAGGGCAGAAGCCGGATTGGAGGGGATCAAGGAGAGACCTGAAGGAGAGGAATGGTAGGAGGGAGGATGGGACGATAACTGAAGGGAGCCGTAGAGTCAAGGGAGGTTTTTTCAGAAGATGGGAGATTTGGGCGTCTTTGAAAGCAGTGGGGAAGAAGTCATCGGAGAGCAAACAGTTGAAGATGGCCGTCAGGGAGAAAAGAAGAGACTTCTTCACTAATCAAAACAAATCTGGTTAGAGGATGTATAGTTACTAATAGACTTTTGAATTTTTTCTCTATTCAGTTGTGTTCTTACATAACCTCCTGATCTCATCACTGTCTCAGTCCACATTAACTGTTCCACTCATTATTATTGTTTATTGTACTTGTTAAGTGTTTATTATGTACCATGCACTCTACTAAGAGTTGGGATAGATATAAGATAATCAGGTTGGACAGAGTCACCCTCCCATCTGGGGCTCACAGCCGAAGAAGGAGTGCGTCGGATTTACTCCCCATTTTGCAGATGAGGAAACTGAGGCGTAGAAAATTTAAGTGACTGGCCCAAAGTCACGAAACAGGCAAGTGGTGGAGCTGGGTTTAGAACCCAGGTCCTCTGACTCCCAGGCTCTGACTCCCTGTGCTCTTTCCACTAGGTCACCCCGCTATCTCCACTTATCCTCAGAATTTCCTTTCTCCACAGAGAAGCATTTCTGCTCTGACCAGCTGCCTCACTGGGTCTAGTTGAAGTGGTCTAGTGGACTACCCACTGTTTGAAAGATAATTTCAAGTGAGCAGCCAGTCTAGAAACTAGACCCTTATCCAATCTTCGTACTACCTAGGAGGTTTAACTTGAATTTTCTTTTCCTGTTCTCGTGACTATAGCTAAACTGCCTAGTTAGCTAGGCTGTAAGCTCACCGTGGACAGAGAACTTGTCTAGCAGCATAACCGGGCGTCAGAAAGTCATGGGTTCCAACCCCGGCTCCGCCACCTCTCTGGTGTGTGACGTTGAGCAAGTCACTTCACTTCTCTGTGCCTCAGCTACCTCATCTGTAAAATCGGGATTGAGATTGTGAGCCTCTTGTGGAACAGGGACTGGTTCCAACCCGATTTACTTGTAATATTAATGTTGGTATTTGTTAAGCGCTTACTATATGCCGAGCACTGTTCTAAGCGCTGGGGTAGATACAGAGTAATCATGTTGTCTCACTTGGGGTTCACAGTCTTAATTCCCATTTTACAGACGAGGCAACTGAGGCCCAGAGAAGTGAAGTGAGTTGCCCACAGTCACACAGCTGACAAGTGGCAGAGCTGGGATTCGAACCCATGACCTCTGACTCCCAAACCCAAGCTCTTTCAGTCACCCTAACGCTTAGTACAGTGTCTGACACGTAGCAAGTGCTTAACAAATGCCATTACCCAATATTTAGAACGGTGCCTGGCACATAATAAGTGATTTGCAAATACCATAACAAACACTCTCCTAAGAGCTCAGTACAGGGTTCTGCACACAGTAAATACCCAATAAATATGATTGATAGAGATTTTGTATTTTTTGATTTATTTTTATGGTATTTGTTAAGGCAGTCTTATCATTTGTCCAACACTCTTCTAACACTGGATAGGCACAAGTTAATTACATTGGGACACAGTCCCTGCCCACATGGGTTCATAGTCTAAGTAATGAAGTAATAAAGTCTAAGATAAAGGGAGTTAAATAAAACCAGTTCAGGCAAAGAAAGGAGTGAGGAAGGTGATAGAGGTGAAAAAGTCAAGAGCAAGGAGGCACAGTACGATGGACTTGGGATGAGCTTGGACTGGGTAGGTAGCAGGTGAAGAAAGTCCATATAATAATAATAAAAATACATGTGGTACTTGGTAAGTGTTTACTATGTCCCGGCACTGTACTGAGTACTGAGGGTTAGATATAAGTTAATCAGTTAAGTTAATCAGTGCCCACACTGGGCTCACAGTCTCAATCCCCATTTACAGATGAGGTAATTGAGGCACAGAGAAGTAAAGTGACTTGCCAAAGGCACACAGTAGACCAGTGGCAGAGACTGGATTCGAACCCATGACCTCCTGACTCTCCAGGCCCACGCTCTATCCACTATGCCATGTTGCTCCTCAATGTAGTAAACGAGGTGACCAGGAGTTTACGATGGACTGGTTAGTAGCCATTGGAGGCTTTGGAGGTGTAGTGAATATGCTGGACTAACTGGACCCTCGGGTATATACACGAAGTTTCCGGAACAAGGAAATTGCTGCACTCAAAGGACCCACACGGAGGGAAACTATTTTTTCTAGCATCATGAATCATTCACCTGATGACATCAGCTAGAACACAACAATTCTACAAGAGAACTTGACAAAGAAGCTGGAGATGGGAAAACTTTAGGAGAAGACTTTGGAGAGGGAAGTAAAGAGAGCTTTTTATGGTATTTATGCTCTTACTAGTGTCAAAATATTGTTGTAAAAGCTGAGGGAGGTACACATTATTAGGTAAGACACAATCCCTGTCCTGCATGGGCTCACATCTAAGTAGGAGGGAGAACAGTATTGAACCGCACTTTACAGTTCAGGAAACTGGGCACAGAGAAGCTAAGGCTTAATCAGGGACGGCATCTTGGAGTAGATGTGCCTTCAAGAAGCTTTGAAGGGAGGGATGTAATTGGTCTGTTCTGATGTGATCATGTGGACATGTCACTCCCCTTCTTAAACAACTCCAGTGGTTGCCTATCAACTTCCGCTCCAACAAAAACTCCTCACTCTAGGCTTCGAGGCCCGCCATCACCCTGCCCTTCCTACCTCCTCTCCCTTCTCTCTTTCTACCGCCACCCCGCACGCTCCGCTCCTCCGCCGACCCACTCCTCGCCGTCCCTCGGTCTCGCCCGTCCCGCCGATCGACCCCGGCCGCGTGCCTCCCGCGGTCCCCGAACGCCCTCCTCCTCACCTCGCCAAACTGATCTCTTCCCCTCTTCAAAACCCTACTTAAAACTCACCTCCTCTAGAGCCTTCCAGACTGAGCTCCTCTTCTCCCTCTACTCCCTCTACCACCCCCCTTCACCTCTCCGCCGCTAAACCCTCTTTCACCCCTTTGCCTCTGCTCCTCACCTCTGCCCTTCCCCTCCCCACGGCACTGTACTCGTCCGCTCAACTGTATATAATTTCCATGATCCTATTTATTTTGTTAATGAATTGTACATCGCCTCGATTCTATTTAGTCGCCATCGGTTTTCACGAGATGTTCTTCCCCTCGACTCTATTTATCGCCATCGTTCTCGTCTGTCCGTCTCCCCCGATTAGACCGTGCGCCCGTCAGACGGCAGGGACCGTCTCTGTCTGTTGCCGACTTGTTCATTCCAAGCGCTTAGTACAGTGCTCTGCACATAGTAAGTGCTCAATAAATACTATTGAATGAATGAATGTGAGTAGGGAGGTGTTCCAGGCCAGAGTTGGGATGTGGAGGAGAGGTCATTGGTGTGATAGACAAAATCGAGGTACTTGAGAAGGTTAACATTAGAGGAGCGAAATGTGAGGCTGGGTTGGAGGAAGAAGAGTAGGAGGGGGAGCACCCAAGTCACACCCAGTAAGCAATTCTTCTGTCATGGAAGAGGTTAGAAATTGTGGTTAAAAACATCTATTCCTCCCAGAAGGGCCTGGAGGATAAGGTAATAATTAATAATAATGTTGTATTTGTTAGCGCTTTACTACGTGCAGAGCACTGTTCTAAGCACTGGGTAGTACAGGGGAATGAAGTTGTCCCACGTGAGGCTCCAGTCTTCATCCCCATTCTTACAGATGACGGGAACTGAAGCACAGAGAAGTGAAGTGGACTTGCCCACAGTCACACAAGCTGACAAGGGGCAGAGTCAGGATTTTGAACCCATGGACCTCTGACTCCCAAGCCCGGGCTCTTTCCACTGAGCCACGCTGCTTAGTCACTACAGGGAGAGCTGCTTAAAGAACTACCAGTGCTATTTCAAGGGATGTGAGTACCTCAGGTTCTAGATCAAGACCAAGACATAATCTGTTGCTTATTCCCAGGTTCCCTGACCACGGGAATGCTATTGCTGTTCAGCGTTCAATTGCTGTTACATTATCTGTTTATAACCAAAAAGAGTCCTAGGTAGTGAGCTGCTGATTCAGAGACTCTTTACAGGGAAAGGATGGAGCTGGTGGCATTTCCTCCCATCTCAGCAGCTGTCCTATGGGGTGCTGGATTCCAAGGCTTCTTGTGTTTTTTGGGGGGGGGGGGTTGCATCTGAAAGATGTGGGAAGGTTAGTGTGGTCTAGTGGAAAGAGCACGGGCCCGGGAGTCAGATGACTTGGGTTATAATCCCAGCTCTGGCGTATGCCCTATGCCATAGAGAAGCAGCGTGGCTTAGTGGAAAGAGCCTGGGCTTGGGAGGCAGAGGTCATGAGTTCAAATCCCACTCTGCCACTTGTCGGCTGTGTGACTGTAGGGCAAGTCACTTCACTTCTCTGTGCCTCAGTTCCCTCATCTGTAAAATGGGGATTAACTGTGAGCCTCACGTGGGGCAATCTGATGAACCCGTATCTCCCCCAGCGCTTAGAACAGTGCTCCGCACATAGTAAGCACTTAACAAATGCCAACATTATTATTATTATATGTGCTCTGTGTGACCTTGACCTTGGACAAGTCACTTCATTTCTCTGCGCTTCAGGTACCTCATCTGTAATATGGGGATTAAGATTGGGAGCCCCATATGGGACAGGGACTGTGTCCAGCTGATTAGCTCGTATATACCCAAGTGCTTAGTAAAGTGCCTGGCACAGAGTAAGTGCTTTACAAATCCCGTTAAAACCTGGGTAGCTGCAATCTACTGGGGCATTAATGGAAGGCCAAAGAGTTTCCTGGATGCTAGCTCCTTGGTGTCCTCAAAAAAGGACTGGCACATTCCTTAGAGAAGTGTGCCAAACCACATTTTTCAGATGATTCAGGCAGCATAGCACCACCATCCTCCCTGTCTCCCAAGCTCGCAACCTTCACATTATCCTTGACTCCTCTCTCTCCTTCAACCTGCATATTCAGTCAGTGACCAAATCCCATCAGTTCCAGTTTCATAACATCTCCAGAATCAACCCCAAATCTGACACCGTGCTGGCCCAAGCAATTAGCCCATCCCGCCTCCCTGCCATCTGTCTCTCCCCTCTCCAGGCCATTTTCATTCTGCTGCCACATCATTTTTCTAAAATGTCATTCTGCACCCATCTCCCACTCGTCAAACATCTCCAAAGGTGCCCAATCACCTCCACAGTAAACAGAAGTTCCTCAACCATCGATTTAAGGCACTCAAGCAGCTCTCTCCTATTTATTCTCACTCCTCTCCCACTACAACCCAGCTTACACACTTTGCTCCTCAAAAACGAACCTAAAGGAAGTACCTTAATCTCATCTCTTGATCACATCCTCCTAGTTCAAATGTGAGTCCCGTGTGGGTCAGGGACTATGAACAACCTGATTAATCTTTATTGACTCCAGCACTTAGAACAGAAGAAAACATTGAGAGAAGCAGCGTGACCTAGTGGAAAGACCACGGGCCTGGGAGTCAGAGGATCCGAGTTCCAATCCCAGCCCCACCACTTCATTCATTCATTCAATAGTATTTATTGAGCGCTTACTATGTGCAGAGCACCGTACTGAGCGCTTGGAATGAACAAGTCGGCAACAGATAGAGACGGTCCCTGCCGTTTGACGGGCTTACGGTCTAATCGGAGGAGACGAACAGACGAGAACGATGGCGATAAATAGAGTCGAGGGGAAGAACATCTCGTGAAAACCGATGGCAACTAAATAGAATCGAGGCGATGTACAATTCATTAACAAAATAAATAGGGTAATGGAAATATATACAGTTGAGCGGACGAGTACAGTGCTGTGGGGAGGGGAAGGGAGAGGTGGAGGAGCAGAGGGAAAAGGGGAAAATGAGGCTTTAACTGCGGAGAGGTAAAAGGGGGGGGTGGTGGCAGAGGGAGTAGAGGGAGAAGAGGAGCTCAGTCTGGGAAGGCCTCTAGGAGGAGGTGAGTTTTAAGTAGGGTTTTGAAGAGGGGAAGAGAATCAGTTTGGCGGAGGTGAGGAGGGAGGGCGTTCTGGGACCGCGGGAGGACGTGGCCCGGGGGTCGACGGCGGGACGGGCGAGACAGAGGGACGGCGAGGAGGAGGGCGGCGGAGGAGCGGAGCGTGCGGGGTGGGCGGTAGAAAGAGAGAAGGGAGGAGAGGTAGGAAGGGGCGAGGTGATGTAGAGCCTTGAAGCCTAGAGTGAGGAGTTTTTGTTCAGAGCGGAGGTTGATAGGCAACAACTCCACTGGAGTTGTTTAAGAAGGGGAGTGACAGGCCCAGATCGTTTCTGCAGGAAGATGAGCCGGGCAGCGGAGTGAAGAATAGACCGGAGCGGGGCGAGAGAGGAGGAAGGGAGGTCAGAGAGAAGGCTGACACGGTAGTCTAGCCGGGATATAACGAGAGCCTGTAGCAGTAAGGTAGCCATTTGGGTGGAGAGGAAAGGGCGGATCTTGGCGATATTGTAGAGCTGAAACCGGCAGGTCTTGGTAACGGATAGGATGTGTGGGGTGAACGAGAGCACCACTTGTCTGCTATGTGACCTTGGACAAGTCACTTTACTGCTTTGCATCTCCTTTCCTCATCTGTAAAAAGGGGATTAAGACTGTGAACCCCATATAGGACATGAACTTTGACCAACCTGATTAGCTATATCTACCCTTAGTGCTTACTACAGTGCCTGGCACGTAGTAAGAGTTTTAACAAATACCATTAAAGGAAAAAAACCAGTGCTTGGCCCATAGTAAGCACTAAACAAACACCACAGTAATAATTCTCTCTCCTTCCTGGAACTCCCTCCCCACTTTGTATCTGAGAGACCATTATTCTCCCCGTCTTCAAAGCCCTACTAAAATCATATCTTCTCCAGACAGCCTGCCTAACTTACTTCCCCATCCTATTCTCCCACCCTTCTGTGTCACCTATGCACTTACATTTGTATCCCCTAAGCACTCTGATACTCCACCTCCACAGCACATATATATATATATATACCAGTTCTCCCAAGTGCTTAGTACAGTTCCCTGTACTTATTTCAGTAATTGTGCGATAGCAACCATTGATTGGTACTAGTAAAGCTGTAGTTTAGCCAGGAGATAATGAGAACTTCAAACCATGTGGTGTCCATTTGCATAGCAGATCGGCAAAATATTGTGGAGGAAAAACTGCTAGGATTTAGCAACAGTCTGAATTGAGAAAGTTAAAGGAGTCCAACGATTGATGCCAAGATTACAGACTTCTGGGACCGAGAAGATGTCTGTGTTATTTGACTGTGATGAGAAAGTTAGGAAGCGAGAGCTTCGGCTTAACCATGTTAAGTTTTAAGCATCTGTGAAACATCTCTATGTAAATATCCTGGAGACAAAGTAGTTGAGGTAACTACTCACTAAAAAACTGACAGCTGAATCAATCAATATTATTTCCTGAATGCCTACTCTGTGCAGAACACTTGGGAGAGTAATATAGATAGGAAGACCTGATTCCCTGGGCAGATAACGGTGTAGTGGGTGAGATATGCCAAAAACAAAATTAAAAAGGGGGTGGAAAATGGCTACAAAGATGATTAAAGGGATTCAGGCGGTCTGTTGGACACCACGGGGTCGTCTTACTCAAGCAGTTGAAGCGGGAAGTAGGGGTCACATTAGGAACGAGGTCAGATCTTGGAGCCGCCTATTTTTCACTCCCGAGTAGTCACACCCGAGGCAGCTGCCCACAGATTGTACGTGTGAGTCTCTCTGGTTCTTGGTGGTGGTCAACTTTCCAACGAAAGCCGGACAGAATCACATCTTAACGGGGAGAATGTGACTTGGCATCTCCCATGGAAGTCACTAGTAGACCCCACAGAGATTGGTCAGCCCCAGCCAATAGCCTAAGGGGAGTGATGAACAACCACATCGGCTGTTCCTCTGGCCAAGGAATGGAAACGCGGGCCACACAGGCAGAGCTCTTTGACTGAAAACAACCAGTGTGTTCAAAGTCAAAGCTTTGTGCCCTAGAGAGCAAACCTCCCAAGAATGAAAATTAATAACCCGGTGTTTTCGAATGCCATCCTCGACTAAGTCTCTGAGCTGAGCTGGCTGACGACACCGAGGTGAACGGGCACTCGGAATTTAATAGGAGGCCCAAGTGATGGAAAACAGACGTGTGCCGCGATGCCTCTGGCAAAGAGAGAGCAAACAGGTCTGCCCGGGCAAACAAGCCTCCACAGTAAATCCCGGCCACTGCCCTCCGCCCTCCGGGGAACAGTTTTGTGATCTGCCACCCGTGTATACAATTCAAGTTCTGTTAAAATGCTGGTGATGAGACAAGCTCACCGAATTTCAGTGCTTTCAACTGACCCTGCCTGAAAATACAGTAAAAAATAACAAAAAGAGCCTAGAATGATGGTAAAGATGAGTTGAGGTAGATACTTTGGAAGAATCTCAGCGGTAACGTGAAGCGGGCACCAGATGGGAGACAACCCATCTACTTCTCCAAACATGCCTGTGTTCACCCCCTACCCTAAATAAATCCCTCCCCTAACCCCATGGCTCCTTCCAGTTATCGCCCTATCTCCCTCCAACCTTCCCTCTCCAAAATCCTTGAGTGGGTGTCTACACCCTCTGCCTCAAGTTCCTCTCCTCCAGTTGTCTCTTTGATTCTCTCCAATCTGGTTTCCAACCCCTTCCACTCCACAGAAAACTGCCCTCTCAAAGATCACCACGATCTCCTTCTTGCCAAATCCAAAGGCCTCTACGCCATCATAATCCTCCTCAATCTCTCAGCTGCCTTCGACACCTGTCGACCACCCTCTTCTCCTGGAAACGTTATCCAAACTCGGCTTCCAATCGCTACTGTTCTCTCCCGGTTTTTCCTCCTGGATGCTCATTTCTCAGTCTTTTTCATGGGCTTCTTCCTCTGCCTCCCACCCCCTGTGGGGGAGTCCCTCAAGGTTCAGTTCTGCATTCCCTTCCAGTCTCCATCTACGCCCACTCCCTTGGTGAACTCATTTCACTCCCTGGCTTCAACTATCACCTCTATGCAGACGATTCCAAATCTACATCTCCAGCCCTGATCCCTCTCCCTTCTGCACTCTGGCATTTCCTCCTGCCTTCAAGACATCTCTCTTCTTTGAATGCTCCCGCCATCAGCCTCAAAACTTAACATATCTAAAACAGAACTCCTCATCTTCCCACCCAAACCCTGTCCTCCCCCTGACTTTCCCATCACTGTAGACAGCACCAACATCCTTCCTGTCTCTCAAGCCTGTAACTTTCGTGTTATCCTTGAGTCCTCTCTCATTCGACCCACATATTCAATCTGTCACTAAATCCTGTCTGTTCAAACTTCACGACATTGCTAAAATCCACCCTTTCCTCTCCAACCAAACTGCTACCATGTTAATCCAAACATTTATCCCAACCCACGTAGATTACTGTACCAGCCGACTTGCTGACCTCCCAGCCTCCTGTCTCTTCCCACTCCGGTCCATACGTCTCTCTGCTGCCAGGACCATTTTTTACAAAAACATTCAGTCCGTGTCTTCCCACTCTTCAGGAACTCCAGTGGTTGCTGATCCACCCCTGCAGCAAACTAATTCCTCACTATTGACTTTGATGCAGTCCATCACCTTGCCCCCTCCTACCTCACCTCGCTACTCTCCTTCTACAACCCAGCCCTCACACTTCACTCTCCTAAGGCTAACCTTCTCACTGTACCTCCATCTCATCTATCTGACGACTAGCCTCTCGCCCACGTCCCGCCTCTAGCCTGGAATGCCCTCCCTCCTCAGATCCTAAAGACAATTGCTGCGTCCCACTTCAGAGTCTTATTGAAGGCACATCACCTCCAAGAGGCCTCCTTCCTCTTCTCCCTCTCCCTTCTGCCTCGCCCTGACTTGCTCCCTTCATTCATCCCCATAACCAGCCCCACAGCACTTATTTACATATCTGCCATTCATTTATTTATATTAATGTCTCTCTCCCCCTCTAGACAGTTAACTTGTTGTGGGCAGGGGACGTGTCTCTTATTATTGAATTGTACTTCCCAATCACTTAGTATAGTGCTCTGCTTACCATAAGTGCTCAATAAGCACGAATTGACTGAGTGACAATAAATACCATGATTGATTGAACCCCAGAAGCTCCTCTTCTGAAATGCCCAGCTAGTGCCAGACCTAGTGGAATATTCCCAACTATAGGATGGAGTCAGAATCAACTCAGGTAGGGCTCTTAATGTTTCCATGACCTGGATTCCATCAACTCATCTCCTTCAGCCCCCGCTCCCAGCTTGAAATCGGATGATTTGATAAGTTGCAGTCTTCTGGGCTTTCCCCAAGAACTTCGTGGACGTTACGGAAGTTCTGGATGAGGCTTCGATAAGCATTAACATGGCAGTCAGTCAGTCATCATATTTATTGAGCGCTTACTGGTGTGCAGAGCGCAGCGTAACAACAAACGGACACATTCCATGCAAGTGACAAGAGCTCTAATGGACAAGAACTCAGAATCTACAAAGTTAGGTAGGCATGGGGTCTCTTAGTTACTCCCCCAGCTCCACGGCACTGTGGTCCAATCCTCAAACTCTATTTCCCTATCTGCTATTTAAACAATCTGTCTTCTGCTGTAGACTGCAAGCTCCTTGTGGGCAGGGATTGGGTTTTACCAAACTCTGTTGTATTGTACTTACCAAGAGCTTTAGTACGCAGTAAGTGCTCAATAATACCATATTTTTATGTACCCGTTAAGCACTTCTATGTTGTCAAACACTGATCCAAACGCTGGTAATGCATGTTAAGTCTGAACATTCCCCGTCCCGCATGGGAATCTCAGTATGGATAGAAGAGAGAACAGGTATTTAATCCCCATTTACAGTGAAGGAAAGTGAGGCAGAGAGAACTTAAGTGACTTACCAAGTCAAAAAACAAGCAATTTGCAGAGCTGGGTTTAGAACCCAAATCCTCTGATTCCCAGGCCCTTGCTCTATCCTCTTGGTCCGAGGAGAAGCCAGCACGGCTCAGTGGAAAGAAGGCCCGGGCTTGGGAGTCAGAGGTCATGGGTTCGAATTCCGGCTCGGGCCACTCTGTCAGCTGGGCAGTCACTTCACTTCTCTGTGCCTCAGTTACCTCATCTGTCAAATGGAGATGAGACTGCGAGCCTCACGTGGGACAACCTGATTACCCTGTATCTCCCCCAGCGCTTTAGAACAGTGCTCGGCACATAGTAAGCGGTAACAAATAAACATTATTATTTTATTCCATTTATTGACGATAGCAGAAACTCCGGATTCTGCATGAACCCCCGGACCTCTTGCAAATACAATCACGTGACTGGATTTCACTCAGAGAGGTGCCAACAGGTGACAAGTTGTCAAATACTGTCTCCCATCCCCATCCACATTGGACTTGGCGGAACGCGTGGCCATCCGAGGAGACAGCCGGGAAAGTGCCTTCTTCCGAGCCTGTACTTTTCTGCCACCTGTCTCCCCGTCTCTTTACTTTCCCCGGGAGGAGTGCAGGAGTGCCACGACTTCCTGAACCTCATGGAGTCACTGTGCAGATGACTGGCACAGAATAATCTCCCCCAGAGGACAGCTGGGACTGTCACCTTGAAAAGGGGGTTTTCGGGTCTGGATGAGAAAGCAAATTAAACTCCCCAGTACAGAGTACTGAAACTTAATCTGTAGGACAGTAATGCGATTAAAACCCCTACCCAAGAAATGAGTACAGGCCTTCAAGGAAATCAGGGCTGTGATACTGAGGAGATGGGAGGCAGACTTGTGATTTTCCTGAAGGGAATACAACTCTTCTTCTTTCTATCACTTCTTCGTTTATTTCCCTGGAAATCTCTGTCCGTGGGTGAAACCTGAACATGCTTTATTGCAGCCAGTAGAGCCCTGGTCGAGTCAGACTTTGGTTGCCCTACTCAACCTGCCTAAGCCTTCTTGAGCTAAAATTCCAGGTCCAGCATACCTGGCCCTTACTTATTTTAATTTTTTTTTTAAGGACTTGCTGCTGTGGCCAGACTGGCCCCAGTAAGGAGTGCCAGTTTCTTTGAACAGCTGAAAAGCTTTGGTTCCACTCAGTTCCTTGCCTATTCCCGACTCTGGGAAAGAGAGAGATTCCTGTTGAATAGGAGGTAAAGATCCTCTCAGGATTGTACCTGGAGAGTTTCCAGTACTCTAACAGTCTCAGTTACGGGAGGGTCAAGCAGAGGCATAGCCAGTACGTTCTTAGCTTGGGCAGCGGCTAGCAAGTGGCAGGCAATCTGCTACAAGCCAAGATTCCCCTGTTCTGGGCAGGGAGAGAGTCGAGGGAGGAGACTCAAGTCGACTGCACAGAAGAAGGCAGTGGTAAACCATTTCCATATTTTTTACCAAGAAAACTCTATGGATAGACTAACAGAACGATTGCAGATGGACATAATAATAATAATAATGATGTTGGTATTTGTTAAGCGCTTACTATGTGCAGAGCACTGTTCTAAGCGCTGGAGTAGACATAGGGTAATCAGATTGTCCCACGTGAGGCTCACGGTCTTCATCCCCATTTTACAGATGAGGTAACTGAGGCACAGAGAAGTGAAGTGACTTGCCCACAGGCACACAGCTGACAAGTGGCAGAGCCGGGATTCGAACACATGACCTCTGACTCCCAAGCCCGGGCTCTTTCCACTGAGCCATGCTGTAGGTACTGGGGAATTCTGGAAGAGATGTATCCCACGGTGTCGCTATGGGTCACAGACAACTCGACAGTCATTGATCGACAACTCGACAGACATCGATGCCTGGCTACTTGTTTTATTTTGCTGTCTGTCTTCCCCTTCTAGACTGTGAGCCTGTTGTTGGGTAGGGATTGTCTCTATCTGTTGCTCAGTTGTACTTTCCAAGCATTTACTACAGTGCTCTGCACACACTAAGTGCTCAATAAATATGATTAAATAATGAATGAGTGACAGCGTAAGACAAGACAAGACTCTCCCAAGTTGATCCGTTTGAAACGTGGTGTTGGAGAAGACTTCGGCAAATACCATGGATGGCCCAGAAACACAAACAAAAGGGTTCTGGAGCAAATTAAACTGATGTGGTCTTTAGAAGGCCAAATGACTTGACTTAGATTAGCGTATTTTGGACACATAATCAGGAGGACTAATTCTCTGGAGAATAATAATAATAATAATGTTGGTATTTGTTAAGCGCTTACTATGTGCAGAGCACTGTTCTAAGCGCTGGGGTAGATACAGGGTAATCAGGTGGTCCCACGTGAAACTCACAATCTTCATCCCCATTTTACAGATGAGGTAACTGAGGCACAGAGAAGTTAGGTGACTTGCCCACAGTCACGCAGCTGACAAATGGCAGAGCCGGGATTCGAACACATGACCTCTGACTCCCAAGCCCGGGCTCTTTTCCACTGAGCCACGCTGCTTCCCCAAGCGTGACACTTAATGTGTCACTTTAAGTGACAAGTGAGTGAGAAGACACTTAATGCTAGGAAAAGACCAGGGAAAACGCGGAAGGGGCAGACCAGCAGCTGGATGCATAAAGACCATAACAACGATAACAGAAGAACCATTAGCAAGGGTATGGATTATGGCAGAAGATAGGAGGTTCTGGAGAGATTATGTCCATAGATTCGTTATGAATCAGAAACAACATGACAGCATTTAAAAACAACTCTCCCAAGCACTTATTACAGTGCTCTGCACACAGTAAGTGCTCAATAAATATGATTGCCTGACTGGTAGGTAGACAGACAACCTATCCACTGCTTCCTGGCTGCTGCCCGACTTAAACTGGGCATATTGGCACAGCGGATAGAGCACGGGCCTGGGAGTCAGAAGGTCGAGGGCTCTAATCCTGCCTCCGCCACTTCTTTACTGTATGACCTTGGGCAAGCCACTTCACTTCTCTGGGCCTCAGTGACCTCATCTGTAAAATGGGGATTAAAGACTGAGCCTCACGTCGGACAACCTGATTACCCTGTATCGACCCCAGAGCTTAGAACAGTGCTCGGCACATAGTAAGTGCTTAACAAATACCAACATCATCGTCATCAAGTCACAGGATGGTGAGGATGGTGGGCAGTGATTCAACAGAGTAATCTTGGAGCGCTCTCGCTGGCAAACATGCCTGTAGGCAAGTGGAAGCCTGATGACCTAGGGATTCCAACGAACTCTGACATAGCCCGAATGATCATTTTCTATCTACTCCAGCGCTTAGAACCGTGCCTGGCACATAGTAAGCGCTTTACAAATACCATAATTATCACCTCCTTCTAGACTGTAAATTCATTATGGGCCGGGAATGTAATTGCTAATTTAGTTGTACGGTACTCTCCCAAGAGCTTAGCACAGTGCTCTGCGTATACAGTGAGCAATCAATAAATACCACTGATTGATTGATTGATTGATCTTGGTTTGGGGGAAAATTCCTGGCAGCAGGAAAACTTGGCTCAACTTAGGTGAGCCTAGCAGTGGTGTTCACAGAGGAACTCCCAGGTGTGTATGATCTGCTTAAATTGCATCAATCCCAGTGCCTAGTAGAGGGTTTTGCACACCGTAAGTACTAAAACGCCACAATTATTATTATTATTGCCAAATGCAGTGCTATGTCTTTGGAATTCTTTGGAATGAAAAGTACAGTTGATCTAAGCAACGACTCTCCTCAATTACAAAGTCCCTTAGGTCAATGCAGAACTCCCTCAAGTTGATGAAACATCTTTCACTGAAACTTAGAAGCACGTAAATACGACACGTCAAACGAATTCCTGCCAAAACCACACACGCTGATGAAATCTCACTGTCAGTGCATCTCTTCGAATCTGAAAGACGACTCTCTCTGTAGAGGGGGAAAGGTGAAGGAGGAAGAAGCGGAGAAGGGAAGGAGGGGAGGAGAGAGGCCAAAACAGAATCTAAGGCTCTTCTTGCTTTGAGAGCCAAGCAGAGCACATATTTAAAAAAGCCCTCTTGATCCCTTGACTCTCTCCACCTATAGTCTCATGTCTGTTATTTATCAATCAATGGTGTTTACTGAGTGCTTACTGTGTGCAGAGCATTGTAGTAAGCACTTGGAAGAGTATGACAGAGTTGGTAGACACGTTCCCTACCTCCTACATTATTAAATAGAAGATTACAACAATTCGATTGACTAATTGGTCTATTAAAAGTATTTTAATTAATATGGATTCCATTTTACAGAGGAGGAAACTGAGGTACAGGTAAAATAAAGTGACTTGTCCAAGGCCACAAATCAGGCAAATGGCAGGGCTGAGGTTGAAACTCGGGTCTCTCGATTCCCAATCCTTTCATTCATTCAGTCGTATTTAGTAAGTGCTTTACTGTGTGCACGGCACTGTACTAAACGCTTGGGAAAGTACAATAGAACAATAAACAGTGGCAATCCCTGCCCACAACAAGCTCACGGTCTAGAAGGGGGGAACAGACACCAGTACAAATAAAGAATAAAAAAAATTAAACATATATACATAAGCGCTCTAGGGCTGTGAGTGGGGGGAAGAGCAAAGGGAACAATTCAGGGCGACACTCTCTCTGTGCTCTCTCTGCTAGACGGCACTGCCTCAAGGCAAGAAAGGAAGCGCACGATATTGAGAAAGCTCAGAATCAAACTGATGAACTCCATTAGTCCTTGCTTCAGCTCTCACTTGTCACAGTCAACTGACAAAGCCACAGTCTGCAAAATCTTTTTTTTCTACCTGTACTTGGATGTCCCGCCGTCACCCCAGACTTAACATGTCTCAAACAGAACTTCTCATCTTCCCACCCAAACCCTGTCCTCCCCCTGACTTTCCCATCGCTGTAGATGGCACCAACATCCCTCCCGTCCCACAAGCCCATAACCTTGACATTATCCTTGACTCCTCTCTCTCATTCAACCCAATTCGATCCATCACTAAATGCTGTCGGTTCATCACGGCATTGCTAAAATCAACCAAGCCTGTCTTGATTAGCGTATCAGCCTCGGGGCTGACCTCTCCGCCTCCTGTCTCTCCCCACTCTCGCCATTCATTCATTCATCCGATCGTATTCACTGAATGCTTACTCTGCACAAAGCCCTTCATACTCGATTCTGCTGCCAGGATCATTTTTCTAAAAATCGTTCAGGCCATGACTCCCCACTCCTAGAGAACCTCCAGTGGTTGCCCATCTACTTCCACATCAAACAGAAACTCCTCACCACTGGCTTTAAAGCACTCAATCGCCTTGCCCCTCCTACCTCACCTCGCTACACTCCTACTACAACCCAACCCATACACTTGGCTCCTCTAACGCTAACCTTCTCACTGTGTCTCCGTCTCCCCGTCTCATCGTCGACCTCTCACCCATGTCCTGCCTCTGGGCCTGGCATACCCTCCCTCTTCATATCTTGACAGACAATGACTATCCCCACCTTCAAAGCCTTACTGAAGGCACATCTCCTCCAAAAGGCCTTTCCTAAGCCCTCCTTTCCTCTTCCTCCATTCCCTTCTGCACTGCCTTGACTTGTTCCCTTCATTCATCCTCCCTCCCGGCTCCACGGCACTAATGTACATAGCCGTAATTTTATTTATTTATATTCATGTCTGTCTCCCCATCTAGACTGGAAGCTCGTCGTGGGCAGGGAATGTGCCTTTAATATTGTTATATTGTACTCTCCCAAACCCTTAGTACAGTTCTCTGCACACAATAAGCGCTCAATAAATACGATTGACTGACTACCACCAGACTGACTGGGAACAATAGGGACAGTCTTACTCTTTTAGATGCCCTAAATAACTGCTTTAAGTCAATATTTGTAGTAGAGAAGCAGTGTGGCCTCGTGGAAAAAGCACAGGCCTGGGAGTCAGAGGACCTGGGTTCTAATGCCGGCTCTGCCACTTGTCAGCTGTGTGACCTTGGGCAACTCACTTAACTTCTCTGGCCCTCAGTTACTTCATCTGTAAAATGGGGCTTAAGACTGTGATCCCATGTGGGACAGGGACTGTGTCCGACCCAATTACCAGTGTTTAGTACAGTGCCTGGCACCTAGTAAGCATTAAACAAGTACCACAATCATTGTTATTAATATTATTAATATTAGTAGTAGTAGTAGTAGAAGTAATCCTGGCTCGCCACTCCTCTAGACTGGAAAATATTTATGGGGATGGAACGTGTCCACTAATTCTGTTGTACTGTAGTCTCCCAAATGCTTAGTACAGTGTTCTACGCAAAGAAAGTGCTCAATAAGTACCATTTACTGATTGCTCTGTGTCCTTGAGCAAATCCCATAACTTCTCTGCACCTCATTTACCTCATCTGTAAAATGGGGATGAAGACTGTGAGATGTGCGATGGGGCCTATGTCCTACCTGATTATCTTGTATCTACCACAGTACTTAGTACAATGCCTGGCATATAGTAAGCACTTAAATTCCACAAAATAATAATAATGATTCTAGCACTGGTGTTTCTTGAATGCCTACTGACTGACTGAAATGCACTTTATTGAGTACTTGAGAAAGGACGAACCAGTGAAGTGACAGGTTCTCTGCCCACAAAGAGCTTACACTCCAATTGGAGAAGGCACTTAAAAATATTTACAAATAGAATAATGAAAGTCACTGAATGTACAGTCGAATAATATACATGCAAAAATGCCCAAGATGAGTATAAATGAGTGGTGGAGATGTCTAGTCCCGGCTTTGCCACTTGTCTGTTGTATGACCTCGGGCACGTCACTTCGCTTCCCTGAGCCTCAGTTGCCTCTTCTGTAGAATGGGGATTGAGACTGTGAGCCCCATGCAGGACAGGGACCCTGTCCAATCCGATTGATCTGTATCTACCTCAGCGCTTAGAACAGTCCTTGGTACATTGTAAGTGGATGTCCTCCTGCTACCTAAAACTCAACATGTCCAAGACAGAGCTCCTTGTCTTCCCTCCCAAACCCTGTCCTCTCCTTAACTTTCCCATCGCTGTGGCCGGCACCACCATCCTTCCCGTCTCACAAGCCTGTAACTTTGGTACCATCCTTGACTCCACTCATTCACCCCACACATCCAATCCGTCACCAATCCTGCCGGTCTCATCTTCACAATGCTGCCAAGATCGCCCCTTTCCTCTCCATCCAAAACCGCTGTCCCGTTAGTACAGTCACTCATCCTGTCCACCTGGATGACTGCATCAGCCTCCTTTCTGACCTCCCAACCTCCTGCCTCTCCCCACTTCAGTCCATACTTCACTCTGCTGCCCAGATTATCTTTCTACAGAAACGCTCTGGGCATGTCACTCCCCTCTTCAAAAATCTCCAGTGGTTGCCTATCAACCTCCGTATCAAACAAAATCTCCTCAGTATTGGCTTCAGAGCTCTCTATCACCTTGCCTCTCCTTACCTCACCTCCCTTCTCTCCTTCTACAGCCCAGCCCTCACGCTCCGCTCCTCTGCCGCCAGCCTCCTTACTGTGCCTGGATCTCGCCGGTCCCGTCGATCCCTGTCCCACATCCTACCTCTGGTCTGGAACTCTCTCCCTCGTCGAATCTGCCAAACAATCATTCTTTCCCACTTCAAAGCCCTACTGAAGGCACACCTCCTCCAAGAGGCCTTCCCAAACTAAGCCCCCCTTTTCCTCAGCTCCCCCTTCCTACGTCTCCTCTACTCATCTCCTCTACTCACTCCCTTTGCTCTTCCCCCTCTCCCCTCGCCGCCCCACAGCACTTATGTATATATGTATATATCTATAATTCTATTTATGTTGATGCCTGTTTACTTGTTTGGATGCCTGTCTTCCCCCTTGGAAACTGTGAGACCATTGTGAGCAGGATTGTCTCTTTTCATTGCTGAATTGTACCTTCCAAGTGCTTAGTACAGTGCTCTGCACACAGGAAGCACTCAATAAATAGAATTGAATAAATGAATGAATGCTTAACAAGTACCATAATTATTATTATTATCATTCCAAGTGGGTTTGTACAACTTGGGGTTTAGGGAACTAACCAGAGAGGGCTTGTTGGAGGAGGTGGGCTTTTCAGAGGCATGACTATAGGGAGAGCGGTGGTCTGTCGGAGGTGGGGAGGGAGTTGCAGGGTGAAGGACACGGCAGGGATGAGATGATGAGGTCAGGGGAGGCTAGAGAGAGGAGCAGCTAGGCTAGCTGGAGATCGGCACTGCAGACATCGGAGGAAAATCACTGGACTTCCCTAGAGAGGCCGTTGGAGGACGGGTTTTTCTCCACGCCTTCAGTTGGCCAGAGCTCTGTGGGAATTCGGGCCTCCTGCAAGCGAAGGTGCCAAATCAAATAAGTTTCTAAAACAACGTTTTGTTCTCCAGAGACCATCCTTGAGAACATAAGGAGAATTTTGAGCAATTTCCTCTTTTGTTTTCCTAGCTGTCTCTGATTAAAGACCTATTACACTCAGTCTCCATTACGTAACTGTTGAGCCATGCCAAGGTTTTCAACTTTTTTTTCCTTAAGAAACTGTTGTCCCTGCTGTCTCAGGTCCCCTAACCTTCCCTCTCCCACCCACCCCCCTCACGTTTTCTGATCGTATCCAGCTCCTCGTTCCCACACCCTTCACGCACCTCCCTCCCCGTCTACATCGTTGGTATTTATTGAGCACCTACTGAATGTTGAACAGTGTACTAGGTGCGTGAGAAGAAACAATAAACATAAAAGACCCAGGATCAGCCCTCAAGAAGCACAAGGGAAAGTGCACTGGACTGGGAGTCGGGAAAACTCAGATTTCTAGTTGCCACTTGCTTGCTGCATGACCTTGGGAAAGTCGCTTAACTTCTCTGTGCCTCAGTTTTCCTCTTACATAAAATGGAGATAAGATACCTATTCTCCCTCCCACTTAGATCGTGAGAATCGATGATCTCGGCCCTTCCTAGTGTTTAGCACCATACTGGCACACGAATACAGAAATGTATGCTGCAACCCTAGATGGCACAGGAAAGCTGCATACAGTACAGCTTCAAAAGGAGGGGAAGCAGCATGACCTAGTGGAAAGAACACAGATCTGGCAGTCTGAAGACTGGGTTCTAATCCTGGGTCTTCCACTCGGTGACTGTGGAATTTTGGGCAGTCACTTGACTTGTTTGTGCCTCGGTTTCCTCATCATAAAATAGGGTTTTAGACTATGGACCCCTTTGGACAGGACAGTGTCTGATCTGATTACCTTGTATCTTCTCCAGGGCTTAGTACAGTGCTTTACTTCTGCATCAGACTGAAACTCCTGATTATTGCTTTAAAGCACTTTAAGTCACCTTTCCCCTCCTGTCCTACCTCTCTGACTTCCTACTTCAACCTAGTCCGCTCACTTCATGTCCTCTAATGCCAGTTTTGCTCAGTGTGCCTTGATCTGGGTCTTCTCCCCGCCGACCTCTCGCCCACATCCCATCTCTGGCCTGGAACTCCCTTCTCTTTCATATCAACAGACCATCACTCTCCCACCTTCAAAGCCTTATTAAATCACGTCGCTCCAAGTGGCCTTCCTTGAACTAAGCCCTAATTTCCCCTACTCCCTCTCCATCTGCATCCCACTTCATTTGATTTGTCCTCTTTATCCACCCCACCCTCAGCCCCACAGAACTTAAGTTCCTAACTGTAGTTTCTCTTAATGTCCCCCTCCTCCTCTAGAACGTAAGCCCCTTAGAACGTGTCTACCAACTCTTTCGTATTTTTCTTTCCCAAGTGCTTAGTTAGCACAATGTTCTTCACCACAGAAATGTGCTCAATAAATAACAGTGATTGATCAGCGCACGGTAAGATGCTAAACAAATACCGTAATTGTATAAACATTGTTTACTGAAAAGGGGGGAAGTCACTGGGGAATGCCTCCAGGAGGGTGACTTTTGAGACGGTTTTGAAGCGGGGGAGGTGTGCTGTTTGGCAAAGTGGGAAGGAAGACCATCCTGAGCAGAGGGGAAAATGGTAAGGGGAAGGAGACGGAAGAACGGCAAGATAGAGAAAATTAGAGTTGTTTGGACAGTGACCAACACAACCTGAGGTTATAGCAGGAAAGGAATAAAAATAACCAGCCTCATTTTCAAACAGGACTTTAAGATTTCATGTGAGAAAGTGGCTCTCGCCCCAAAGCCTAAATAATGGATATTCAATACAAACTGGAAAGCATTTGCAGTTTAGTATGTTGTTCTGGTTTTCCTTTTTGATAGGAAGGAAAACCTAGCTGGTTCACAGCACCTCCCACAGGAAACTAGCCAGGAATATTCCAATTTTCAATCCATGATGGCTGCTTTCTCCTGGGCCCTGCTCTTTACCACAGGGCCTTCCCCAGCAGACCCCCCATGGGGGTCAGCTCCACAAGAAAGGCCTGAAGAGATATGAAAATATAATCAAAAGGAAAGTGACTTCTAGTGATTCCTAAGTTAATTGCAAATGAGAAGAAGCCGCGTGGCTCAGTGGAAAGAGCACGGGCTTTGGAGTCAGGGCTCATGAGTTCGAATCCCAGCTCTGCCACTCGTCGGCTGTGTGACCGTGGGCAAGTCACTTAACTTCTCTGTGCCTCAGTTCCCTCATCTGTAAAATGGGCATTAAAACTGTGAGCCCCACGTGGGACAACCTGATTCCCCTATGTCTACCCCAGCGCTTAGAACAGTGCTCGGCACATAGTAAGCGCTTAACAAATACCAACAACATTAAATATTTCAAACTCTCTTCCCCATCCACCCTTCACACACCCCTCCTTCAATTCACTGCTGGGGAGCGGCCACCCAGGGTGACAAAAAGTCCCATCTCCCTCTTCTCCGGGACCACCCCGGCCAGGAGATCATGAGATTCCATAATTTTAAGCTATGAAGAGAGTCGACCAGGAGCCAATGTAACCCACCCATTTATCGAATCGTCCTGAAGGATTCCGCCAGACGAACGTGTAGAAGCTTAAAATGTGCCAATCTGTCGTGGAACTCATACTAGTACTAGGAGATAGGCCTTCATGAGAACTGGGAAGGTGGAGAGGGCTGTGGTCTGATGGATTTAAAGTGGGAGAGAGTTTCAGGGTAGTGGAAGGGAGCGAGCAGTAGGTTAGAGTTGGCACAGTAAGAGTTAAGATAATTAATAAGATTAGCAATAATTTATCTTATCTATAATTCAGATGGGTGGAGGAAGTGGAAATAAGATGATCCATCCACTAAAAATTCTAATACGCCATTAAATAACCTGAAAAATTGCACATTAAGTGGACTCTTGATTTCTATTTGGCGTTCATTGGGAAATGCGAAGAGCAAAAGTTTTTAATGAATAAGCCAAAACAGATGGGGTGTAAGAAGGGGAAACATGAATACTAATTGAGCCTTTTCTGCCCAGAGCTGGGGGTTTATCAGGACCCGTAGTCTTCATTGTGAAATTTCATTTTGAAATCTGTAATTTTTTACTTGTTTCTGCTGCTCACTATTACAGGCCCCTCCTTGTCCAATGCCAAAATACTGAATGTTTTTTCCATGTTACGTGAACTTCGTGTATGTGCAGAGCTGATTTACTGACAATTACAGTCACCATTTAAAATACTGCTTAGCTAATGAAATTCTTTCTTTCCATCTGTTGATGCAATTATGAAAACTATAACCAATAGTATAGAATTCCGTTCACCTATTTTTTATTTACAAAATATCCTTACCCACTTTGAAATTAATCAGTTGCATTTCTTGAGCACTTATTATTCATTCAATAGTATTTATTGAGCGCTTACTATGTGCAGACCACTGTACTACGCGCTTGGAATGTACAAATCGGTAAACAGATAGAGACAGTCCCTGCCCTATGACGGCTTACAGTCTAATCGCAGAGCACTGTACTGAAGTTACTTGGGAGAGCACAATACAACAGAACAGGTAAAGACCTAACTACAATACATGATCAAAAGTATTTTTTTATGGTATTTGTTAAGACTTACTATGTTCCAGGCACTTTACTACACAGTTGGGTAGATACAGGCTGTTCAGGTTTGGACACACTCCGTGCCCTATAAGGCATGGCTTAGTGGGAAGAGGCCTGGCTTGGGAGTCAGAGGACATGGGTTCTAATCCTGGCTCTGCCACTTGTCAGCTGTATGACCTTGGGCAAGCCACTTAATGTCTCTGTGCCTCAGTTAACCTCATCTGTAAAATGGGGATTAAGAGTGTGAGCCCAATGTGGGACAACCTGAATACCTTGTATCAAACCCCAGCACTTAGACAGGACTTGGCACTAGTAGCGTTTAACGAGTACCATCATCATTATTATTATTATTATTATTAAGGGGCACACAGTCTTAATCTCCATTTTACAGATAGATACCTGAAGCACAAAGAAGTGAAGTGAATTGCCCAAGTCACTCAGCAGACATATGGCAGAGCTGGGATTAGAACCTAGATTCTTCTGACTCCCAGGCCTGTGCTGCATCCTCTTCTCGCAAGTGCTCAGTGCACTGTTCTGTACACAGTCAGCGCTCAATGAATATGATTGACTGGCTTCTTTTACTTATCGAGTGACTACTGT
Organism: Ornithorhynchus anatinus; assembly: GCF_004115215.2. Lineage (NCBI taxonomy): Eukaryota > Metazoa > Chordata > Mammalia > Monotremata > Ornithorhynchidae > Ornithorhynchus > Ornithorhynchus anatinus. The sequence continues at coordinate 57,546,505 of NC_041731.1, forward strand.
GTGCAGAGCAGTGTGTCAAGTATTTGTGAGAGTAAAATAGTTAAAAGAACAAGATTCCCTTCCTTAAAGGAGATGGCAGTGCCAGCAGGGGATGCAAGCCCAAAATAATTTACAGATAAGAAGAAAGGAAAAGTGACAATATAGGTAAGCAAATGGTTAAGTAGTTATGTATGCAATTGGATTGATTCAGAAGTGCTAATGGGTAATGAATACCCTTAGGATACGTTTAGATTTTCCAGTATCTAAATTACACCTCCACCTATGCCATGGTAAAAAATACCAACTTTTTTTTATGCAGCTCTGTCCTTTAACTGGAAATCAGAGTGCTTGACATCCACCCGTCTCATTTTAATAGTGAAAGAAACCAAAGCAGTCTGGACCCCTGGAATGATAGGGGAGGCAGGGAGGAATGGAGAATGATCAGTCCGAGAGCCACTGATCCAAGGTTGGGAAGATTGGAATCTCTTCTGACCAGAATCATCACGAATCACAAGGGAATATTCACATCGCCGGGTTGTTTAGTATCCTTTAAATGCAAAGAAATTTTTGAACAAGATCCGGAATTGTCTTTCATCCTCCACCCGGCCCTGAAAGACCAGTCGTCTCATCTGTTTCGTAGCGAATGACGTAAACGAGCCTATCGGCATTACTCATTTATTATAAATTTGATGCTTCCAACTTGCTAGACATAGACAGGCAGTCTCAGCCACAGACAAGGCAGGGTCTCATGATCTAGGCATGACTGTTTATCTGTGAGATATTTCTTATCCTCCTCTTTTCTCTTTTAGAGCTGTTTATGTTAAATTGAGATAGTATGAAGTAAGTGATTCCTGGGATTATCAAATCATTTTAAAAGTCCTAACCAATTGTCTCTCCTTTTCCCTATGCAGAAGATTTCTAGCCCTGTCAGAGTGGCCTTCAGATTCCCATGGAGTCCTTCATGGACTGGTGGAGGATCAGGGAGCACAGGGATTAAGCACTTTACTCTGTGCCCAACCACTGTTCTGAGCACTTGGCGTAGATAAAGGTATCAGATTGGACACAGTCCCCGTCCCACATGGGGCTCACCGTCTCATCCCCATTTTCCAGATGAGGGAACTGAGGCCCTGGAGAGTGAAGTGATTTGCCCCAAGGTCACACAGCAGACATGTGGCAGAGCCAGGATGAGAACTCAGGTCTTCCTGACACCCAGGCTCATGCTCTATCCACTAAGCCAAGCTCCTGCCCAGAGCAAAGACCAGCCCAGACCTGGCTTCCCGCCTGGCTGTGCCGCTCTCCCGGGCCTCGGTCTCCCCACCCAGACAGAGAGCCACCACCAGAACCATGCTAGGCAAAGCTCGGGGTGGAGGACCGGGGGGGAGCGGGACTCTTTACAGGACCACTAGAGTAAAGTCTGGGGAAAAAAAAAGGCAGGGGCTAAGGAGAACTCTGAAAGTCCCTTCCCTGCAGTGATTCCCCAATCCTAGTTATTGACGATTCTTACCTCAATGGAAAAAAAAGAGCTTTTGCAGGAGATATTTTGGCATGAATGGCATCCCTAACTCTGCCTCATCTTAATGGCTGCTGCTTAGAGAGAAGTAGCTTGGCCTAGTAGACAGAGCATAGGCCTGGGTGTCAGAAGGATCCGGGTTCCATTCATTTATTCATTCAGTCGTATTTATCGAGTGCTTACTGTGTGCAGAGCACTGTACTAAGCACTTGGGAGAGTACAGTATAACAATAAACAGACACATTCCCTGTCCACAATCAGCTGATAGTCTAGAAGGCTCCAATACCGGCTCTGCCACTCATCTGCTGTATGACCTTGGGCAAGTGGCTTCAATTCTCTGGGCCTCAGTCACCTCGTCTGTAAAATGGGGATTAAGGTTGTGAGCCCATGTGGGACAGGGATTGGGTCAAGCTTGATAAACTTGTATCTTCACCAGTGCTTAGGGCAGCACCTGGCACACGATAAGCACTTAAGAAGTACCATTTAAACTGTAAGCCCGTCAAACGGCAGGGACTGTCTCTATCTGTAGCCGACTTGTTCATTCCAAGCGCTTAGTACAGTGCTCTGCACATAGTAAGCGCTCAATAAATACTATTGAATGAATTTTAAAAAATTAGAATCTCCAGCCCCAAACCTCCGTCGAAAGAGCTCTATGACTATGTTTGCTCAGGACCGGCGTATTTTTGTTTGTTTGTTTTCTTCAAGGATCATTTTTTGGTTTAAAAAAACGAATCAAAATAGATTTGGGGCCCACTTTTGCTTGGGCATCAGTTGACCATTAAGCAGCAGGCTATGGATGGCAGAGATGGTGCCGGGCTGACAAAATGGGTGTTTTCTGAGAGCCTGTACCCCCTCTGAGCCGACCCCGGGAACTCTGACCTGATCACCTGTACCCGACTGCAGATCTCTTCCACCTCTGTCCCTCCTACCCCCCTACCCTGCCGCGCCGTTGCCCAGAAACCCCAGAACCGGGCCCAAATTCCCTGCCGGTCGCTAGCGGGGAACAGAGGTAGAGCACAAGGCCACCGACCGCTGTCAGCAGGACCTCATTGATGCCGAAAGACGTTCTGGTGTGGAGCATTTACATTTGAAATGACTTGGCCTGTCCCACAGTCATAATACTGTAGGGACCGAGAAGTGCCAAGCTCAGAGAGCCAGAGCTGGGAATTTTCCAGCTCGGGAGGAGCTGGGCCTTAGCCCCGGCTCTGTCTCTGGCAGACTCTGAGGCCAATTAAGAAGCATCTATGGGAACCCGACCTGTTCGCCTGTCTCCCACCGATCACTTTGTAGACTCCGAACAAGTCCTAGCACATCTCCTGAAATGTTATTTTAATCATTTTGAAATGATTTGATTTGAAATCTCCCAAATCAAGAGAGACACCAATACCCCAAAAATGTATTACTATGACTATGACTGTTGATGATGATGATGCTGATGGTATTTGTTAAGTGCTTACTCTGTGTCAAGTACCCTTCTAACCACTGGGGTTATATACAAGATTGGAACCAGTCCCTGTCCCAAATGGGGTTCCCAGTCTTAATCCCCATTTTACAGATGAGGTACAGCGAAGTGAAGCGACCTGCCCAAGATCACACAGCAGACATGTGGCAGAGCCGGGATTAGAACCCAGGACCTTCCGACTCCCAGGCCCGGGCTCTAACCAGCAAGCTATTTTGCTTCCCGTGATTATTATGGTAATAATTATTATTACTGTTATTATGCAAGCTCACTGTGGGCAGATGTGTCTGATATATTGTTGTGCTCTACTCTCCCAAGTGCTTACTACAGTGCTCTGCACAAGGTAAGCACTCAGTAAATACGATTGAATGATTGATTTGTTAAGCACTTAGTATGTTTCAGACACTGATTCATCAAAGCACTAGTGTAGACTCAAGTAATCAGGTCAGGACACAGTCCCTCTCCCACATGGAGCTCACATGTGGAGAACAGGCATTGAATTCTCATTTTACAGATGAGGAAACTGAGGCAAGGAAAAGTTAAGTGAACGCCCAAGGCAATCACCAATCAAATGTGAGTGCTTAGTCTTGTGCAGAGCACTGTACTAAGCGTGTAGAGTGCAACATATCAGTGTTATAGACATATTTTCTGCAACGGAGCTTGCTTGTAGAGACACAGTAGCAACGCAGAGTCGGAATTAAACCCAGGTCCTCTGAATCCCACACCGCGAGTCAGGGCCTGGTTCTAATCCCCGCTCTGCCTCTTGTCTGCTGGGTGACCTTGGGCAAGTCACTTCACAGCTCTGTGCCTCAGCTGTTTCATCTGTAGAATGGAGAAAAGGCTGTGACCACGTGGGACAGGGACTCTATCCAACCTGATTAGCTTGTATCTACCCCAGTGCTTAGAGCAGTGCTTGGCACACAGTAAGCGTTTAACAATGCCATCATTATCAGAGAAGCAGCATGCCACAGTGGATAGAGCAGGGCAAGGAAGTCAGAAAGTCATTAGTTCCAATCCCAGCTCCGCCACTCATTGCTGTGTGACCTTGGCAAGTCACTTACTTCTCTCGCCTCAGTTACCTCATCTGTTAAGTGAGGATTGAGACTGCGAGCCTGACTTGGGCAGGACCGTGTCCAACCTGATTTGATTGTAGCTACCCCAGCGCTCAGTAACGCCCTGGCAACGTAGCAAGCACTTAACAAATACCATAATTATTATTTCCAATTTAAGCCACACCCTTCTGGCTAAGTTTGAAATGTTGCACGCACCTCCTTCCGGAAGAGTAGAATCCAGATTACAATTTACCGTACGTGAGTGGCCTCTTCAGTGGGGCACGTCGACGGCCGCTCACGCCGATGTTTATTTCAGTAATCCCACTTCACGTAAATATCGTGGTTGCACTGTACATAGAAATGCAATCTGAACCTAAGCAGCTTTCGGATGCCTCACTACTGCAGTATGAATAACACGTAAAGGCCGATACCTCAGCCTGACTTCCTCTGACTCTATTTGAACAGTGGAAACGTTGCCATCTGATGCTTTGTGGAGCGTTTTCTTTGCCATCTGATGCTTGTGGGAGGTTCTTCACACTAGCTTCTTACAGGGGGAAATGTTCTTCCCAAAGTCCCTTAAAGTTACAAAAAAAATTGGACTTAAATTTGCCCTGACTCTACATAGCAAAATTCTTGCTTCCGATTCATTTAAAACACAAGGTCAGTATTCCCTGTGTTGCAAACTTGGGGCCATTGAGCAAATCCACCTTATTCGCGTCCTCATAGAAACTACAGGGCTCAGGTGCTCCGGAAGCTTGGATCCAGTGGGTGAATCATCCAACGTCATCTTTTTTTCCAACTGCTTGATGGCCCTGGAGAAAGGAAAAAGCTTGATTATGGTATTTTTAAGTGCTCCCAGTTCATTCAATCATTTCATTCGATAGTATTTATTGAGCGCTACTATGTGTCAGAGCAACTGGACTAAGCGCTTGGAATATACAATTCGCAACAGATAGAGACAATCCCTGCCCCATGATGGTTCACAAGTCTAAATGGGGAGACAGAAGGACAAAAACAAGACAACATAATCACGATAAATAGAATGAAGTGGATGGATGTACACCTCCTTAACAAAAATAATAGGTTATAAAAAATATACAAATGAGCACAGTGCTGAGGGGAGGGAGAGGGGAGGAGCAGAGGAAAGGGGCTTAGCTGAGGGAGGGAGGGGGGAGGGGCAGGAGCAGAGGGTGGAGGCAGAGAGGAGCAGAAGGAGCAGAGGAAGGGAGCTCAGTCTGGAAGCTTTGGAGGTGGTGAGCTCTCATAGGGCTGAGAGGGGAAGAGAGTTAGTTTGGCAGAGGTGAGGAGAGGGCGTTCCAGGACAGCGGGAGGAGGTGTCCCAGGGATCAACGCGGATAGGCGTGAGCGGGGACGGTGAAGCTGAGCGCCAGAGCGGAGCGTGTGGGTGGGCAGTAGAAAGAGAGAAGGGGAGAGTAGGAGGGCAAGGTGTGTCAAACATTGTTCTCAATGTTGGTGTATTACTAGTTAATCAGGTCAGATGCAGTCCTGGCTCATAATCTAAGTAGGAGGGAGAATGGATATTAATCCCCATTTACAGTTGAGGAAACTGAGAACAGAAAGTCGAGTGAGGTCACACAGCAGGCTGGTTGTGGAGCCGGAATTAGAACCCAGGTCCCCTGACTCCCAGTCCCAAACTCTTTCCACCAGACGCACTGCTTCTACAGAGACATTCAGACACAGAGGGTGCAATGAGCAGGGGAATAACAAAAGTTTGAGATGGGGATGGACACCAGCTTGAGAGAAGCTTGTCTGGCTCCAAGGAAGGAATCTGAGTTTGGAATTCCCTCCATACTGCTGGCACGATAGCATGCTGGGGGCAAAAGAATTATCGAAATCTGTCGTACAGTATATGCTCCCATTGCTTAGCAACGTTAGATGTATTTATGACTAAGACTTAGCCAAGACCCCCAAAAGCGTAACTCTGAATCTCTGGGAACATAACTGATTCACTGCTCTCTTTTATGAGATTTTCAGAAGCATTAAAACGTCATTCTTCCGAGTCTTTACTATGTCCTGAATAAAGGGAGACATTTAAAACTCAGCATCTGATCTGTTGATCGTTGAATGTACTCCTGCATTTAGTACAGTGCTTGGCACTGTAAGACTTAGTGCCAACTCCTCACTGTGCCCCGTTCACACCGTTCGCCGCCGACCCTAGCCTACGTCCCGCCCTGGTCTGGAACGCCCTCCCTCTCAAATCCGACAGACAATGACTGTCCCCACCTTCAAAGCCTTACTGAAGGACATCTCCTCCAAGAAGCCTTCCCAGATTAAGCCCCATTTTTCCTCATCTCCACTTCCTCTGGCGTCACCTCGACTTGTTCCCTTGGCTTCCTGCCCCCCTGCCACCCCACATACCTATGTATGATCTGTAATTTTTATCGTGTACTGACGTCTGTCTCCCCGCATCTAGACTGTGAGCTAACTGTGGGCAGGGAATATCATGTTTATTGTCATACTGTACTTTCCCAGCGCTTAGTCAGGGCTTCTGCAAACAGTAATGCTATAAACACGATGAATGAATGAACAAATGCTATTACCATTATTCGTCGTCTCATGGGTGAGGTGCCTCAGGAAGAACAATAAGAATAATGATTGTGGTTTAAGTGCTTACTCTGTGTCAAGCACTGTTCTAAAGCGCTGGATAGTACCTGGACATGATCCCTGTCCCACATGGGCTCCCGGTCTTATCCTCATTTTACGGTGAGGGAACTGAGGCCCAGTGAAGTGATTGCCCAAAGTCACGAGCAGACAAGTGTGGAGCCAGGATTAGAACCAGTCCTTCTGACTTCCGGCATATTCTACTAGGCACGCTGCTTTCTTGTTGAAAGCCGAAAGACTTTAATGTGTCAATGGCTGGAAGAAGACCTGCCCCAACAAGCTAGTTTGAGTTATTTGAAACTTCACCTGCGGAAAGACTTAAGGACCCTCTAAAAAATTGACTCTGCTGCTCAAGAATGTGTCCATCCAGGGACTAATTCTACAGGGACCGATGAAGCAAACCGCCAGAGAAACAGCCTGCCTTGTGGCAAGAGCCCAGCTTGAGAGTCAAAGGCGTTTCTAATCCCTGCTCCGCCACTTGTCTGTGGGTACCTTGGCAAGCCGCTTCACTTCTTCTGGTCTCAGTTACCTCATCTGGAAAATGGGGATGAAGACCGTGACCCCACGTGGGACAACCTGATTACCTCGTATCTACCCCGGTGCTTAGAATAGTGCTTGGTACATAGTAAGCACTTAACACATACTATTATTATTATTATAAGGCTCCCTGGTGAAAGTCGTATTAGTATGAGAAGTAGCGTGGCCTCGTAGATAAAGCACAGGCTTGGGAGTCAGAAGGACCTGGGTTCTAATCCCACTTCCACCACTTGTCTGCTGTGTGACTTTGGGCAAGTCACTTCACTTCTCTATGCCTCAGTTCCCTCATTTGTAAAATGAGGATTAAGATTGCAAGCCCTTTATGGGATAGGGACTGTGTCCAACCTAATTATCTTGTATCTACCTCAGTGCTTAGAACAGTGCCTGGTACATAGTAAGCGCTTAACAAATACCACAGTTATTATTATTATTTTTATTAATACTTTTTTGAGTTTCCACTTGGTGCAGTGTCCCGTACTAGGCAATTACCAACCGAGTGCTTAGTACAGTGGTCTGCACATAGTAAGCGTTCAGTAACTACCTTTGAATGATGGAGTGTAGGGGATGGGTATAAATTGATTCATCTGTGCTAGAGAGGCTGATTGTGGGGATTAATCGAGGAAAGTTTGTTTGGAGGAGGTGGGATTTAGGATGGCTTTGTGAGGAGAGTTGTGGTCTGTCTAATGTGGGAGGACACTAAGGGTAAGGTTGATATGTAAGTTTGCCGTTAGGACTGTAAACCTCTTGGGGGCAGGAAACATGCCTACCAACTGTGTTATATTGTACTGCTGGGGGATTAGGAGTGGGCCAAATATCAAATGTCCAAAGGTCACAGATCCAAGTGCTCACGTTTTCGAACAAGTTGTCACTGGTAGAATTGCCCGTATTTGCACACACCTCCCCCCACCCCCGCGCAATATCTGATTTTTTAACCACTTTGGTGGTTTGCGTTTATAGCTAGATCTGTTGGACTAGCAAATGCATATTTCTAAGAGACCGCAAATGCCTGCAGAGTCCTGGACCAAAAAAAGATGAGAAATGAGTATCGGGGAAACAAAATCAGAGAAACAAGATGGAATCTTCACTTCAAAGAGATCTGCTTCTGTGACTCAATCCCTGTCCTTCCCCTGATTTTCCCATCACATTTCCAGCACCTCCATCCCCCCGTCTCCCTGTCTTCCCTGACTAAGCCCTCATTTCCTCTTCTCCCTTTCTCTTCTGCATCATCCTGACTTGCTTGCTTTATTCATCCCCCACCTCTAGCCCCACAGCACTTATGTACATCTCTGTAATTTTTAAATTTTTATTACTGTCTGCCTCCCCCTCTAGATTGTAAGCTCACTGTGGGCAGGGAATGTGTGTATTTAGTGTTACGCTGTACTCTCCTGAATGCTTAGTACAGTGCTCTGCACACAGTAAGTGCTCAATAAATATGATTGAATAAATGAATGAATAAGGACGTAACCTTAGCATTATCCTCGACTCATCTATCTCAATCAACCCACATATTCAAGCCACCAAATCCAGTCGGTCCAACCTTCACATCACTAAAATCCTCTCTTTCCCCGCTATCCAAACTGCCGATTGATCGATCAGTCAATTAATGGCATTTACTGAGCACTTCTGTGTACCGAGCCCATACTAAGCACTTGGAAGAGTACAGAGTAAGAGTTAGAAGACACATTCTGTGCCCAACAGGAGCTGATATTCTGGAGGGGGAGGCAGCTATTAAAAATACATTAAAAATTGCCGATACGTACATAACTGCTGTTGGGCTGAGAGTGAGGTGAATACAAGTGCTTAAAGGCCAAAGGTGCGTAAAGATGTCGCAGAAGGGAGAGGGAGTAGAGGAAATGAGGGCTTAGTCAGGAAAGGTCTCTGAGAGATGTGATTTTAACGAGGCTTTGAAGGTGCCAGGAGTGATGGTCTGACTCCTAACTAACGAGATTGTGAACTGCTAACATCTCACAACTAAAAACAAGAGCAGCATGCATCACTTCCTAAATCCGTTTTCATTAGACCAGGGGTGATGCACGAGGAGGATGTGGCTGAAAATGAGTCATACAGGAAGCAGATCAGTCGGTCAGTCGTTTTTATCGAGTGCTTTACTGTACGCAGAGCACCGTACTAAGCGTTGGGGAGAGTACGATATAACAGGAAGAGTAATCATTATTTTCAGGAGGAGGCCCAGATTCTTTGAGCCGGTTGCATGTTACATTTTCCTCATGTCCTTACTCCGACTCCAGAGCTCTGGTTTTTGACATTTTCTACTGTCTGGCACCCTGCCATGACTACCCAATGTAATTATCTCCGCTGCTGCTTCAGGCCGCATGATTTCTGTCTACTTGTTGTCGATTTTTAATAAGTCTAGTACCAAGACGGGGCAGACCTCTGCTGGCCTGTCATTCAGGAAGAAGACTAATTGACTCAGCCTGGGACAAACGTGAATCTTTACGATCAGCGGGAGTAGGAGGAAAAATAAAGATACAACAGAAAATAACAAGAGCGTAGGAAGAGGGTGGCGTAAATTCGAGTGGATCCGGGGCTGTTTACGTGAGTGCCAAGCTGGTGGTTGAGATGATATGATTTGGGGTGATGGAGGTTGGTCAGAGAATGCTGCCTGGAGGAGTAGGGATTTCAGAATTTCCCCTTGGCTCAGTGGAAAGAACCCGGGCTTGGGAGTCAGAGGTCATGGGTTCGAATCCTGCCTCTGCACTTGTCAGCTGTGTGGACCGTGGCAAGTCACTTCACTTCTCTGGGCCTCAGTTACCTCATCTGGAAAATGGGGATTAAGACTGTGAGCCTCATGTGGGACAACCTGATGACCCTGTATGTACCCCAGCTCTTAGAACAGTGCTCTGCACATAGTAAGCGCTTAAAAAATACCAACATTATTAAACTCCTTGTGGGCAGAGAACATGTTTACCAGTTCTGTTGGATTGAGAAGCAGCATGGTGTAGAGGATAGAGCCCGGGCCTGGGAGTCAGAAGGGCAAGGGTTCTACTCCCGGCTCCGCCACTTATCTGCTGTGTCACCTTGGGCAAGTTACCTACTTCTCTGTGCCTCAGTTACCTCTTCTGTAAAATGGGGGTTGAGACTGTGAACCTCATGGGGGACAGAGACTGTGTCCAACCCGATTTGCTTATATCCACCCCAGGGTTTAGTACTGTGCTTGGCATCCAGTAAGCGATTAAAAATACCATAATTATTATCATTATAATTGTTATTATTATTACTCTCCCAAGCACTTAGTACAATATCCTGAACCCAGTAAGCATCCAATAAGTACCTGTCAGTGATTGATTCAGAAGAGCTCTGAAGCCCCGGAAAGATGTGGTCTGGCTTATTTGAAAGTGCCGAAGGGGGTCGATTCCAGGTCAAGGGAAGAGAATGTAGACGAGGTCAAAGGCAGAGGAAGTGAGAATGAGGCACAGTGAGAAGAATAGCTAGCGAGGAATGAAAAGCGCAAGTGGGGTAACAGGTGTAAGAGTAGGATGTGGTTGAAAATGAGTCACAGAGGAAGCAAATCATCTGTCATTCGTTTTACCGTATGCAGAGCACCGTAGTAAGCTCTGGGGGAGTACGATATAACAGTAAGAGAAATCATTACTTTTCAGGAAGAGTCCCAGATTCTTTGAGTTGGTTGCCTGTTGCATTAGCCTCATGCCCTTACTCTGATTCCAGAGCTCTGGTTTTTTACTTTTTGTACTGTCTTTCTGGCAACCTGCCATGACTACCCACTGTAATTATCTCTCCTGCTGCTTCACGCCGAATGTTTTATATTAATATCTGTCTCCCTCCTAGAATTTAACCTCACTGTGGGCAGGGAACATGTCTAGTAACACTGCTATACTGTACTCTCCCAAGTGCTTAGTATACTGCTCTAGACACAGTAAGTGCTCAATAAATATTCATTCATTCATTCAATCGTATTTATTTATTTATTGAATGCTCTGTGTGCAGAGCACTGTACTAAGTGCTCGGAAAGTACAACTCGGCAACAGATAGAGACAATCTACCCAAAGATGGGCTCACAGTCTAGGAGGGAGAGACAGACAACAAAACAAAACAAGTAGACAGGCTTTAATACCATCAAAATAGATAAATAGAATCACAGATATATACACATCATTAATAAAATAGAGTAATAATATGCACAAGTGCTGTGGGGAGGGGAAGGAGGTAGAGCAGAGGGAAGGAGTAGGGGTGATGGGGAGGGGAGGAGGAGCAGAGGGAAAGGGAGGGCTCAGTCTGGGAAGGCCTCTTGGAGGAGGTGAGCTCTCAGGAGGGCTTTGAAGAGGGGAAGAGAGTTAGTTTGGTGGAGGCGAGGAGGGAGGGCATTCCAGGTCAGCAGTAGGATGTAGGCCAGGGGTCGACAGCGGGACAGGCGTGAATTAGGGACCACGAGGAGGTTAGCGGCAGAGGAGCAGCGGAGTGTGTGGGCTGGACTGTAGTCGGAGAGAAGGGAGGTGAAGTAGGAGGGAACAAGGTGATGGAGAGCTTTGAAGCCAATAGGGAGGAGTTTTTGCTTCATGCGAAGGTTGATAGGCAACCACTGGAGATTTTTCAGGAGGGGAGTGAATATGATTGATCGATTAATTGACTGAAGAGCAGATATGTATGGAGAGAGCCCATAAAGGGCTGGCTGGGTGGATGGATGGATGAATGGGCTGATGGAGGAAAGATTTGAAACCAGTTGTGTGGCGTTTCTGTTTAGTACAGAGGGAAATGGGTAGCCATCGGAGATTTTTGAGGGGAGAGATGTGGTTGGTGAGCAACATTTGAGGAAGATAATCTGGCCAGCAGGATGAAAGAGACTGGAGAGGTAGAAAGCAGAGAAATCTGGGAGGAAGCTGATGCTGTTCACCTTACCACTCACCTCTTCTCCCACCTTCCCTTGCCTGGAGCCCCCACCCCTGCGCATCCGGCCAACCACTGTTCTCCCCAGCTTCAAGGCGCCCCCTGAAATTACACTTCCTCCAGAAAGCCTTCCCTGATTAATCTCTCATCTCCACACCCGATTTCCCCCTCAACTGGCACTTCAAACTTTTCACGTCACGTAAGTGCTTGGGTACTCAAACCTCACTCCCATAGCGGTTGTGTTCATACCTTTAGACTCCCTTCCTTATCTTTACCTGAAATTTAATTTAGCATCTCTCTCCCCTACTAGATAGCAAGCTCCTTGAGGGAAGCAATCGGGTCTACTAACTCTACTGTACTCTTCCAATGAACTCTAAGGTCACCGATGGCCACCGTCTCGCCCAATCCAAGAGGCTGTACTCCATTCTAATCCTCCTCGACCTCTCAGCTGCCTTCGAAACCGTCGACCACACCCTCTTCCCGGAAATATTATCCAATCTTGGGCTTCACAGACACCGTCCTCTCCTGGTTCTCTTCCTAGGTCTTTGGGAGTTCATTCTCAGTCTCCTTCTGGGGCTTCTCCTCTGCCTCCCATTCACTAACTGTGGGAGTCCCTCACAGCTCAATTCTGAGTCTCCTATTTTCCATCGACACCAGCTCCCTTAGAGAACTCACTTGCTCCCATCTCTATGCAGATGATTGCCAAATCTACATCTCCAGCACTGATTTTTTTCTCCTCTGCTGTCTCGTATTTCCTTCTGCCTTCGGGACATCTCTACTTTGATGTCTTGCCAACACCCCTAACTTAATATGGCCAAATTAGAACTCCTCATCTTCCTGCCCAAACCCTGTCCTCCCATCACTTTCACATTCCCATCACGTTCCCATCACAGTGACTTTCCCATCACTGTAGACGGCACCACCATCCTCCCTGTCTCACAGACCCGTCACCTTGGCGTTATCCTCGACTCATTTCTCTCATGCAAACCTACATATTCAGCTGCCACCAAATACTGTCGGTTCAGCATTCACGACACCTCTAAAATACACCCTTTCCTCTCCATCCCACTGCTATCACTTTAATCCAAACATGTATCCCATTCCACCTTGATTACCGCATCAGTCTCCTTGCTGATCACCTTGCCTCCCATCTCTCCCGACTTCTGCTGCCCAGATTATTTTTTGTACAAAAACCCTTCAATCCACGTTTCCCCTTTCCTCAAGAACCTTCAGTGATTGTCCATCCATCTCTGCATCTAACAGAAATTCCTTCCCATTGGCTTTAAAGCACTCAATCACCTTGCCCCCTCCTAACTTGCCTCTTTAATTTCCTACTACAGTCTAGCCCGCACATTTTTCTCCTTTAATGCCAACCTAATCAGTGTACTTCAAGCTCCACCACCTTACTACCGAGCCCTTGTCCACATAATAATGATGTTGGCATTTGTTAAGCGCTTACTATGTGCAGAGCACTGTTTTAAGTGCTGGAGTAGATACCTCCCATGTGAGGCTCACAGTCTTAATCCCCGTTTTACAGATGAGGTAACTGAGGCACAGAGAAATGAAGTGACTTGCCCACAGTCACACAGATGACAAGTGGCAGATCCGGGATTCGAATCCATGATCTCTGACTCCCGAGCCCGTGCTCTTTCCACTGAACCACGCTGCTTCCCATCCTGCCTCTGGCCTGGAACACCCTCCCCTTCATACCTGACAGAGGATCACTCTCCCCACCTTCAAAGCTCCCACGAAGTCTTTCCTGACTAAGGCCTCATTTCCTCTTCTCCCACTCCCTTCTGCGTCACCCTTGTACTTGGATTTGTTATCTTCATTCACCCCTCCCTCTGCCCCACAGCACTTAGGTATATAGCTGTAGTTTATTTACTCATATTAATGTCTGTTTCTCCTTCTAGACCGTAAGTGCCTTGTGGGCAGGGAATATGTCGACGGTCATATTTTAATCTCACAAGCGTTTAGTACAGTGCTCTGAACACAGTGAGTGCTCAATAAATATGATTGATTCCAAGCTCAGAATAAACTCTAAAATATGATTGCCTGGTGGATTGATTAGCATGAAGAGTCTTGCCAGAGTACTTTTTTAGTGAAGATGTTAATGTGAAGTATGGCCTAAGATATCCTGAGAGAAGCGAAGGCAGTAAAGTGGGTTGGTGTTTAAACAAATTACAATCCGAGGTAGCATGGCCTGGTGGCAAGAGCCGGGGCTTGGGAGTCAGAGGATGTGGGTTCTAATCCCAGTTCCACTACTTGTCTGCTGTGTGACCTTGGGCAAATCACTTCGCTTCTCTTTGCCTCAGTTACCTCATCTGTAAAATGGAATTAAGACTATGAACTCCTTGTGGGACAGGAGTCCCACCTGATTACTTTTTAGCTACCCCAGTGCTTAGAACACTGCTTCACCCATAGTAAGCACTTGAAAAATACCATAATTATTATTATTTTATTGTTACAGTCAAGGAAATGAAGGCATATTTGCTTTCCATGGGACCTTTTCACTGTCCTGGACCTCCGCTCAAGAAAATCAATCAACCGACCAATCGATGCTTTGCCACATATCCTCGATGTGGTGGATCGCACCCTCAGCCTTCAAGGAGCTCACGGTCTGATGGTGAAGGTAGAACCACACAAGTGTATGACCTAGTGGAAAGAGCTCGGCCCTGTGAATCAGAGGAACCGGTTTCTCATCCTGATTATGCCGACTGCCTCCTGGGTGACCCTGGACAACTCACTCAACCTCTCTGTGCTTCACTTCTCCTGTTCTCCCTTTACTTAGAATGTAAGTGCCACGTGGTACACGGACTGTGTCCAACCTAATTCATTCAGAATACTGTTTGACGCGTAATAAATGACAGCAGATACCTTAAAAAAATTAAGAGGGGCGAAAACAAATTACAGCTTTATTGAGATCCCCCCAACTAAGTGCTAAATCTGACCGGGGGAAGAGGAAAAGAGGCTAGGAGAGTGGGTCTGTTCATTTTGCTGTTGTTGATGTTGTTGCTGTTTTTGCTGCCGAGGGTTTCCCTGTCCTGTCTACCCAAATCCATAAGAAAAGGCCGAGGTCTATACTCCACTCCAGAGCCAATAATGGGCAGTAACCTGGCCTTTGGGAAGGAGCGTGGACCTGGAGTCAGAGGATCTGGGTTCTAATCCCTCCTCTGCTACCTGCCTGCTGTGTGACCTTGGGCAAGTCACTTAATTTTTCTGTGCCTCAGTTTCCTCAGATGTAAAATGGAAATTCCATACCTGTTCTCCCTCCTGTGAGCACCCTATGAAACTGGGGCTGTGTCCACCCTGACTATCTTGTATCTACCCGAGTGCTTCCTGTAGCGTTTAGCACCTAGCAAGTGCTTAAATCCTGTTAGTATTTTATTATTATCATCATTATCATCATTAATATTATTATTTTATTACATTTTACCCCCAGAACCACACAAACCTCCTAGTTGATTAGTGACTGAGGGCTCTATAGAGTCCAAATTCATCTCTGTGACTACGTCATGGCCTTGAATGTGCGTTCTCCACGGCTTTCAGCCGAGACAAGAGGAGAGCATCATCTTGCAACAAACACAGCAACAGTTGCCCCAGAGCTCTGGCTGCCCTCGCAGGGAATGAATCCTAGCCAATCTGATTGCTGAAGCACTTGCAGTTCTGAAAGAAGTCAGGTGAAACCCCGAGATGGAACCGAATAAGCCCATCAGTAGGCAGAGCGCGTGGCTAGAGCCGAAAGGACCGCAGAGATCTGGGGCTGCGGTGGCGTTTGCCAGAGCTTGTTTGTTTCTATGTTTCTATGGGTTTTATCCACAACATCAAATTTGCCCTGAAAGTCAATTTAAAATTCCCTCTGTTGCTCCCTCACCTCTCTACTATCCGCCTCCTCCTCTGCCTCTCCTCCTTCCCAGCTGTCTTTTGAGAGATCTTCACCCTGCTTTTTAACTCTACCCCCCTACCTATCTATGCTTCTGACCCCATTCCCTTTCCTCTCTGAAACACTTGTTCCCACCCATCTCCCATCACTCATCGCTCTCTTCAGCTTTTCTTGGACGGTTCCTTCCCTTCACCCTTCAAACACACTCAAGTCTCCCCCGAGCGAAAAAAACCCTCTCTGTATGCTACAGTCTCCAACAGCCTTTTACACATCTCCTTCTGGTCCAAACTCCTTATAAAGATTGAATTCACCTCCATTGGCCTAGTCAAAAGATCTCAGGCCTGGGACACAGAGGACCTGGGTTCTAATCCCAGATTTGTCATTTGTCTGCTATGTGAACTCGGGCAAATTGCTTAACTTCTCTGTGCTTCAGTTCCCTCATGTGCACAATGGGGACTCAATACCTCTTCTCCTTCCGACTTAGACTGTGAGTCCTACATGGGACCTGATTATCTTGTATCTACCCCAGTGCTTAGTACCGTGCTTGGCACACAGTAAGGATTCGACAGATATGATTATTATTACTCTATTCCTCTAACTCTCCTCTTGACAGACTCCATTAGGTTTTCACATCCTCACTCCACTGAGATCAGCCTCCCCAAAGTCTCAGTGATTTCTCATAACCAAATGTGAAGGACTCTAATCTGTCCTAATCCTTCTCGACCTTTGTTTCTACTGCCTTCATAATAATAATAATAATGACATTTGTTAAGCACTTACTATGTGCCAAGCACTCTTCTAAGCGCTGGGGACGATACGAGGTAATCAGGTTGCCCCATGTGGGGCTCACAGTCTTAATCCCCCTTTTACAGATGAGGTAACTGAGGCACAGAGAAGTGAAGTGACTCGCCCAGAGTCACACAGCTGACAAGTGGCAGAGGCGGGATTAGAACCCCCAACCTCTGACTCCCAAACCCGGGCTCTTTCCATTAAACCATGCTGCTTCTCTATCCTATCAGTAGCATTGATTAAGCACTGGCTCTAAGTAGAGCACTGTTCTTAGTGCTGGGGAGATAATAATAATTGTGGTATTTATTAAGTGTTTACTATGTGCCAGGCACTAAGTACACTAAGCGTTGGGGTGGGTACAAGGAAATCGGGTTGGACACGGTCCCTGTCCCATAAGGGGCTCAGAGTAGTCATGATGCCTGCCCCTGAGAAGTTTCCAGCTTGGTGGAGGGAGATTCATGAAAGGAAATTCCAAGTAGAAATAGGGTAAAGATATGGACATCATCATCATCATCTTAATGATAGTAATAGTGGTAATTATTAAGTGCTTACTATTTTCCAGGCACCGTACTAAATGCTGGGGTAGATACAAGGTAATTGAGTTGGACACAGTAGCTGTTCCACATGGGGCTCCCAATCTTAATCCCCATTTTCCAGATGAGGGAACTGAGGCACAGAGAAGTGAAGTGACTGTCTCAGAGTCACACAGCCGACAAGTGGGGGAGGAGGGATCGGAACCCAAAGTGACTCCCCACGCCCGGGCTCTATCCACGAGGCCCTGCTGTTTCCCTACTTGCATAAGTGTAAATACTCCATAAGGGCAATTACTTCCATGAGTGTAAGTACTCAAGTGCTTGGTGATGAGGAAGTGGTGAGGTGGGGGAAGGTAGAGTGGAAAGATTCAATAGTATTTATTGAGCGCTTACTATGTGCAGAGCACTGTACTAAGCGCTTGGAATGTACAAATCGGTAACAGATAGAGACAGTCCCTGCCCTTTGATGGGCTTACAGTCTAATCGGGGGAGATGGACAGACAAGAACGATAGCAATAAATAAATAGAATCAAGATTAATCAGGAAAAACCTTCCGGAGAAGATGTGATCTCAGAAGGACCTTGAAGGTGAGGGGAGCAGTGATCCTTCAGATGGGAAAGGAGAAGGGAATTTGAGGCAGAAGAGAGAGTGTGAGCAAGACATCGGGGCAAGAGAGGTGAGTCAGCGGCAAGAAGCAGTGTGGTCTAGTGGAGATAACAGTTTCATTCATTCAGTCATATTTACAGAGCACTTACCGTGTGCAAAGCTCTGTACTCAGTGCTTGGGAGAGTACGATATAAGAATAGACACATTCCCTGCTCACAGTGAGTTTACAGTCTAGAAGGGGAGACAGATATTAATATAAATAAATAAGTAAATTACAGATAGGGACATAAGTGCTGTGGGGTTGGGTGGGGGGATGAATAAAAGGAGCCAGTCAGGGTGATGCAGAAGGCAGCGGGAGCTTTGGAGTCAGAGGATCTGGTTCCAATCCCAGGTCTGGTGCCTCTTGTCTGCTGTGTGATCTTAGGCAAGTCACTTGACTTCTCTGTCCCCCAGTTATCTCATCTGTAATATGGGGGTCAAGATTGGGCACCCCATGTGAGACAGGGACTATGTCCAAAGTTCATTCATTCATTCAATAGTATTTATTGAGCGCTTACTATGTGCAGAGCACTGTACTAAGCGCTTGGGATGAACAAGTCGGCAACAGATAGAGACAGTCCCTGCCGTTTGACGGGCTTACAGTCTAATCGGGGGATTATCTTACATCTATCCCAGTGCTTACTACAGTGTCTGGCATATAATAAGACTCTAGACTGTAAGCTCATTATGGTCAGGGAACATATCTGCTGATTCTCTTGTACTCTTTCAAGCGCTTAGTATGGTGCTCTGCACACAGTAAGCGCTCAATAAATGCCATTGAGAGAATAATAAGCACTTGACAAATAGCACTTAAAAAAAAGAGAGGCATGGTGAGCATGTTGGCATGAAAGCAATAAAGTGTGCAAACCAGGATACCTTTTCTTACGCTGTTGCGTCGTCTCCGACCCATAGCGACTCCATGTACGCGTCTCTCCCAGAACGCCCCACCTCCATCTCCAATCGTCCTGGTAGTGGATCCGTAGAGATTTCTCGGTAAAACTACGGCAGCGGTTGACCGTCGCCTCCATCCGCACAGTGACCTCGAGTCTCCGCCCTCGACTCTCTCCCGTGCCGCTGCTGCCCAGCACGGGTGAGTTTTGACTCGTCGCAGATGGCCTTCCGCTCGCTAGCCACTGCCCAAGCAAGGAACGGAATGGACAGGCCTCTGCATGATGCTCTCTCCCGTAGCCGAGATTGGTAGAGAACTGGAAACTCTCCAGGTGCCATCCTGATAGGGGAGCTAAAATACAGTGGAGGATAAATCTCAGGGGTAGAGCTGGTTGAGTGCCTGCAAGCCAGAAGTTTCTGCTTGATCACTCGAACAATTACTGTATGCAAAGCATCGTACTGAACATTTGGGAGAGTAAGATATAATAAATAGACTTGGAAAACACGTTCCAGGTCCACCACGAGCTTACAGTCTAGAGGATAAGCTTGATACAGAGAGGAATGGGGAACCATTAGAGGCATTTGAGGAGTGGGGAGTCCGGCAGTCTGACATTTTGGGAAACGAGCTTCGCAGCAGATGGGAGAGGGGAGGCAGGGAAGTCAGCAAGGAGGTTGAAGTAATAGTAGAATTGGGATGGAACAAATGATGGGATCAGCGTGGGGGTAGTTTGAGTGGAGAGGAAGGGTGCATTCTGAAGACACTGTGGAGAAAAAAAGCCTCGGAATTTGGTACTTCTCTGAAATATGAGAGTTGAAAGAGTAATCACGTCTAAATCCCATGACGTGGGCTTAAGAAGCTGGAAGGATGGCTGTGTTGTCAATTCCACATCCTAGTCGCGGGGGCTCCCTCAAGGCTCGGTTCCGGATCCCCTTCTATCCTCCATCCACACCCACTCGATCGATTCCAGGGCTTCAAATATCATCTCTATACAGATCTACCTCTCCAGCCCTGAATTTTCTCCTTTTCTGCCCTCTCACATTTCCTCTTCCTTCAGGACATCTCTCCTTAGATGTCCCGCCAACCCCTCAAATTCAAAATGTCCAAAAGGAAACTCCTCATCTTCCTACCCAAACCCTGTCCTCTCCTTGACATGTCTATGACTATAGTCAAACCATTCAGTCCATAATTTCCCTGCTCCTCAACAACCTCCTTTGGACCCAAAAGATTTGCATCCTGTTATTAAAATTCATCAGAATTAAATAAATACTGCGATAGTACATTTGATATTTTCCTCTTTGATATTGATGTATAATGTAGAACAGACCTAAGAAATCCATTCATCTTCCTTCTATATGTCCGAAACTTATTTTACTGTCGGTCGCCCCGTCAAGTAAGCTCTTTGTGGGCAAGGAGTGTCCGTTATTAGTTCGGTGCTCTGCTCACGGTAACTGCTCGGTAAATACCACTGATTGATCGAATTGGCACATTTATTCATTCAGTGGTATTATTGAGTGCTCACTGTGTGCAGAGCATTATACGGAGCTCTTGGGAAAGTACAATACAGCAATAAAGAGAGACGATCCCTGCCCACAGCGAGTTCGCAGTCTAGTCCACCTCCACAGCAAATAAAAACTCCTTACCATCAGCTCTAAGGCACTCAATCAGCTCTCTACTTCTTACCTTCCCTCGTCGTTCTCCTACTACAACTCAATCTGCCGGATTTGTTCCTCTAACTCTAATTTACTCTCTAAACCTGCCACCGACCCCTTGCCCACATCCTCCCTCTGGCCTGGGACTTCCTCCCGCTTGATAACTGACAGACCACCTCACTCCCCGCCTTCAAATCCAGCACGGCCTAGTGGGAAGAGCACGGGCCTGGGAGTCAGAAGGACCTGGGTTCGAATCCCAGCTTCTCCATTTGTCTGCTGGGTGACCTTGGGCAAGTCACTTCACTTCTCTGGACCTCAGGTACCTCATCTGCCAAATGGAGAGGAAGACTGTGAGCCCCAGGGGGGACAGGGACTGTGTCCAGCCCAATTATCTTACATCTACCCCAACGCTTAGTACAGTGCCTGGCACCCAGTAAGTGTTTAACAAATATCTTAAAAAAAAACCCTCCTAAAATGACATCTCCTCCAAGAGGCCTTCCCTGATTAAACCCTCATTTTAGCTACCCACCCTCTCCTCTGTGTCAACCCTGCACTTGTCTATATGATCAGCTAAGCCCTTTTTCCCCACTCCCTTCTGTGTTGCCCTGACTTGCCCCCTTTATTAATCCTAGAGAAGCAGCGTGGCTCAGTGGAAGGAGCCCGGGCTTGGAGTCATAGGTCATGGGTTCGAATCCCGGCTCCTCAACTTGTCAGCTGTGTGACCGTGGGCAAGTCACTTAACTTCTCTGTGCCTCAGTTATCTCATCTGGAAAATGGGGATTAAGACTGTGAGCCTCATGTGGGACAACCTGATTACCCTTTACCCCAAGCTTAGAACAGTGCTCTGCACGTAGTAAGCGCTTAACAAATACCAACATTATTATTATCCCCCCTCCCAACCCCACAGGACCTAAGTACATATCTGTCATTCATTTATTCATATTAATGTCTGTCTCCCCCTCTAGACTGAATGCTTACTGTGTGCAAAGCACTGAACTAAGCATTTGGAGAGTACAACACATCAATATAGCAGAGACATTTCCTGTTCACAGTGAGCTTAATAGAGGGGGAGACCTACCTTAATACAGATAACTAAATTATGGCAATATACGTAAGTTCTGTGGTGCTGGGGAGATGAGTAAGGGGAGCAAGTCAGGGTGATGCAGAAGGGAGTGGGCAAAGAAGTAAGGAGGGCTTAGTCAGGGAAGGTCTTTTGGAGAAAACGTGCCTTCAATAAGGCTTTGAAAGTAGGGAAAGTAATTGTCTGTCAGATACGGAAAAGGAGGGCGTTCCAGGACAGAGGAAGGATGTGGGCGAGAGGAAGACTGGATCGAGGTACAGTGAGTAAGTTGGCATTAGAGGAGTGAAGTGTGTGGGCTGGGATGAGTATCGAGGTGACGTAGGAGGGGGGCAAAGTGATTGAGGGCTGTAAAGCTGATGGCAAGGAGTTGTTCTTTTGATGCAGCGGTGGATGGGTAAGCCCTGGAGGTACTTGGGGAGTGAGGAAACACAGACTGAACATTTTTGTAGAAAAATTATCTGGGCAGCAGAGCGAAGCACGGCCGGCAGTGGGGAGAGACAGGAGGCGGGGAGGTCAACAAGGACCCTGACACGGTAATCAAAGCGGGATAGAGTAAGTGCTTAGATTAATGCGGTAAATGTTTGGATGGAGAAGAAAAGACGGATGTTAGCTATTTTGGGAAAGTTGAAGCGACAGGATTTAGTGATAGATTGACTATGTGGGTTGAGAGACGAGTCGAGGATAACACCAAGGGTAGGGGCTTGAGAGACAAGAAGGACGGTGGTGCTGCCTACAGTGATGGAAAACTCCAGTGGAGGACAGGGTTTGGAGAGAGGAATAATAAACACCGGTGATTGACTGATGATAGACGATCTGGGAGGGAAGGTCAGAAGTACGACTCTGTTCACTTATCGAGACCAAGCAAGCTGAACCAAAGGATATAAACTTCAAAAACATATCCAGGTTCAGGCAAAATCAGACGACTGAGATAATACTTTCATCTTTCCTCCAAAAGGAGGGGGTTGAATCTTGTTCCTAGCAGTGCCTCCATGGGACTTACACAAGTTAGGGAAGCAGTGGGGCCTACTGTAAAAGCAGAGGCCTAGGAGTCAGAGGACCTGTATTCTAATCATGCCTCCGCCACTTACCTACTGCGTGACCTCGGACAAGTCACTTAACTTCTCTGTACCTCAGTTTTCTCAACTGAAAAATGGCGACTCGATGCTTAGATTGTGAGCCCCACGTGGGATAAGGACCGTGGCCAAGCTGATTAGCTGGCATCTACCCCAGCGTTTAGACAGTGCCTGACACGTAGTAAATGCTTAACAAATACCATAAAAAGTCCCTCCTTCTCACGACGGGATGTGGGTTCTTTGGACCCACAGCAGAGAAGAGCCCTGGCCACCTCTTTTGCAAACTCACCCCAATATGTGTGGGTACGTCTGCTGAAGTGCAACCTTGGGGGATTGCGTCTTGACTTCCAATTAATCGATCGTATCTAATGAGCGCTTACCGCGTGCAGAGCACTCTACTAACCGCCGAGGAGAGTACGATATAACAGAGTTGGTAGACACGTTCCCTACTCACAGTGAACGTCTAATCTGGGGGCGAGACAGACGTTAATATAAATACATAAATTATGGGTATGTATACTGTAAGCTTGTTGTGGGCCGGGAATGTGTCTACCAACTCTGTTATTATATTGTACTCTCCCAGTGCTCTGCACACAGTAAGCGCTCAGTAAATACAATTGACTGAGGGATAAATACTGTAGGGGTGAGAGAGGGGTGAAAAACGGGTGTGAATGCAAGCGCAAGGGGAACTGAGAAAGGAGTGGGAGAAGAAGAAATGAGGGCTTAACTGGGGAAAAACTCCCGGAGGAGATGTGCTTTTAATAAGGTTTCGGAAGGTGGGAAAAGTGATCATCCGGCAGATATGAAGAGGGAGGACATTCCAGACCAGAGGCAGGATCCAGGAGGGCCTTTTCTGTGTATACAGGTCACACTTTCCATCCTAAGCAATTAGATTTTTCCAAAGTTCGAGTAGGCCCCTTTTTCCCCACGATAAAAAAAGGTGTACCAATATCCGTGACAGAGTAGTTAGGCAGGATCAGTGGGTTTTGGTAAATGGGTCCCCATGTCCTTAGCCCTGAAAATTGATAACTTCAGTAGGTCTCAGTGCATGAGGCTGCAGGTTTCACAGCCTTCATCTTGCTTCTCACCGGGCTTTCTCAGCCCAACTTTGTGGTTCTTTAGCGTCTGCCCTCAGTAAACAAAGTTTACCAGGGCTTTGTGGTGAAATCCATTTTGGTAGCTGGGAAACAACCGCAGCGTCTGCAGACTGACTGTCCACTGGGAGCCGGGGTAGGGGGCAGACATTTTTATCGGCTCACTCACGGAATGGGAGACAGTGGGAGGGAAGTGGGAAACCTTTGAAAACTTTGGTAAACCACTTTCTCCTTGCTCTGTTCTGCTTTGCCCTCTTCCCCTTAAAGCTCACACTCTTGCTAAGATGGAGGGGAGAGGGAAAACAAAAGGAAAAAAAAACTTATCCGTTGTATGCTGCTTAACATAGAGAAGGAGCATGGCCTAGTGGATAGAGCATGGGCCTGGCAGTCAGAAGGACATGAGTTCTAATCCCGGCTCCACCATTTGTCTGGAGTGTGACCTTGAGCAAGTCACTTCACTTCTCTGTGTCTCAGTTGCCTCATCTGTAAAATGGAGCTTAAGACTGTGAGCCCAATGTGGGACGTGGACTGTTTCCAACTTACCTTTTACTTATCCCAGTGCTTATTACAGTGTCTGGCATAAAGTTTATTTTGTTAATAAGGTGTACATCCCTTTGATTCTATTTATCGTGATTAAGTTGTCTTGTTTTTTGTCCGTCTGTCTCCCCCGATTAGACCGTGAGCCCGTCATCGGGCAGGGATTGTCTCTGTCTGTTGCCGAATTGTACATTCCAAGCACTTAGTACAGTGCTCTGCATATAGTAAGCGCTCAGTAAATACTATTGAATCAATAAAGTAAGCGCTTAACAGATACCAAAAAAAGTTACATCTTTGGCACACGTACATTCCGGTGGTTGGAAACAAAACTTTTTGCATGAACGGGGCACCTTGAAGGGTTCTCTGCCTAAAAGATTTTACCGTACTTAAGACCTTTGGTGCATTCCACCCTGATCTGGCCCTCTTTCCTCCTCTCCCTCTCCCTGTTCATATCCCAGAGAATGCCGGAGTCCAGGCCCGGGACCCAGCCGTGTGAGCCAAACGCACAGAGGGCAGACCATCCTGCCCTCCCACAAAGAAGAAAAGCCCTGCTCCTTTCCAAGTGGGCTGCTGCTTCTCTGACAACCTATAAGCAAGGGGTCTCTGGCAGCAGGCGATTCTCCAGTCCTTAAAGCTAAGCACAGGTTCGAGGTGCGAGAAGAGGAAAAGGATGTTGGCGGGTCTGTCTTCCTCCACTTCCGCAACAAACAGGAACTCCTTACCGTTGGCTTTAGAGCCCTCGATCGGCTCACCCCCTCCTACCGTACCTCACTGATTTCTTACTACAGCCCACAGGCTTCTCTCCTTTAAAAAAAATGGTATCCATTAAGCACTTACTATGTGCCAGGCACTGTACTAAGCGATAGCATAGATACATGCTAAACAGATTGGACACAGTCTGAGAGCCACAGGGGGCTCACAGCCTTAATTCCCACTTTACAGATGAGGGAACTGAGGCCCAGAGAAGGGCCAGCTTTGCTCGCTGTGCCATGATCTGGTCTGCCTCTCTACAAACCCCTTTCCCACTTTCACTCTCTGGCCCGGAACTTCCGCTCCCCCCATATACAACCAGTCCACCACTCTTCCCACCTTCAAAGCCTCATTAAGGTCATATCTTTTTCAAGAGGCCTTCGCCAATTAAGTCCCCTTTTCTCCAACTCCCTCTCTCTTCTGTATCATCTGTGCATTTGGATCTCAACCCTTGAGGCACTTGATATTCACCCCACCCTGAGCCCTACAGCACTTACGTACATATCTGTAATTTATTTATATTCATGTCTGTTTCCCCCTGCTGACTGTAATCTCACTGTGGGCAGGGAACATGTCTACCAACCCTGTTACGTTGTACTCTCCCAAGCACTTAGTACAGTGTTCTGCACACTGTAAGTGCTCAATAGATGTCATTGATTGAGTATCCTTCTAATCAACCAGGGACAGTGAGGAGGTGAGCGGCAGAGGAGTGGAGCGTACGGGGTGGGCAGTAGGAAGAGAGAACGGAGGAGAGGTAGGAGGGGGCAAGGCGATGGAGAGCTTTGAAGCCAAGCGTGTGGAGTTTTTGTTTCGTGCGGAGGTGGATAGGCAACCACTGGAGGTTTTTGAGGAGCGGAGTGACAGGCCCAGAGCGTTTCTGTAGGAAGATGATCCGGGCAGTGGAATGAAGTGGAATAGACTGGAGTGGGGAGAGACAGGAGGAAGAGAGATCCGAGAGGAGGCTGACACAATAATCCAGTCGGGATATTATGAGAGCTTGTACCAGCACGATAGCCATTTGGATGGAGAAGAAAGGGCGGATCTTGGCGATATTGTGAAGGTGAGACCGGCAGGTGTCGGTGACGGCTCGGATGTGTGGGGTGAACGAGAGAGCCGAGTCAAGGACGACACCAAGGTTGCGGGCTTGAGAGACGGGAAGGATGGTGGTGCCGTTCACGGTGACAGGGAAGTCAGGGAGAGGACAGGGCTTGGGAGGGAAGATGAGGAGCTCAGTTTTGGACATGTTGAATTTTAGGTGGCGGGCAGACATCCAGGTGGAGATGTCCTGGAGGCAGGAGGAGATGATACGAGCCTGGAGGGAGGGGGAGGGGATGTAGATCCGGGAGTCATCTGCGGAGAGATGATAGTTGAAGCCGTGGGAGCGAATGAGCTCACCGAGGGAGTGAGTGGAAGATGGAGAACAGAAGAGGGCCGAGAACTGACCCTTGAGGAACCCCTACACTTAGTGGAGGGGAGGGAGAGGAACAGCCCACGAAGGAGACTGAGAATGAAAGGCCAGAGAGATAAGAGGAGAACCGGGAGAGGTCAGAGTCCGTGAAGCCGAGGTGAGATTAAGTGTGGAGGAGAAGGGGATGGTCTACAGTGTCAAAGGCAGCTGAGAGGTCGAGGAGGATTAGGATAGAGTAGGAGCCATTAGATTTGGCAAGAAGGAAGTCATGGGTGACCTTTGAGAGAGCAGTCTCGGTAGAGTGGAGGGGACAGAAGCCAGATTGGAGGGGGTCCAGAAAAGAATTTACCATGTGCCACGCTCTGTACTAAGCGCTGGGGTAGATACAAGAAAATCAGGTTGGACACAGTACCTGTCCCACATGGGATTCAGTCTAAATAGGAGAGAGTAGCATTTAATCCCCATTTACAGATGAGAAAACTGAGACACAGAGAAGTTACAGCGACTTACCAAGGGTCACAAGCAGGCAAGTGGTTGATCCAGGATTAGAACCCGGTCCTCTGATTCCCCTGCCCATGTTCTTACCACTAGGACACACTGCTTCCCCATATACTCTAAAACCCACCCCCTGAGACCACCCCCTGAAATTTAAAGCTGTTAGAATTCAAATTGACACATGGAAAAGTCCATATATTTTTATGGGATTACAGAACATTTATTTTACTTGGCTGAGCACTTTTTTGTCCTTCAAATTCAACCAGGATTGCAGCTAATGCCAGTAATAAAATAACGTGTAATGAAGGTAAGACAATAATGCCACAGTGTCTCCTCATCCAAAGCAAAAGGCCCATCCTGCCGGAATTACCTCCATAAAGAGGGAGTTCCTTCTGACCTGACTTTTTGTGACCTGAATTTTGAGGAACAATTATCTAGATTTTCTCCTTCCTATGGATGATTGGGAAACTGGTGTCAACGAGTGGAAAACAACGCTGCGAAGCCAGATCCGTTGGAACTCTCAGGGAGTTAGAGTGTATAAGGAGTCCGCCAAAGAGAGGATTTGGGAAGGGAAAGTTAAAAAGAATAAGGAAGAAAGCCCTGGCGCCAGTCCCGGTTTTCCTGGCATTCCCCAGAGGTCGATTCAGGAAGTCTGGAACAGGCACTGGCTCCATCTGGTCAATCATTGAAGAAAGAGGTGGGCAAATCCAAGGCCCTGGTCAAGCCACAGGTATTTCAAGCTGCCGGACCCGGACATTACAGGGAAAGGACTCAAAGCTTTCAAGAATTAGGTTCCAAAGCTGAGGGAAGGGACTGTGGCTCTCTCTCTTTTGTTGTACATCCCGAGCACTTAGTAAAGTGCATTGGCAACCAGAAGGCACTCAGCAAGTACTTTAGCGTGGCTCAGCGGAAAGAGCCCGGGCTTGGGAGTCAGAGGTCACGGGTTCGAATCCCGGCTCTGCCACTAGTCAGCTGTGTGACTGTGGGCAAGTCACTTCACTTCTCTGGGCCTCATTTCCCTCATCTGGAAAATGGGCATTAACTGTGAGCCTCACGTGGGGCAACCTGATTACCCTGGACCTACCCCAGCGCTTAGAACAGTGCTCTGCACATAGTAAGTGCTTAACAAATACCAACATTATTTTAATTTACTGATCCCAGTTGAGGATACTTGGGAGCAGATCCCAGGCAGTGGAGATTCAATGTCTTGGGCATCTGTAGGGACAGGAAAGAAACCATTTCCTTTACTTCTCAATAGTCAAAATCGCCCTCTGACTGCATCTAGGTATTCCAGGTCAATCAGGGGTGTTTATTAAAGCGCTTACCGTGCGCAGAGCACGGTCTTATGTGCTTGAGAGAGTTATGAGAAGCAGCATGGCCTAGTGGACAGATCATGGGTCTGAGAGTCAGAAGGACCTGGGTTCTAATTCCGGATCTATCACTTGTCTGCTGTGTGACCTTGGGCAAGTCGCTCCACTTCTCTGGGCCTCAGTTACCTCAACTAGAAAATGGGGATTAAGATTGTGAGCTCCCCATGAGACAGGAAAGCTTAGTAGAGAAGCAGCATGACTTAGTGGAAAGAGCCCGGGCTTGGGAGTCAGAGGTTGTGGGTTCTGATCCTGGCTCTGCCATCTGTCAGGTGTGTGACTCTGGACAAGTCACTTCACTTCTCCGTGCCTCAGTTACCTCATCTGAAAAAGGGGGATTAAGAATGTGAGGTAATTAAGATTACCTCATATCTCCCCCAGAGCTTAGAACAGTGCTTGGCACATAGTAAGCTCTTAACAAATATCATTATTATTATTCATTCATTCAACAGTATTTATTGAGCGCTTACTATGTGCAGAGCACTGTACTAAGCGCTTGGAATGTACAATTCGGCAACAAATAGAGACAGTCCCTGTCCATTGACGGGCTTATTTGTTAAGTGCCTATGTGTCAAGCACTGTTCTAAGCACTGGGGTAGATGTAAAGTAATCAGGTTGGACACAGTCCAAAGAGCGCAGTGTCGTAATCTCCATTTATAGATGAGATAACTGAGGCACAGAGAAGTGACGTGACTCGCCCAAGGTCTCACAGGAGGCAAGTAGTGTAGGTGGGGTTAGAACCCAGGTCCTTCTGGCTCCCATGCCTGAGCTCTACTCATTAGGCCATGATGATCACTTACAGATACACTTCCCTAGCCAGTTTGATCACAACCAATATTATTATTATTTATCCCGACTCTGCCCCTTGTCAGCTGTGTGACTGTGGGCAAGTCACTTCACTTCTCTGTGCCTCGGTTCCCTCCTCTGGAAAATGGGGATGAAGACTGGGAGCCTCACGTGGGACAACCTCATTCCCCTGTATCTACCCCAGCGCTTAGAACAGTGCTCTGCACGTAGTAAGCGCTTAACAAATACCAACATCATTATTATTATTATTATTACAGTGCCTGGCATGTAGTGAGCACTTAATACCACAGCTATCATTATTATTAGGATCATCATTATCATTACAGTGCAATACGATTAGGAGACATCATCACTAACCTCAAGGAGTTTATGAGTTACCGTGGAGAGAAGGCCTGGAACTCTCCTGTGGCATCCCGGGGCTGGGGAGTCCAGGAATAGAGAAGGGGAGCAGCCCTGGAAGCGGCGTGGTCTAGTGGATAGAGCCCGGGCCTGGGAGCCAGAAGGACCTGGGTTCTAATCCCAGCTCTGCCATTTGACTGCTGTGTGACCTTGGGCAAGTCCCTTTACTTCTCTATGCTTCAGTTCCCCCATCTGTAAAATGGGGATTAAGACTGGGAGCGGCATGTGGGACAGGGACTGTGTTCAACCTGATTAGCTCATATCTACCCCAGTGTTATGTAATTATAATAATAATAATGATAATGGTATTTGTTAAGCATTTACTACGTGCCATGCACTGTTCTAAGCACTGGGGTGATAATAATAATGATGATGGTACTTGTTAAGCACTTACTATGTGCAGAGCACTGTTCTAAGCGCTGGGGGGATACAAGGCAATCAGGTTGACCCAGGTGGGGCTCACAGTCTTAATCCTCATTTTACAGATGAGGGAACTGAGGCACAGAGAATAATAATAATAATAATACTGGTATTTGTTAAGCGCCTACTATGTGCCAAGCACTGTTCTAAGCACTGGGGGTTGGAGGGGAGGAAAAACAAGGTAATCAGGTTGTCCCACGTGGGGCTCAGTCTTAATCCCCATTTTACTGATGAGGGAACTGAGGCACAGAGAAGTGAAGTGACTTGCCTAAAGTCACCCAGCTGACAAGTGGCGGACCTGGGATTCGAACCCATGACCCCTCACTCCCAAGCCCGGGCTCTTTCCACTGAGCCACTAAGGTAATCAGGTTGTCCCACGTGGGGCTCACAGTCTTAAACCCCATTTTCCAGATGAGGGAACTGAGGCCCAGAGAAGTGAAGTGATTCAGCCAAAGTCACCCAGCAGACAAGTGGCAGAGCTGGGATTAGAACCCTCGTCCTCTGACTCTCAAGCCCGGGCTCTTGCCACTGAGCCACGCTGCTACCCAGCTGCTGGCACATAGCAAGCACTTAACAAATACCATAAAAAAAGAAAAAACGGTGACGTGGGTCAGATCGGCAGCCCCCGCCCGCTGCTGAGGGCCACAGGTCTCGCTTGACTACGTGCTTCGGTCGTCCCGGTCAGTCTCAGGGTCTTCGCCGCCTGCCTACCATTCCCAGAGACTGTATCCTGCCGGCTACGGGGACAACTCGGTTCAGCATCCCCATCTCCTCATCCTCCAGCCCGCGTCAACCACGCTGCGAAGCAGGGCGGCCTAGTTGAAGGAGCCAGGGCTTGGGACTCGGAGGACCAAGGTTCTAATCCCGGCTCCGCCGCTTTGTCTGCTGTGTGACCCTGGGCAACTCACTTAACATCTCTCTGCCTCAGTTCCCTCACCTGTAAAATGGGGATGAAGACTGTGAGTCCCGTGTGGGAGAAAGAGTGTTTCCAACCTAATTAGCTTGTATCTACCCAAAGATTTAGTACAGTGACTGACACACAGTAAAAGACCCCAGCGCTTAGAACAGTGCTCGGCACGTAGTAAGCGCTTAACAAATACCGACATCATTATTATTATTATTATTAGCACTTAACAAATACCATTAGAAAAAAAAACACGAAATAAATCCCACACGCTCCTGGAGAAGTTAAGAGCTTCCCACTATCAGGAAACCTAACACTGAACCAGCTAACAGGTAGCCCGGCTTCAATCCCTAGCTAATAACGATAATAATTATGATATCTGTTAAGCGCTTACTATGTTCCGAGCATTAAGAGCTGGGGTAGATACAAGTTAATCAGGTTGGATACAGCCCCTGCCCCACATGGGGCTCCCATTCTTAATCCGCCATTTACAGACGAACTCTCGGAGCAGTTTCTCCCAAGCCGCTTCAGAGGAGGAGATCGGGAGATGTTTGGCGGAGAACCTGGGAGCGGTGACCGTGCAAGGAGCAAAAAGCATCACGTGGACACTCAACCACTCCCCAGCTCCCAGGGCCTGCATCTCCCAAAAGCCTCCCGTTCCAGAGACGGTCGTCTCTCCGCCTGCTGGGAAGCTGGATGCAGTCACGTGAAGCAGGATGGCCTAGTGGATAGAGCACGGGCTCGGGAGGACCTGGGTTCTAATCTCAGTTCTGCCACTTGTCTGCTGCATGACCTTGTGCCAGTCACTTCATTTCTCTGCGTCTCAGTTACCTCATCTGGAAAATGGGGATTAATACTGCGAGTCCCATGCGAGACATGGACTGTATCAAACCTGATTAACTTGTGTCCACCCCAGCACTTAGAACAGTGCCCGGAACCTAGTAAGCACTTAACAGATACCTTTAAAAAAAAAAAATGTGGCCCCGGGACTAGTATTGGGAAAAATGCTTTTTTCGATATCAAAATTTTTTTAATTGCTCCCTTCTCAGCAGTCTAGTAGTGCAACTTAGAGATTCTTTGCTGTATCCCTCCAGGGCTCCTTTGAGTTTTAGATTCAGTCAATCAGTCGATCAATTTGGATTGGCAGTTTTTGGGAAACAAGAGAGAGGAGATAGAGGAAAAGGAGAAAGGAGGAAGATAAGGAATCAGAACTACAAAAATCTCAGGAAGTGGCTATAGTGACCCTACTTTGTGGAGACTGTCCCTTCCGTGGCTCTAGGTTCCCTGTCTGGATTTGAGATACGATCCCTGAGGGAATATGCTCGACTTTCCTTCTGACACAAAGCTCACTTATATACATAAGAATCATATATCATATACATATATCATATACATATATCATCATATACATATCATATCATCATATCATATACATACATATCATCATATACATATATCACGAGAAGCAGCGTGGCGCAGTGGAAAGAGCACGGGCTTTGGAGTCAGGGCTCATGAGTTCGAATCCCAGCTCTGCCACTTGTCAGCTGTGTGACCGTGGGCAAGTCACTTAACTTCTCTGTGCCTCAGTTCCCTCATCTGTAAAATGGGGCTTAAGACTGTGAGCCCCACGTGGGACAACCTGATTCCCCTGTGTCTACCCCAGCGCTTAGAACAGTGCTCTGCACATAGTAAGCGCTTAACAAATACCAACATTATTATTATTATTATTATTATTATTATTACATTACTGTCAGAAGGTTACCGAACCCTAAAATCATCGCACAATCATGTCTCTGCTACACAGGAAAAGAGAAATCTGACCCGCGCAATCACGGTTATTTGTTTTGGGGTATTTTCTTATAGGACTTCAAAGTAATATACTAGATCCTCCATCCTTTCTATCACTCAATTTCCTTAATTTACCAAATCCAAAGTCATGACTGAAAGTGTGATCAAGTTCAAAGTTCCGCTTGGTGACTGGAAGGAGAATCCGGTCCTTTCTCCTCTCCCAGTCCGGAGGCATTCCCCTCGATTCATCCCGACGCCTTGAGAGAAACAATAATAATAATAATAATGTTGGCATTTGTTAAGCGCTTACTATGTGCAGAGCACTGTTCTAAGCGCTGGGGTAATAATAATGTTGGTATTTGTTAAGCGCTTACTATGTGCAGAGCACTGTTCTAAGCGCTGGGGTAGATCCAGGGTAATCAGGTCGTCCCACATGAGGCTCACAGTTAATCCCCATTTTCCAGATGAGGGAAATGAGGCCCAGAGAAGTGAAGTGACTTGCCCACAGTCACACAGCTGACAAGTGACAGATCCGGGATTCAAACCCATGACCTCTGACTCCCAAGCCCCTGCTCTTTCCACTGAGCCATGCTGCTTCTCTATATAATGATAATGTTGGTATTTGTTGAGCCCTTACTATGTGCCGAGCACTGTTCTAAGCGCTGGGGGAGATCCAGGGTAATCAGGTCGTCCCACGTGAGGCTCACAGTTAATCCCCATTTTACAGATGAGGGAACTGAGGCCCAGAGAAGTGAAGTGACTCGCCCACAGTCACACAGCTGACAAGGGGCAGGGCCGGGAGTCGAACCCATGACCTCTGACAGCGAAGCCCAGGCTCTTTCCACTGGGCCACGCTGCTTCTCTAATGATCTAATGAGAAATGATCACAAATCATTTGGAAAACAGAAAATGCTAAAGAACTCTTTATCGTTACCGCGCCTGTCATTATTAGCATCAAGAATCATGATAATCCTGTCAGACATTTCGATGCGCTGAGTGGTTTTTCCAAACAAGCTTTCCCGGTGGCAGCATCAGCTCCTGGCAGGGGCCTGTCTCGCAGGAGGAGATGCTATTCGATGGTGTCCTGCTGCCCTCTGCTGTCACTCCCTCTGGCTTTTTGGGGCTTATTTTCGAATAACCCCTCTCAGGATGACACCTGGAGACTTTCCAGGCCTCTACCAGTCTCGGCTACAGGAGGGAGAGTCAAGCAGAGGCCCACCCATTCCATTCCCAGCTTGGGCCGTGGCCAGCGAGTGGCAGGCCGTCTGCTCCAAGCCAAAATGCCCCCGTGCCGGGCAGCAGCGGCGTGGGACGGGATCGAGGGCGGAGGCTCAAGTCGACCGCGCGGAAGGAGGCGATGGTCAACCGCTTCCGAACTCTGACCCAGAAAACTCTATGGATTCATTCATTCCTTCAGTGGTATTTATTGAGCACTTACTATGTGCAGAGCACCGGACTAAGCGCCTGGAATGGACAATTCGGCAACAGATAGAGACCATCACTGCCCAGTGACGGGCTCACGGTCTAATCGGGGGAGACGGACGGACGAAAACAAGACAACTTAATCACGATAAATAGAATCAAGGGAATGGACACCTCATTAACAAAATAAATAGGGTCATAAAAATATATCCAAATGAGCACATTGATGAGGGGAGGGGAGAGGAGAGGGGAGGAGCAGAGGGAAAGGGGGCTTAGCTGAGGGGAGGTGAAGGGGGGAGGCAGAGAGGGAGCAGAGGGAAAAGGGGAAGCTCAGTCTGGGAAGGCCTCTTGGAGGTGAGCTCTCATCTATAGATGTACCACTGGGACGAGTACAGGTGGAGGTGGGGCGTTCTGGGAGAGATGTGCCCATGGCTTCACTATGGGTCGGTTCTCTTGCCTCTCCACTGCAATATCGGAACCTTCTTTTGCTTCGCCCTTCTTTGCCACAGCTCTAGAAGATGCCAGTGTTGCTGCTGTCTATCCCTCTGCCCTTGTCTCTCTGGGACGGCATAAGGCAAGACCTTCTGATAAATCAGTCTTCAAACCGGAACACGCGATCACAACAGTGAATGGGGTGGGGACACTTACGGGCCCAGCCAAGGAATTCCTGACTCATCTTTAAAATGTCTAATTCCATTAAGCTCCATAAAGTAGTCTGCCATCTTCAGTGAGCCAGTGATCCCACTGAATATGATCCAAATCCATTTTCTCAATGGTACCTGAGCGCTTACCGTGCTTACTGTGTGTCAAGCACCGTTCTAAGCACTAGGATATATACAGCTTAAACAGGTGGGGCACAGACCCTGTCCCACTTGGGGCTCATGGTCTAAATTTGGCCACGGTTTGTTTGTGGTCGGAGTTTTTAAGTTACAGATTTGAAATCATCATCATCATCATCATAATAAAAATAATTACTAAGCACTGGGATAGATGCAGGATCTTGGAGGTCCCTCAAGGGGTTCTAGTCCAAGTCGGAGGGAGAGTAAGTTTTGAATCCCCATTTGCAAATGAGGGAATTAAGGCACAGAAAAGTTAATAATAATAATTATGGTACTTGTTAAGCGCTTACTATGTGCCAAGCACTGTTCTAAGCACTTACATTACTCCCTTCTGTGCCGCCCTCATGCTTGCTCTCTTTAATCATTCCTTCCTCGGGCCCAAAACTCTTATGTACCCAACTATAAATTATTTATTTATATTAATATCTATCTCCCCCGCTAGACTGTAAGCTCATTATGGGCAAGGAATGTGTCTGCTAATGATGTTGCACTGTACTCTCCCAAGAGCTTAGTACAGTGTTCTGCACACAGTAAGTGCTCAATGAGTACAATTAATAATGTTGGTATTTGCTAAGCGCTTACTCTGTGCAGAGCACTGTTCTAAGCGCTGGGGTAGATACAGGGTCATCAGGTTGTCCCATGTGAGGCTCACAATTAATCCCCATTTTACAGATGAGGTAACTGAGGCACAGAGAAGTGAAGTGACTTGCCTACAGTCACACAGCTGACAAGTGGCAGAGCTGGGATTCAAACTCATGGCCTCTGACTCCCAAGCCCGGGCTCTTTCCACTAAGCCACACTGCTTCTCTAATACAGTTGATTGATTGCCTAGTGGATAGACCATAGGTCTGGGAATTAGAGGACTTGGGCTCTTCTATAGATCTGCTACATGACTTTGGACAAGTCAATCAATCAATTGCATTTATTGAGCGCTTACTGTAAGTCACTTACCTTATCTGTGCCTCCGTTTCCTCCTCTGTAAAAAGGGGATTTAATACATGTTCCCCCTCTTAATTAGATGGTAAGCTCCCTGTGGGGCACGGACTCCCTCTGACCCGATAAGTCAGACTGTGAGCCCATTGTTGGGCAGGGATTGTCTCTATCTGTTGCCAAATTGTCCATTCCAAGTGCTTAGTACAGTGTTCTGCACACAGCAAGCGCTCAAAAAATACAATTGAATGAATGTCTATATGTACGTCAGCATTTAGTGCTTGACACGCAGTAAGTGCTTAACAAATACTGATTGTTATTACAATCTAGTGGGATGACGCTCAAGTAATCATGTTTTCTGGACTGTCAAGTGGGGCAGGGACGCAAGTCAGAAATGACAGAAGATCAGCACGAGGAAGAGTGGAAGGGGTAACGGCAGAAAGCAGAGAAAAAATGAGGGGAAAGGACAGATTGAGAAGAAATGAAGTAAGCGTGGAGAAACAGACCCAGATAGGCCGAAGCTTCAGCTATCCACAAACCCAAAGGAAGATTTCTCTTGCTTCTCCAATGCATTATCGGAACCTTCTTTCGTTTCTCCCTTCTTTGGAGAAGCCCTAGAAGATGCCAGTGTTGCTGTTCTCCATCCCCTTGCCCCCGTGCCATGGCAGCAGGTACTCCGAGTTGAAGACTTAGAACGAAGCTGGCCAGCATTCAGCTTCCCGCACCAGACGCTTTCGGGAAACAGGGTTCCCCGGGATGGCCTCAGCTGGGACTAACGGGGAGAAAAGTGGGGACATTATGGGAAAGAAGAAGAGGAAGCCCACCGGCCCATCATCAATGGTATTTGAGAGCTCACTGTGTGCAAAGCACTGTTCTAAGCGCCGGAGTAGATACGAAGCAATCAGGTTGACCCACTTGGAGCTTCCAGTCTTAATCCCCATTTTACAGATGAGCTAACTGAGGCACAGAGAAGTGACTGGCCCAAAGTCACACAGCAGACAAGTGGCAGAGATTAGAACACGTGATCTTCTGACTCCCAGACCTGCGCTCTATCCACTATTCCATGCTACTTCTGTAGAGTTGGCAGACACATTCCCTGACCACAACGTGCTTACACCCCAGGATCACTGTGACCACCATCAAAATGGCAAGGCAGGACCCCTAAATTTGATCCAGTACACTGGGTGCATAAATCAAGCACGTCAGCCTTCAAACAGTAGTTGCTTAAAGGCTCTGGATCCTCCCGAAGCGAAAGAAAAATCTCTCAAATGACCATTCTTACCACAGCAGTCCTGGAGCTGGGTTCCAGTGTCCCGTGTGTGGTTTACTATAAAATTCGTTTGTGTTTTAAGTTCGGCCTTTCGGCTAATGAAGTGGCAGAAAATATCAAAACAATATAGAATTACAGTGAGTTTTTGCCTTCTAGTTAATACCCCCAACCCTCATTTCTATGTTTGAAGATACGATTAACTCTAAGTTCTTTTGTATCGACCTATTAAGGAAATTGTGCATCTGAGAATTTTGTTTGTCTCAGAGGACATTGTGACAGTCACTGGCTTCAGGAGCCATTTCTACATTCCCTCCTCCCTCTTTGGAATGAAGTCAGTTCCCAGTAAATGGGAAAATATTGAAACATCAGACCGACTGGCAGAACCTGATGGCTCATTTTATAGACAAAAATACTTCAGGTAGAATATTTCACAGATTTTCATCCCTTTAATCAGATATTTAATCAGATATTTTTCAAGCACAGCAAATATCTAAAGGAAAATCGAAAAGGTTTTTCTCTTCTGAGGCTCATAAGGAATAAACCAAACCTTGTTGTGATTCAAATACTAACAGCAGAAAGGCTGACCTCAGGAGATCACACAATCCTGGCTTTGGATTGAACTGGGAAATAGTCTCTAAGCAGCACTCTATGAGGGGCCTAATCGTTCCTGATTTCTCTGTGACCATTTCAACAGTGTTTGTGATATCTGTGATGTAAGATATTTCTCATTATGGAATTTACCTGGGGAGCAGATCTGGAAGTGAAATTAATCCCTCTCCTTTTAGCAATCTAGGTGATAGGTTAACACTTTCATTGGCCCTCTCTGCATGGGGCAAGAGAATTTTCCTGTGGAAAAATCGGGTTTGCCTGGATTTTCCCAGGGCAAATTTAGACCAGGGATCAACTTTTTTTAAAAAATATATAAGCGCTTACTATGTACAGAGCATTGTTCTAAGCTCCGAGGTAAATACAGGGTCATCAGGTTGTCCCACGTGAGGCTCACAATCTTATTCCCCATTTTACAGATGAGATAACTGAGGCCCAGAGAAGTGAAGTGACTTGCCCACAGTCACACAGCTGACAAGTGTCAGAGCTGGGATTCTAACACATGACCTCTGACTCCCAAGCCCGGGCTCTTTTCCACTGAGCCACGCCGCTTCCCTATTACTATTAGTAATAATCCCAATTTACTATTAGTGGGACAGAAAGAGACCAACACTAATCAATGTATTTGAGCACTTACTCTGTGCAGAGCACTGAGTGGTTAGTAACGTAGAGCTAAAAGACATGATTCCTGCCTTCTAAGAAATTTACAATCTAGCTGGAGAAACAGACACTAAAATCACTGGTAGGAGCAATAGAATATAAAAAGAGATCATAATAATGATGGCATTTGTTAAGCACTTACTATATGGGAAGCTCACTATTACGGGAAGCAGCATGGCGTAGTGGACACAGCACGGGCCTGGGAGTCAGGTCATGGGTTCTAATCCCGGCTCCATCACTTGCCTGCTGTGTGACCTTAGGCAAGTCACTTTACTTCTCCATATAATTGATTTCTCTTCACTGAGGCCAGCCGCGGTAAGGAAACCCAAAGCGGTAATTTTAATAAAATACTTCTGTGTAGAGGGAGGCATAAGCAGTAGGCAACTACTAATGAGCAGGATTAAAGATTTGAAAATAGCAGTTCCCGACTGTAAAGCCCACATCTACTTCTCAGTCAAAACCTGGGAGACAAACTGTTGCAGTCAAGGAAAGGAGAGGCTCCCTCTGAGCAGAACCTACAGAAAAGCGGTGGGCAGGGAATGGCAGTTTATTGTTGCACTGCACTTTCCCAAGTGCTTAGTACAGTGCTCTGCACACGGTAAGTGCTCAATAAGTACAGTTGAATGAATGAATGAAAATGAAACGTCACCAGACACTACAAACAATACTCACAATAGTGGTGTTTGAATGACTGTGACTCCGATAGGTGAATCTCACCTCCAGTGGCGTCTTCAAGTTAAAAGGATCGATCTCTCTCTCTCTCTCTCTCACACACACACACACACCCTCCCCCTACCCCCCTCACAACCCCCACCCCAGCTAGACTTTACTCCTGAGAGATGAGAGCACAGTCTTACCAGGCGAATGTGTTTCCTCACCATGATGTCCAGTAATTCTGCTGTATTGCACTCTCCCAAGCGCTTAGTACAGTGGTCTGCACATAATAAGTGCTCTATAAATACTCTGCGGCTGGCTCATGTGCAACAAATGCTATCTCTTTTCTAGGCATCTATCGTTCTCACCTGGTAACATCCTGATGTCCTACAATATAATGGTGATTGTTTTTTTGTCTTGCTGGAATAGACTTCTTTTCATTTTTTGTACCAAAAGGTTATGATCTTTTAATGTGTCCATATATCATCTAGCGTAACGCTTAATAATAATAATAATAATAATAATAATAATAATGTTCATATTTGTTAAGCCCTTACTATGTGCAGAGCACCGTTCTAAGCGCTGGGGGAGATACAGGGTAATCAGGTTGTCCCACGTGAGGCTCACAGTCTTCATCCCCATTTTACAGATGAGGTCACTGAGGCCCAGAGAAGTGAAGTGACTTGCCCACAGTCACACAGCTGACAAGTGGCCGAGCGGGGATTCGAACCCATGACCTCTGTCTCCCAAGCCCGGGCTCTTTCCACTGAGCCACTCTGCTTAAGTGCCTATGCTGTTTCCAGTCGATCAATCCGTTGTATTTATTGAGCACTTCCTGTGTACAGAGCACCGTACTAAACGTTTGGGAGAGTACAATATAACAGAGTGGGTGGACACATTTCCTGCCCTCAGTGAGCTTCCAGCCTAGACTGGTGAGACAGACATTAATATTAAAAATTAAATTAAGGATATGTATGTAAATGCCGTGGGGCTGAGGGTGGGATGACTAAAAGGTGCAATCTTGGGGCAAGAGTGAGGCAGAAGGGAGTGGGAGAAGAGGAAATGAGGGCTTAGTCAAGGAAAATCTCTCGGAGGAGATGTGCTAGTCCCAACGTATCATAAAGACTAACCTCGGCAGGTAATGATTTTTCCAAACTAAGTTCCTAGAGCTCCAGTTTGACATGAAGGTAGACGCATTGCTCCTCTGCATCAGGGCTCAACTGGGCCCCATGTGGGACAGGGGCTGTGTCCAATTTATTTTGTTTAATAATAATAATGATGATGGTATCTGTTAAATGCTTACTATGTGCCATTCACTGTTCTAAGCACTGGGGTAGATAGAAGGTAATCAGGTTGTCTCATATGGGGTTCACAGTCTCAATCTCCATTTTACAGATGAGGGAACCGAGGCACAGAGAAGTTAAGTGACTTACTCAAAGTCTCATAGCTGTCAAGTGCGGAGCCGGGATTAGAACCCACAACCTCTGACTCCCAAGCCCGTACTCTTTCCACTAAGCCACGCCGCTTCTCCCTAGTGCTCTATCTACTCTAGTGCTTAGTAGAGTGCTTAGCACACAGAAAGCACTTACCAAGTATCATTAAAACAAACGGAAAACCCCGGGATTCTTACGTGAAAGACAAACTGTCCTGTAAACAAGACAGGGTACCACAATATTGTACAAGACCATGCTGGATTTAAAAATACACTGATGACCGATCAAGGCAAAAACTCTAAAATGTGAGGTTTTGCTTCAACTAGGAAAAAGCGTGCCCTGTATTGAACACGACTGGCTGCTAGCTCCTTGAGGGCAAGGATGACGTCTACTAGTCTGTGCTGGCTGGCGGCGTATGTCGACTCGATTCTAGACGTGGGACCCGTGTCACTTTGATATTTTCCCACAAACAAGGGAAGGTGCAAATCTGCAATTCTTCCATCACGCATGTCACCGAATTCCACTTAATGTGGTCACGTAGATTAAAGCTTTTTAAAGCTGAGGAGAAGAGGGGTCCCAACTCACCTTGATCACCTTACTGATATAAGATGTATGATTCCAGGGGTCGAGAATGGAATCGATATCACGGGCTTAATATGGTGCCCAGCACAGTTCAGGCCCTGGCGGGAATTCCATGCTTTTGGTACGGAATTGGGCCTGTTATTAATAATAAGATTTTTTTGCTCGCTATTACTGAGGTTCTTTTGTTCGGACTGTTTGAGCAAACACACTCGGTTCACGAAAATGGAAAAAAGTAGACATGATGCTCTGCATTTAAATGTGAAAAGAATCTGAACAGGCCAAAAGGTGATTGTTAGAGATAGTCTGTTAAAATAATCAAGTGGATATAATGTTCAATAAATTCCCCAAAGACTGGGGTTATTTACCTACATTCCACCATACCCCATAACTTACGTATAGTTAGTTCCCCAACTGCCAACACATGAATGTAATACCATCAGTAACCATTATTAGAGGGTACATTCCAGAATTTACCAGATTAAATAGCAGAGGTCAGAAGTAAGATGGTTTACACCAGCTTTCCCAACTGCAAAATAATATTTTTTTTAACAAGTACCTTGTCCGTAGAGAACAGAATTGATCTTTACACTGATTCTTAGAGATACTTGGTTAGTTAACCCACCTTCTCCCTCACGTTGGTATTTCTCTATTCATTGGTGGGTTGTATCGATCATTATTAGGCACCCTTTTAATAGAACGACGATATTCACAAAATTCGATTTATCTATTTTGATGCTATTGATGCCTTTCTACTTGTTTTGTTTTGTTGTCTGTCTCCCCCCTTCTAGACTGTGAGCCCATTGTTGGGTAGGGATTGTCTCTATCTGTTGCCTAATTGTACTTTCCAAGTGCTTAGCTCAGTGCTCTGCACACAGTAAGAGTTCAATAAATACAAGTGAATGAATGAATGAATTGAATGAAATACGTAATGGCCGACGGCAAAGCATATTTACGTTTGATGAATAATCCACACTTCTACGGTAATGAGAAATATTGACCTTAATCTCCTGACCAAAGGGCCTGATTTCTGGAATCAACTGATGCTTTGAAGAATGCTTAAGTATCTCTTCCTCGTAATTATTCAATCTATTTAAACTGTTGATTCTATAAATCTCATTTTCAGAACAGTAGACAACTTCCCTCACAATTTAAAACTTTTGCAATAGAATTTTTCTTCCCAGTAATCCATTAAGTATGACAGTACGAACAGCCGAATACTTTATTAAAATAAGATCTTCACAAAGTGCGATAATACATTATTCTTATTTAAACTCTCCCCTCAAGTCTTCCCTACAACTAATTATATTTCCATGGAACTAAATGATACGCTGAGTCCCGCTGTCAATCCATAGAGAATGGGTCTCAATGGTATATAAAATACTTTCTTACATTAAAGAGTAGTACCTTGGTTGGTTACATTCTGAAAAATGAAAGAAACGTTGTCTTGCACTCTTTTTAAGAAGGGATCTGTGAGATCCTGATCTTCCCCAGAAAAATGTTTCCATTGTTTCAGCTGCGACATGGAAAGAGGTTTCTTGGAGTTGGGCTGCTGGGAATGTGGGCCAAGCTGACAACTTCTATAGGTGGAAACTTTTCCCAAGGAATCAGCTGAAATAAGTAAAGATTCAGAGCAAGTGAGTCAATCAATTAATCAATCAAACAGTGGTAATCTATTGAGCACTTACTATGTACAGAGCACTGTACTAAGCGTTTGGGAGAGTACAATATAACAGAATTAGTAGACACGTTCCCTGCCCATAATGAGCTTACAGCCTAGAGGGGGAGACAGACATTAATATGACTTAATAAGTCATTGATAATGTGTGTTACATATCGAGAAGCAGCATGGCCTAGTGGCAAAAGGTCGGGCTTGGGAGTCAGAGGTCGTGGGTTCTAATCCCGCCTCCGCCACTTGTCTGCTCTGTGACCTCGGCCAAGTCGCTTCACTTCCCTTTGCCCAGTGACCTCATCTGTAAAATGGGGATTGAGACCATGAGCCCCATGTGGGACCTGATTACCTTGTATCCACCCCAGCCCTTAGAACAGTGCTTGTCACAAAGTAAGCACTTAATACCATCATCATTATTATTATTATTATATGAATATATTAGAAAATAAAACTCCACTACTCCAGTGTAATACTCCCCTCTTAAATACTTACACAATGGTCTCTGCAAAAACTGATCTCTCAGCCTGTTTCACTGTGAGCTCATTATGGGCAGGGAACGTGACTAATTCGGCTGAACTCTACTCTCCCAAGTGCTTAGTACAGTGCTCTGCACATAGTAAGCCCTCAATGAATACCATTGATAGGAACATTATATATTAAAAATTCACAAATACCAAGGAGGATCTGCCCTCCAACAGGGAATGGGTGTGACTGTCTCTGCCGAGTCCCCCTCTAGTTTTGACCTGGCTCTGGGCACACAACCCAACTTCTACTGGACTCCCAATCGGTCCGTGACTCCTTAAATAAGTTACGGTACCTGACGTCCGCATCAGTATTTCCTGCACGGAAAGATTCACGAGGCGGACGTCGGCTGAGCTCCCACCAAATAAGCTCGTTTAGGAACACATCTGCCTTCACTGGCGGAACTACTCTAAGTTTTACAACTGCCTTTTAACGCTTCACAATGCTATTCAGAATGGAATTACCCATTGGCTCGGTACACAAGCGCGGTGAGCAAGCTAACCTCTACCCTCTGGCATTTCAGTGTAGGGCTTTTCAAAAATAAGAGCCCTTAGAAGGGTGGGGGAATCCGTGAGCTGTTGAGAAGAGGGAGCCTCCTAAAAGATCTGCGAAAGAAAGAAGGGAATAATAATAATAATAATAATGTCGGTATTTGTTAAGCGCTTATTATGTGCAGAGCACTGTTCTAAGCGCTGGGGTAGATACAGGGTAATCAGGTTGTCCCATGTGGGGCTCACAGTTAATCCCCATTTTACAGATGAGGTAACTGAGGCACAGAGAAGCGAAGTGACCTGCCCACAGTCACACAGCTGACAAGTGGCAGAGGAGGGAGTCGAACTCATGACCTCTGACTCCGAAGCCCAGGCTCTTTCCACTG
The DNA here is from genome assembly GCF_004115215.2 of Ornithorhynchus anatinus. Classification (NCBI taxonomy): domain Eukaryota; kingdom Metazoa; phylum Chordata; class Mammalia; order Monotremata; family Ornithorhynchidae; genus Ornithorhynchus; species Ornithorhynchus anatinus. Next base: position 57,590,499 of record NC_041731.1, read on the forward strand.
AGCCACGCTGCTCCCGTATCCTGTATCCTGTATCCATCACTATGTGGGGAAAGGGAATTGTCCCCGTTAATCGATCAATGGTATTTATTGAGTGCCTACTGTATGCAGAGCACTGTACTGAGGGCGAGAGAGTACGACAGAATTAATTAATAGTAGTAGTAGTAAAGGGCGGCAAAACAGTGTACTGGTCATTTGGAGAACGTACAAGGAGTTTGCAATCCAATGGAAGAGAAAGGAGAGGAGGACCCAAGTAGAAGAGGACAAAAGGTTAATGAATAATAAGAGTCTGGTAGAGGCAACTAACGGAGAACCAGGAAGCCCATGGCTAGGTGTTCATTGACAAAAGGCAACTGGGAGTCACTGGAGTGATCCAAATGAAAGGGAGGGGAGCAGAAGGGTTGGAAGTGGCTCTCACACTCTCCCTAATGCTTAGTACAGCGCTGAGCACCCAGTAATGCTCCAAGGTAGCAGCGTTCCCTGCCTACAGTGTGAGCAGGGGCCTTGACTATACTGCCATACTAAGGATCCATAACGCTTGGCTCCTGTTAACCTTGAGAAAGCATAAAGGCAGGAGGAGGAAGACGAGGTACAAGTACAAAGCCCTTTAAATCACTCAAGGTTAGGGCTTTCCCTATCTACTTCAGACAGAGCAGTACTTCTTGGACCACCATTCTTCTCCCCATTACTTGGCCCAGAAGGTAGGTGTGATTGAGACGCAGCATGGCTCAGTGGAAAGAGCCCGGGCTTGGGAGTCAGAGGTCACGGGTTCTAATCCCGGCTCCGCCACCTGTCAGCTGGGTCACTGTGGGCAAGTCACTTAACTGCTCTGTGCCTCAGTTACCTCATCTGTAACATGGGGATTAACTGTGAGCCTCACGTGGGACAACCTGATGACCCTGTATCTACCCCAGCACTTAGAACAGTGCTCTGCACATAGTAGGTACTTAACAAATACCAACATTATTATTATTATTATTGAGAGAAAGAAAACCAGAATGGTATTGGGTGCCACCCTAGGATGCTGTTTAAAAGGTCTGCTTGCCACATGGCTCCAGGTCTCTCAATCAGTCGATGGCATTTATTGAGTGCTTGCTGAGTGCAGAACACTGTACTAAGCACTTGGGAGAGTACAATACAACAGAGTTGATAGACGCCTTCTCTGCCCACAGGGAGCTCACACTTTATAACGCTCCTGTAAAAAATTGGGCTCTGGGGAAATGATTCAGGGCCTCTAAATCCTCCTAGGGTTCTCCCCAAATCATGGCTCGTCTTAAAATTATGGTACTCGATAAGCGCTTACTATGTGCCAAGCCCTGCTCTAAGCACTTGGGTAGATGCAAGATAATCGGGTTGATACAGTCCCTGTCCCATTTGGGGCTCACACTCTTCATCCCCATTTGACAGATGAGGGAACTGAGGCCCAGAGAAGAGAAGCGACTTGCCCAAGGTCACACAGCAGACGTGTGGAGGAGCCGGGATTAGAACCCAGGACCTTCTGACTTCGTGCTCTATCCACTAAGCCACACTGCTTCTTAGTGGGACGCTTTCCCTCAAGATGGGGTCAGGCCAAGGCGGGCCTGGGTTTCCCTGAAGAAGAGACCTAGCTGGTGGATAAAGCTACAATACAATACAAGGCCTAAATTGCTGCAGAATGGTTATGCAGCCTAATCTTTGGTCTGGTCGCGGTGCAAGTCTTCTCTCAGCCCTGAGGCTTAACACCCCATCTTTATCGGCATCGTCGTAATTCATGGACAAGTGTGGCCTGCCTCAGAAACTACAACCCAATTTTTTTTAAAAAAAGGTATTTGTTTAGCGTTTACTTTGTGTCAGGCACTGTACTCAGCGCTGGGGTAAACACAACATAATCGGGTTGGAAACAGTTCCTATCCCATGTGGAGCTCACAGTCTTAATCCCCATTTTACGTATGAGGGAACTGAGGCACAGAGATGTTAAGTGACTTGCCCAAAGTCCACACAGCAGACAAGTGGCAGTGTGAGGATCAGAACCGAGGTCCTCTGACTCCTGGGATCGCGCTCTCTCCACAAGGCCACGCTGCTTCTCAGCAATTTAGCTGGGATTCCTGACATTATGCAGGGATATAGATTAGGATTATTTATTCCTTATGCACGAATGCTTCTCTATAGGGAAAAAGTAGGATTTAAAGTATTTTTCCCCAGACTGAGTCAGAGAAATAAAAAAAATTACACATAGATCAATCCCGAAGGTTAAAGGATGAGCATTTTCTCAACTTCAATTCTAACAGCTCATAGAGCTCCGAGATCTGAGAGAACTAGGAAAGAAAGTGTGAAAGAATCAAAGACTCTGAACACTTTCACATTTGGTCAGATTATCTACATCTAGATTCTGCAACATCCTCTCAGGGTTGCACCTGGAGAGTTTCCAGTACTCTACCAATCTCATCTACGGGAGGGAGAGTCAAGCAGAGACCTCGCCAATCCAGTCCTAGCTCGGCCAGTGGCTAGCGAGTGGAAGGAAATCTGCTACAAGTAAAGACTCCCCGACGCTGGGCAGCAGCGGCACGGGAGAGAGTCGAGGGCAGAGACTCAAGTTGACGGCGCAGGAGGCGGCGATGAAAAACCACTTCTGTATTTTCACCGAGAAAACTACAGCTACACTACCAGAACGATCGCAGGGGGAGGTGGGGTGTATCTCGGAGAGATGTGTCCATGGTGTCCGTATGGGTCAGAGATAATAATAATAATAATAATGTTGGTATTTGTTAAGCGCTTACTATGTGCAGAGCACTGTTCTAAGCGCTGGGGGAGATACAGGGTCATCAGGTTGTCCCATGTGAGGCGCACAATTTTAATCCCCATTTTATAGATGAGGTAACTGAGGCACAGAGAAGTTAAGTGACTTGCCCACAGTCACACAGCTGACAAGTGGCAGAGTGGGGATGACTCGACACCATATGACAAGAGAAGATTCGGCAAATTAACTGCGTGACAGCGTCAGGGCTCAGAGGGAAACCAACCTTGCCGAACTTCTCTTTCCACACAATCACAGTCCAGCAGATCATGGGTGACACAGTTGGAATCTTCATGGAGCGTGAACACATTCTTCAGTTCCTCCACCGAGAAATGGATGTGTTCAGAAGCCTTAGTCAGGTCTACGACTGTACCAGAAAGGCTCTGCTTACTGATCTGCCTCTGATAAATCTTTTCTTCTATGGTCCCTGGATGGAAAAGAGATTACATTATGTCTTTCAGACCACTATATTGATTTTACATTTTTTTTTAAAGGTCCGGTTTAACAACGGAGTTGTAAAAAGGGACACTGAGCATTCCTTCCATGACTAAAGGAAATGGTGGCTTTTCTCTGGAAACTTTCTTTTCCACTGTGCCGCTCTCTGTTCTGGGTGGATGCATGTGGGAGGGGCCAAGGTTAGTCTCACTGACAACCTCAATGACCCCTGTTGTTCGCCTATAAAGCGTCACGCAGCCACGCTGGCCACAAGGTAACAAGACCTGTTCCACCTCGAGTTTTTTCATTTATTTGGTTTGAACTTTCCTTCTCTCCCTAGTCTGGAGGGAAGGTACAGCTATACCATATTTATTCATGTAACTGCCCACTTATTTCAGAATTTTTGAACCCTAAAACAGTGGAGAGGCTATTACTCAGGGAATTCAATACAGCAATACGAGAAGGAGAGAGGAAGAGAAAAGTACACAGGCACAGGCTCAGCAGTCTCGCATTTCCTCTTGCTTTCACAACATCTCTGCTTGGAAGACCCGCCAACGCCTCAATCTTAACCCGTCCAAAACGGAACTCATCACCGTCCTCCCTCTGACTTTCCCCTCACTTTAGACAACCCCACCATCCTCCCTGTTTTACAAGCCTGTAATTTGGGCATTACTTTCACAACATCTCTAGAATCCGTGCCTTCCACTTCAACCAAATCGTTCTCATGCTGGTCCCAGCATTTATCATATCCCACACCTCAGTTACTCTATCAGCCTCCTCACTGAACTCTCTCCTTCTTGTCTCTCTGCAGCCCATACTTCACTCTGCTGCCTGGATCATTTTTCCAAAAAAAATCATTCTACCCACACCTCCCCACTATTCAAACCTCCAATAGTTGCCTGCCCGTGTCCATACCGAACAAACTTCTTAAGTTTTGTATTTAATTAATAACTGTGGTGTTTGGTAACCCAAACACAAGTGCTTACTATGTGCCAGCCACTGTACTAAGCGCTGGGGTGGATACAAGCAAATATGGTTGGACACAGTCCCTGTCCCAAAGTCTTCATCCTCATTAGACAGATGAGGTAACTGAGGCCTAGAGAAGTGAAGTGATTTGCCCAAGGTCATACAGCAGACAAGTAGCAGAGCCGGGATTAGAACCCAGGTCCTCTGACTCTCAGGCCCTGTTCTATCTACTAAGCCATGCTACTCAACTGGCTCTACTCTTCTTTACTGATTTCCTACCACATCTCAGCCCTTAAGCGTCACACATTTTGCTCCTCTATCGCCAACTCTCTCTACCTCCGTCTCATCCCTCTCTCGCTCCTGACCGCCTGCTCACCTCCTCCCTCTGGCCTGGTATTCTCTTCCCCTTCATATCCAAACTCTGCCACTCTCCCCATCTTAAAAGCCTTACTAAAGTCATATCTCCTCCCAAAAGCCTACCCTAAGTCCTTTTTTCCCCAGCTATTCACCCTCTCTTTGAGGTCACCCGTTCACTCATTCAATCGTACTTATTGAGCACTTACTGTGTGCTGAGCACTGTACTAGGCTCTTGGGAGAGTACGCTATAACACTAAACAGACACATTCCCTGCCCACAGTGAGTTTACAGTCTAGAGGGGGAGAGAGACATTAATATAAATAAATAAATGACAGATACGTACATAGGTGCAGTGGGGCCGGGAAGGGAGAAAGTCAAGGCAACGCAGAGGGGAGTGGGAGACGAGGAAAGGAGGGCTTAGTCAGGGAAGGCCTCTTGGAGGAGATTTGCCTTCAGTAAGGCTTTGAAGGGTGGGGAGAGTTATTGCCTGTCAGATATGAGGAGGGAGGGTATTCCAGACCAGAGGGATGACGTGGGTAAGAGGTCAGCGGCGAGATGGACAAAATCAAGGTACAGTGAGAGGGTCTGTACCTCCTAAACACTTTAATATTCACCGCACCCCCAGCCCCACAGCATTTAAGGTACATATCCTTACCCTCCCTCTCCTGTTTCACCTACCTGTAACTTATTTTAATGTCTACCTCCCCAACTAGACTGCAAACTTCTCCAAGGCAGGGATTGTGTCTACCAACTCTCTTTTAATGCACTCTCGCAAGTGCTTAATACAGTGCTCTGCACTCAGCAAACACCACCGATTGATCTCATTACATTTGCTCTCTCCCAAATGCCGCATACAGAAGGCCCTAAATGGATTACTGTAATCTCCCCTCCTTTCCCGGTGCTATTTCAGTACGGAGTCAAAAACAAATCTTATTTCTGACTCAGAAATTGGAGGAAGAGGCAAATGATAGAGTAGAAGCACTTAGTGAGTAAAAACAGTATTAACTAGCTTACAAATATAGTTGAATAGACCCGCGAGCTTTCAGAGACTGAGCCAAAGGCCTTTTATTTAGTAAAGCTGTAAATACCGGTAGTTAGGAGTCTATAGATGTGCACGGGGCGTTTCTGACCATCTCGCCACACTCTGGCCATCGCCTAGTGAAAGAAAATAGGGAAAAGATTTTGCAGACAACTAGGATTGATCGATCCATCGATTGATCGACTGGGGTGTATCACGCTATCCCCCGCCCTGATGGTGTTATACTAAGTCTCTCTTCCCTCCTTCCCCCGGTTAAATTCAGAGGCAGAGGCACTGTTGATTTAATTTAACACACGTGTCCTGTCTTGTCCTGACCGGGGTGGGAGAGATGCGGTTCGTTATTCCTACCTGGATATCGGTGGCTGGATTCCAATCGATGTCATAGAGAATTAAATGAGATCCTCCGACCAGGTTCAGTCCCACACCGCCAGCCTTTGAGCTTAGTAAAAAGACAAAGTCTGGGGAATGTTTACTATTGAACCCGTCGATGATGTGCTGCCTCTGGGAGATGGGAGTTTGACCATCCAGTCTTGTGTGAGCATATCCATAACGCTTGCAAATCTCTTGTAAGATCGTCAACGTTTGGGTGTAATTAGATACCAGCACAACCCTGTCGGTGAGAAAGAGGAGTTCTTCACTGTCATTATTTTACTTTAAAAAAAGGCAAAATGATATCAATTTTCTGAATCTGAAATGGCAATTTTATTCCCCATTTACTCAAAAGGTAACAACGACGTGGTGCTTTTACCACAAAAACACATCTTACCTCCCACTTTAAATGAATTCACTACATATTCTAAAAACTCAAGTCAAACACTTTTAATGATTGTGCAAATGAAGAACGTTTCTAGCATAAGTGGAAAAAACCCATTTTTATAAAAGGCTCAGATTTCAGATTTAGCAAGGGAATCAAACGTATTTATTAAGTTTCTACTGTGTGCAGAGCACTGTACTAGGAACCTGTATGCTCTGCAAACAGTAAGTGCTCAATAAATACAATTGAATGAATGAACCTGCAAACTTGATTTAAGAACCATAACAATTTCAAAATAGTATTCCTCACCAGAGCATTGAGATGGGTCCGTATTATTTATCTCTATTAAAGAAAATTCAAAAGAAGTCAAGCCATCCCACTCATCAGTGATTAACCTCGATTCAGTCTTATCTAGATATATCAGAGGCTGGTAGCCTTCTCTTGTTATGGGCCTACGAAGTAGCCATGGAGGGGAAAAGCAGAATTTTGATGGAGGATAGGTCAGTCAATTTTATTTATTGGGCGCTTACTGTGTGCGGAGAAATGTACTAAGCGCTTGGGAAAGTACAATAGAGCAATGAAGAGAGACGATCCCTGCCCACAACTTCAGGCAAGGCTGGCAGAGGCTGAGCTTCAGACAAAAACCTAAGCAGTAACCAAAAAACCAACGAGTGTGGAAAGAAAATTGCAAATGGTGGCTGCAGGGTTAGAAAGACACGAAATAGGGATGGGGAGAAGGGGGAGTGGTCACATAAGTATTTGAAGGAAAGGAAAAACCTGAATGCTTCTCGAGTTTCGAAAAGGGACAACTGATTGACCCAAAAAGGAATTCTTACTTCTCAGAAGGACTAAGTTCACGGATAACTGCTAGCAGCTTGATCAACACCCGAAGTTTTCCCGAATCCACCTCAGGAAACGTGACTGGGCTGTAATCTGGTGGAAAAACATCTATCAAACCCTCATAAAGATTGGTCTCTTCAAATCCATCATGAGTGGAGTTGCATTCTTTTTCCTAGTTAAAGAAAGTTTCAACATTGCTTTTAGAAACACAAATTGAACAGAGGTGAAAAATGCACTGGGCATGTATTCTAGAGTGATACCTCAAAAATACCGACAAGACCAATGGTGGCCAGGAAAACCTCATTACCTGCTCATAGATGAATGAATCTAGCATTTCCCACTGCTTCATTCTACTCTCCAAAAGGAGAAACAAGACAAAAATTCAAGTAATAATGATAATGGTATTTGTTAAGTGCTATGTGCCAAGTACTGTTCTAAGCACTAAGCTGGATACAAGATCATCGGGTCCCACATGAGGTTCAAAGTCTAAGCAGGAGGGAGAACAGACACTGAATCCCCACTTTGCAAATTAGGGAAGTGAAGCACAAAGAAGTTCATTCAATAGTATTTATTGAATGCTTACTATGTGCAGAGCACGCCCAAGCCCGGGCTCTTTCCACTGAGCCACGCTGCTTCTCTAAGCGCTTACTATGTGCCAAGCACTGTTCTAAGCGCTGGGGTAGATAGAAGGGAATTAGGTTGTCCCAAGAAGTCAAGCGACTTGCCGGAGGTCGTGCAGCAGACAAGCAGCAGTGCCGGGATTAGAATCCAGTTCATCTGATTCCCAGGCCTGAGCTCTTTCCACTAAGCCATACTGCTTCTATAAAAACTACTCTTCTTGGAGAAGCAGCGTGGCTCACTGGAAAGAGCCCGGACTTGGGGGTCAGAGGTCATGGGTTCAAATCCTGGCTCTGGCACTCGTCAGCTGTGTGACTGTGGGCAAGCCACTTAACTTCTCTGTGCCTCAGTTCCCTCATCTGTAAAATGGGGATTAAGACTGTGAGCCTCACGTGGGACAACCTGATTACCCTGTATCTCCCCCAGCGCTTAGAACAGTGCTCTGCACATAGTAAGCGCTTAACAAATACCAACATTATTACTATTATTATTTCCCCTTCCCCCGTCTTCTGCCATTCCATCCTAATCTCCACTTTTCAGGCAGCATGGCCTCTTCTTGAGATCAGATGCCCAGTGCCTGAGCACCAGTTGGGCCAACTTAACCTTCCAAAGGGCAGCCCTCCTTCCCAGTGGAACAATGCTGGGCCCATCGCTGATGGAAAAGGTCAATGCTATCTGTCTGTCTCCCCCTCTAGACTGTAAACTCACAGTGGGCAGGGAATGTGTCTGTTTATTGTTACATTATACTCTCCCAAGCACTTAGTAGAGTGCTCTGCACACAGTATGGGCTCAATAAATACAACTGACCGATTGACTGTTGCTTTTCTAGTCCCACCCGAAGAAGCAGGTTTTTACTCTCTCAGTGTTACTCTCCCCCGCTCCAAAACCTTATTGAAGGCCCAACTCCTCCAAGACGCAACCCGCCTAAGACCCCTTTCCTCTTCTCCCACTCCTTTCTGTGTCGCCCTGACTTGCTCCCTTTCTTCTTCCCCCCTCCCAGCCCCACAGCACTTGCGTACATATCTGTCATTTATTAATTTGTACCGATGTCCGCCCCCCTCCTCTATACCGTAAGCTCACTGTGGGCAGGGATCGTGTCTGTCTTTGTTGTATTTTCCTCTCCCAAGTGCTCTGCACACAGTAAGCGCTCGCCAAATACGACTGAATGAACGAATGAATTTGTTCTAGTGCGAGCTGGCCATCTGACGGGTCCAGAGAGTCCGTCTGACACAGTTGTGCAGACACAGTGAAGTATGAAGGACCACACCGCGGCTAGACTAGATCTCTCGGTCGCTCCGTAGGCAGTTTTCTTGGTACAACGACCTAGTAAAGCTTTGGGTGCCAGATGTTACAAAGTCAGTCAGTCGTATTTATGAAGCGCTTACTCTGTGCAGAGCACTGGGATAGGTGCTTGGGAGCGTCCAATGCAACAGTGTAACAAAGCGGAGTGAGCGACGCCCTCAGAAACGTCTCAATCTTGGTAGTATAAGAGGGATGATTGGGGGGACTGTTTTCCCCAAGTCGGAGGACGGCTAGACTGTAAGCTCACTGTGGGCAGGGAATGTGTCTATTGTTATACTGTACACTTCCAAGGTGCTTTGTACACAATAAGCGCTCAATGAATACAACTGAATGACCCAGGGAATGTGTCTGTTACATTGTCGTGTGGTAATAATAATTAATAATAATTATGGTATTTGTTAAGCGCTTCCTATGTGCTGAGCATTGTTCTAAGCCCTGGGATAGATACAAGTTAATCAGATGGTCCCACGTGGGGCTCACATTTTTTAATCCCCATTTTTACAGAGGAAGTAACTGAGGCACAGAGAAATGAAGTGACTTGCCTAGGGTCACACAGCAGACAAGCGGCAGAGCGGGGATTAATAACGTTGGTATTTGGCATTTGTTAAGCGCTTACTATGTGCAGAGCACTGTTCTAAGCGCTGGGGCAGACAGGGTCATCAGATTGTCCCCCATGAGGCTCACAGTCTTAATCCCCATTTTACAGATGAAGTAACTGAGGACCAGAGAAGTGAAGTGACTTGCCCACAGTCACACAGCTGACAAGTGGCAGAGCCGGGATTCAAACTCATGACCTCTGACTCCCAAGCCTGGGCTCTTTCCACCGAGCCACGCTACTTCCCATGGATTAGAACTCACGACTTCTACTTCCTAAGAGCTCTCCTAAGAGCTTAGTGGGCAGCGTGGCTTAGTGGAAAGACCCTGGGCTTGGAAGTCAGAGGTCATGGGTTCGATTCCCCGTTCCGCCACTTGTCAGCTCTGTGAGTTTGGGGAAGTCACTTGACTTCCTGGGCTTCAGTTCCCTCATCTGTGAAATGGGGATTGAGACTGGGAGCCCCATGTGGGACAACCTGATAGTCTGGCATCTACCCCAGCGCTTAGAACAGCTCGGGGCACATAGTAAGCGCTTACCAAATACCATTATCATTACAGTACCCTGCACGTAGTAAGCGCTCAGTAAATACCACTGGTAGATTGAGCGATTGATTGAGTGACCATTCTGTGACGGTCTCCAAGGCCATGGGAAGGGTCTTCTAACTAGATGCGATATTTTTGACCATCTTAAAAATCTTCCTTTTTTGGAATATTTTTTCAGCTTCTATTTTCTCTGGGCATTGAGCCCAACGGGTTTAATTTTTGTTTATGATTGTGTTCAGAGTCTGTTACTTCAAAAGGATGCTTTAGAAATCGCTCGAATCTTTGTCAACTAAATACCTTCTTGTTTGTCATACTGCTCTTATTTTTTTCAAAATGTTTTCACAACAATGATCTCATTTTATCCGATAATTTGTTTTCCAGATATAAAATACACTAAAAAGCTAACTCCCACTCCAGCATAAACTTAAAATCTCTAGCATTCAGCTTTCTGAAGAAGTTTACCATTCCGGCATTCGGCGAAACGCAATCAACGGGCTAAAGGTCTGAATGTCAAAATGTTCTTCAGGTGGTCGGGGCCCACATTTGATCAAACCTGTCCTCCAAATTGTGACTTCGGTGCTTCAGGAGTGGTGGGAGAAGGGGACACGGATTTAGACAGTTCTATCCAGGCTTGAGGACGCCTTGGGACGTCAGCTTGATCCTGGATCCAGTGGGATCCCCTGACCCGTACTCCATTGTGAGCCCAATAATCAAACCCAGCGCCCCTCATACTTCTGGTGTTCACTTCTCCTAAATTTCTTATTTTCAATCGCTGATATTCAAATATAATCCATTCCACCTGCTGAGGCACTGAAATATTTATTTACAAAGGCTATTTATAAACGTGAATTGATGCCTATCATCCCCTCTAGACTGGAAGCTCGTTATGGGTAGGGAATGTGGCTGCCCAATTACACTGTACTGTACTCTCCCAAGTGCTTAGTACAGTGCTCGGCACATAGTAAGTGCTCAAAAAATACCATTGATTAATTGATTGAAATGGTCCAATAACAACAGTAGGCAGGGAATGTCACTATATTATTCTATTGTACTTTCTCAAGCGCTTAGTACAGAGCTCTGCACAAGTGAGCACATAATAATAAATACGATTGATTGAATGAAGAGTAATAATAATAGCGGGACTTGTTAAGCACTCAATATGTGCCAAGCACTGGGGTAAATATAATATAATCATATCAGACTAAATCCCCGGTCCCACAGTCTAAGGGGTATTTAACCCCCACTTTAAAGATGATGAGAAGCAACGTGGCTCCGTGGAAAGAGCCCGGGCTTGGGAGTCAGAGGACGTGGGTTCTAATCCCGGCTCCGCCACTTCTCTGCTGTGTGACGTTGGGCAAGTCACTTCCTTTCTCTGGGCCTCAGTTATCTCATCTGTAAAACGGGCATGAAGACTGTGAGCCCCACGTGGGACAACTTGATGACCTTGTATCTTCCCCAGCGCTTAGAACAGTGCTTGGCACATAGTAAGTGCTTAACAAATACAAAAAAAAAAGAAAAAAAGAAACTGAGGTTGAGGGAAGGTACCTGTCTAGCCCAAGGTCTCATGACAGGCAAGTGGTGGAGTCACGGTTAGAACCCAGGCCTCCTAACTTCCAGTCCTGAGCTCTTTCCATTATTACTCAATGGTATTTATTGAGCGCTTTCTATGTGCAGAGCACTGTACGAAGCACTTGGGAGAGTGCAATACAGCAGAGTTAGTATAATAATAATAATGATGATGGCATTTGTTAAACACTTATTACGTGCCGAGCACTGTTCTAAGCGCTGGGGGAGATACAAGATAATCAGGATATCCCACAGGGGGCTCACGGTGGTAGATCCGAGCACTGCCCACAACCATTAGGCCAAAATTGTTTCTCCGAAGGCAAGAGAAGCCGATGTGAGCTATGGCAGGAGGGGCCTGTTTGGCCTAGTTTACAAGCCGAAGAGTGAAGGTTAGGTCTTCGGTTACTGAAAACTCAATCGCTCCCACTGCTGCTGGTTCCACGGCGAATATTTGGAAGCTACCTAGGGGGGCTCAATCTAGGATTGGTACGACCAGTCAATCAATCAGGAGTATTTACTGAGAGTTTACTGTGCTACGCATTTGGAAGAGTAATAATAATAATAGTAATTGTGGTATTTGTTACGCCCTTCCTATGTGACAGACACTGTACTAAGCGCTGGGGCACATATAAGCAAATCGGGTCAGACACAGTCCCTGTCCCACGTGGGGCTCACGGCCTTAATCCCCATTTTACAGATGAGGCCCAGAGAAGCGAAGCAACTTGCCCGAGGTCACACAGCAGACAAGTGGTGGAGCCAAGATTAGAATCCAGAGCCTTCTGACTCCCAGGTCTGTACCCTACCCGCTAGGCCACACGGCTTCTAGTTGGTATGCACATTCCCTGCCCACAGCGAGATTACAATCAAGAGAGGGAGACAGACATTAATGAAAATAAATAAATTACAGATTTTGGGCACCACCAAGACTGGACCCTGGATCGCCCCTCAACAAGTGTGGAGCAGAAGCACTTAAAGAACAGGCACGCAGTGCCTTCTGGCCTGACAATTCCCATTCCGGCCCACATCAGGATGGCTTCCATCCGGCCATCTTTGTTTCAAAACTCGTCCCAGCTGTGTGGCGGTTTCTCAGAGTGCTCCGAGACAAGGCGTACGTACCTTTATAGCTTTGAACAGAAGGCAGGGGTGATTACAGAGCTTTTTAAGTGCTCCTATACATACTAAATGAGGACTATTTTCCAACATTCCTTGAAGGCAGAAACTAATAGCTCTGGAATTCAGCAGTTTCCGATAAAGTTCAATCTGTAGCGCGGCTGGACGGCAAAAGACCACGCTCTCTATTTTAGGAGGAAGGTATTTATTTATGACCTCTTGAGTTCTCCTAAGGATAAACAGTCCAGTGAGGCGTGTGAGTTCAGCTGCTCTTTTTTCTCCTAACTCCTTTTCTTCCTTTAAAAGGAAAAAAAAAATCAATAGTCCACTTTTCATAGAGTTGAAAAAATTAGCAAATATATCGTTAGATTACCAGGTCACCTATCCGTTCCTTGAATTGGCCGTATTCTTTCTGATGGGGGAGGTGAGGAAAATAGCAATAGATTATTATCTCTTTAACCCTAATCTCTTTACTCGTGTAATTTAATCATTAAGTTACCGGAAGCCACAGATTTATGAATGATGGTTTGGTTAGCTGTTTATGTCATCCGGGACCACGTAAATTAAGAATCCACAAATTAATTGTCCAATACCTAGGCTTCGGCATGTTAAACCGGAACAGTGTATATCGTCGGCCTCACACAAACGGAACAGAGAAATCAGATCAATATCTTTGGAGCCAGCCCTATTCATCAAGCTAATGATCCTTCAACCAATCCTGCAGATCATTCCTGACATACGAAACTAATGGCTCTTCCAGAATCATTACAGATCATTCAGTAGACAGCATTGATTTCTCAAAGTTGAAATGTATTAAACTCTATCATTGTAAACTGTCATGACCTACCGTTGCCAAATCCTGTCATTTTTTTCCTCAACAACATTTCCAGGATCTGCTTCTCCCTCTTTATCCAAACGGCCACCACACCGGTCTAGGCATTTGGCACATCCTGGCTGGACTACTGCTTCACCCTTCTCGCTGATGCCTTCGTCTCCAGGGTCTCCCCGCTCCAGTCCATCCTCCACTCGGCTGCCCTGCTCATTTTTTTTTTTTTGGTATTTGTTAAGCGCTTACTATGTGCCAAGCACTGTTCTAAGCACTGGGGTAGGAACGAGGAAATCAGGTTGTCCCACATGGGGCTCACAGTCTTCATCCCCATTTTACAGATGAGGTAACTGAGGCACAAAGAAATTAAGTGATTTGCCCAAAGTCACACAGCTGACAAGTGGCGGAGTCAGGATTAGAACCCACGACCTCTGACTCCCAAGCCCATGCTCTTGCCACTAAGCCACGCTGCTTCTTATTTTTCTAAAATACTATTCCGCCCACAGCTCCCCAATGCTCAAAAATCTCCAACGGTTGCCCATTCCTGTCCACATCAAGTGGAAATTCCCAACGGTTGGCTTGAAGACACTCCATCAATTCTGGCCCCTTTTACTTATCCGCTCTCTTCTCCCACTACGCTCAGCTTGCACTCTTCGTTCCTCTTCAGCTCACTGACTCACCGAGCCTCATTCCCACCTCTCCTGCTGCCGAACTTTTGTTCATGCCTGGAACTCCTTCCCACTTCATGTCCAATGGACCACAACTCTTCCCATCATTCTGCCTCTTCTGAAATCACATCTCCTCCAGAAGGCCTTCAATTAATTTCTGGGTTCTGCCTCCAGCTCCCCAGCTTGCCTGTTGTGTGACTAGGGGCAAATCATTCATCTTCTCAATGCCTCAGTTTCCTCATCTGTAAAATGGTGCTAGGGATACTTTTTCTCCCTTACCCTTAGAATGTGAGCCCACTGTGGATCAGAGATTATGTCCAATCTGATTATCCTGCATCTATCAAATGTTTAGTACGGTTCTTTGTACACAGTATAAATTTAAATATCATTTCTTATTAGATCATTGTCATTATTATTCCCCTACCTTATCATGCAATGAAATACTTAGAACCCCCTGGAGCCCTATTACTTCCTCCCATCCTTAATTATTTTAGTGTCAGTCTCCCCGGCTAGATTGTAAATTCCTTGAGGGTAGGGATCGTGCCAACTAATTCCTCTCTCGAACACTTTAGTGCTCTGCACACAGAAGATGCTCGATTAGTTGATTATGGCTATAATAAACATCTTAAACCAAACAATATTTAAGGCGAAAGGAAAATCCAAATCAGATTTTGATTGAAAAAATTTAACGTCAAAATGTCCATTTTAGGACTGGAACTAGTAAAGGGACTTTTTTCACATTATTCCTCCACGTTTTAGAACGTTAGGTGAAATTTGTAAAATTGGTTCCAAAACTTCAATCTTATTTTTCCAGCTGAATTCAATAATATCTAAGAATCCACACTTATGAATGATTTCAAATATCGTGCTTTTTGAGAAACATGCCTTTTCTAGTAAATTTCCCTCTGCTGATTACATGTGATATTCCAAGTTACTCAGGGTCAACAAGACTACTGATATATTATAGGAAACCATACCCGAGTGGCAGATGGTTCTCGGGATCGGATAATGGGCTCCTCATATATTTTTCGATACGTTGACAAAGAACCTAATATTCCAGGATTCACAAACTCGATCAATGCATAAAATTCTTGCAGATCGTTTTGTACTGGTGTGCCTGTGAAGAAACAAAAAGATGGAAAATGTTAAATTTGTGTTTCCCTATTGGCATGCTTTCTAAATTTTGACCAACTTTCTGAAAGTGCAATGAACTTCTTTTAGGCAGGAATCTTCTTGCCACTTAAACTGCAATCCCCATGTGGGAAGGGGACTGTGTCCCGACCTGATTATTTTATATCTATCCCACATAATTGTTGGCACCTGTAAGCGTTCAACAAATGCCATGATTATTCATTCGTAGTTCCTGAGTGCTTACTATGTACAGAGCGCTGTCTAAGCGCTTGGGAAAGTACAATACAACAATAAACAGTGCCATTCCCTGTCCACAATGAGCTCACAGACTAGAGAATAACAATCGTGGTGTTCGTTAAGCGCTTACTGTGTGCCAGACATTGTACTAAGCACTGGGATGGATACAAGCAAATCGGGTTGGACACAGTCACTGTCTCACAGGAGACTCCCAATTATTAGTAATAATTGTATTTGTTAGGCACTTATTGGACACAGAACATTTTATTAAGCACTGGGAGAGAATATATAGTTGGGAATTAGATACCATCCTGTTTCCTGGAGGGCTCACAATCGATTAGACTGTAAACCCGTCATTGGGCAGGGATTGTCTCTATCTGTTGCCGAATTGTATATTCCATGCGCTTAGTACAGTGCTCTGCACATAGTAAGCGCTCAATAAATACTACTGAATGAATGAATGAATGTAAGAATTTAAGTGGAGAGAGACGAATGGAGACTGACACACCAGGAATGATGAAACATTAAAACACAACACAAGCAGCATGGCCCAGTGGAAAGAGCAGGGGTTCAGATCCCGACTCCGCCACTTGTCAGCTGCATGACCCCAGGCAAGTCATTTCCCTTCTCTGGGCCTCGGTTTCCTCATCTGTCAACTGGAAATTAAATCTTACTCCCTCCTACTTGGACTGTGAGCACTGTGAGGGACAGTGACCGTGTCCAACCTGATTATCTTGTATCTACCCCGACGCTTACTGCAGTGAGTTGCACACAGTAAACGCATGGCGTAGTGGATAGAACGCGGGCCCGGGAGTCAGAAGGTCATGGGTTCTAATCTCGGCTCCTCCACTTGTCTACTCTGTGGCCTTGGGCAAGTCACTTCACTTCTCTGGGCCCCCGTTACCTCATCTGTAAAATGGGGGTTAAGATTGGGAGGCCTGTGCGGGACAGGGACTGTGTCCAACCCAATTTGTTTGTATCCACCACAGTGCCTGGAAAATAGTAAGCACTTAACAAATACCATAATTATTACTATGACTTTAACAAGTAATATAAAATAAAAATTAAACAATAAAAAGACACAAAAAATTGGCTCGAAATCTCGATGGGGATAGAGGAGTCCAAGTAAGGGCAGGAGCAGCTTTTCTTCCATGCCTGGCGCACGCAGAGCATGCCAGGAGAGGGGACCCATTGTGGTGGGGGAGGGAA
This sequence comes from Ornithorhynchus anatinus, assembly GCF_004115215.2. Taxonomy (NCBI): domain Eukaryota; kingdom Metazoa; phylum Chordata; class Mammalia; order Monotremata; family Ornithorhynchidae; genus Ornithorhynchus; species Ornithorhynchus anatinus. The sequence goes on from NC_041731.1 coordinate 57,607,464, forward strand.
GGCCGCCGTTGCCAAGAAGCCTTCCTTGATTAAGCCCTCCTCCCCTCTTCTCCCACTCCCCTGTGAGCCACTCTTACTTGCCCCTTCATTCATCCCCCTCCCATCCCCTCAGCACATATGTACATATCTGTCATATATTTATTTATCTGTTTATTTATTTATATTAATGTCTGTCTCCCCTTCTAGACTGTGAGCCCACTGTGGGCAGGAATGTGTCTGCTGGTATACTGTACTCTCCCAAGTGCTTAGTAGAGTGCTTTGCACACTGTAAGTGCTCAATAAATACAATCGAATGAATGAATGAAATAGAAAAAACCAGCACTTTTGGAGCAGTGTGCTGGTAGTTCTGTAGAAAAACAAAAAAAACCCAACATTTCTGGAGCAATGTGCAACTGGTTCTGCTTCCAAACCCACTACAGGAACCCAACCTCTGAAATCCTTGCAAATGATCCCACCCTTTCAGGTGGAAGCAGTCTTTAGTTGAGCAACTGGGAGACTCAGATGAGGAAGTCACCTCCCAAGAATCAACTGTGTATATCTTCATCACCCTATTTATTTTATTTTGTTTAATGAGATGTACATCATCCTGATTCTATTTATTTGCCATTGTTTTTATGAGATGCTCTTCCCCTTGACTCTATTTATTGCCATTGTTCTTGTCTGCCCGTCTCCCCCGATTAGACTGTAAGCCCGTCAAAGGGCAGGGACTGTCTCTTATCTGTTGCCGATCTGTACATTCCAAGCACTTAGTACAGTTGTCTGCACATAGTAAGCACTCAATAAATACTACTGAATGAATGAAAGAATCACATTTTATCTCCCCGAACGTGACCTAGCCTTTCCAATCCTCCTGGGATGAACTGCCCAAAATAGAACCAGTCATTGAGCTCCCTTGTTATTGCTTTACCACCACCAAAGAGCAGGGAGACGCTAGCCATATTTACCCTGAGCGAGCAAGAAATGAGAGTCCATCAGAAAGGATTCCACAGTCTCATAGGCAAGACTGCTCTCAGGTGATGCTGCCAATGGCTTCGGAAACCCCAATATCAATCGATCACTGGCATTTACTGAGCACTTACTGCGTGCAGAGCACTGTACTAAGCACTTGGGAGAGTACGATACAACAGAGTTGGTAGACATGTTCCCCAGGGATATGGAACTAGGCCAAAACAGAGCTAGGAGACCCACCGCAGTTGATCTGTACACAGTCCAGGATGGTTCACGACTCCAATCTAGGAGACGCCTGGATAGTTCGGATCCCTAAAATCAAACTCACCAGAGCTTCGCTAAGCCATTCCTGGGGGTGGCGTCACTGAATTAATGCCCCCATCCCATTCTGCACTTTCAGAGTGGGGGTTTACAGGTCAAAAGCCTAAGCCTTATTACCACTAATAAATAGCACTTCCGGAGCTCCTACATAAAGCAATTAAGAGATTGTAATAGAGGGGAAAAACCCAGTTGTACTGAGGCAGTACAGAGGTCCACCCACAGAAAGTGCTCAACGAATACCACTGACTGAGTAAACCGGAGTTTTGGGTGACCTTTCTCTCTCTAGCCTTTCTTATCCCTTCTCCTCTCCCACTCTGGGTTACCAAGAGGAAAAGAGAAAGGATGTATACCAGAGCTGGTGTCAGAAGTCACTTTCCAACAAAGATATCACCTATTATTTCAGTGTGCTAAATGGACCCTTGAGGGCAAACAAGTTCCCGATGGGCCAAAAGATTCTGCGTTCGCAAAACACTGACCAGTAAGAATTATTCTTCTGTCACAGGAGAGGCTAATAAGTGCTGTAGTCGTCTTAATGGAATTGTTCTTCAAACGATGCCCTTCGTCACAGATGAGAAGACTGAAGTCTATATTTTTAATCTGATCCAGGGAGCGGAGCAGCATCTCGTAACTTATGATAAGTACTGAATAAAATGGGGATTTGATGAACTCTTCCACTTTGTGCTCCTGAAAAAAAACAAAAGTTCAATGAATACATTCAATGACTGTCTTTTGAGTTACAAAGGTGCAACAAGATGAGATCTCTGGCCTCCTCTCTAAATCTACCCCCTCCGACTGTGCCTCTGACCCATCCCTTCACAGCTTTTAAAAACCACTCACCCTCTCCCTTCATCCCTCCTTGACTGTCATCTTCAACTCTTCACTTTCCAGTGGGTTCTTCCCAACTGTTTTCAAACATGCTTATGTCTCTCCATCCTAAAAATCCCTCCCTTGACCCCAAGGCTCCCTCCAACTATCACCCCATCTCCCTCTAACCATTTCTCCCCAAACTTCCCGAGAGAGTTGCTTACGGCCACCGCCTCCACTTCCCCTCCGCCAATTCTCTCCTAGATCCCCTACAATCTGACTTCCGTCCCCTTCACTCTACAAAACCTGCCCTCTCCAAGGTATCCAATGACCTTCTTCTCGCCAAATCTGATGGCCTCTACTCTATCTTAATTCTCCTAGACCTCCGAGCTGCCTCTGACATTGTCGACCACCCCCTTCTCCTTGAAACTTTCTTCAAACTTGGCTTCACTGATGCTGTCCTCTCTTGGATCTCTGCCTATCTTTCTGACAACTCCTTCTCAGTTTCTCTGGCCGGTTCCTCTCCTGCCGCTCCCCCTCTGACAGTGGGGGTCCCTCAAGACTCAGGTCTGGGTCCCCTTCTATTCTCCATCTACACCCACCTCCCTCGGGGAACTCATTCACTCCCATGACTTCAACTAACCATCTCTATGCAGACGATTGTCAAATCTCCATCTCCAGCCTCTCTCTCCTGCCTTGCAATCTCGCATTTCCGCCTTCCGTCGGGACATGTCTACTTGGATGTCCCGCCGACACCTCGAACTATACGTGTAAAAAACTGAACTCCTAATATTCCCTCCCAAACCCTGTCCTTCCTCTGCTTTTCCTGTCACTGTAGACAATATCACTACCCTCCCTAACTCATAAGCCCCTAACCTTGGCATTATCTTTGACTCAACTCTCTCATTCACCCATATATTCAATCTGCCACCAAATCCTGAAGATTCTACCTTCACAACACTGCTAAAATCCACCCATTCCTCACCATCCGAACTGCTACCCTGTTCATCGAAGCGCTTATCCTATCCCGTCTTGACTACCGCATCTGCCCCCTCGCTGATTTCCCGGCCTCCCGTCTCCCCCCACACCCTTCTGCGGCACGAATCGTTTTTCAAGAAAAACTTTCAATCCGCGTCTCCCCAGTCCCCAAGAGTGGGCTTCCCACTCTTCCCATCCACCGCCAACAGAAGATCAAACAGAATCCTCTCACTGTCAGCTTTAAGCACTCATTCAGCTCGTCCCACTGATTTCACACTTCGCTCTTCTAGTGCCAGCTCACTCACTGTATCTCAATCACGTCTATATATCACCGCTGACCCTATCCCGCGTCCTCCTCCTGACCTGGAACTCCCTCCCACTCCATATTCACCAGACCACCACTCTCCTCACCTTCAAAGGTCACATCTCCTCCAAGAGGTCTTCCCCGATTAAGCCCTCTTTTCCCTGGCTCGCTCTCTATGGATTCAGACGTGTGACCCTTGGGCATTGGCTGTTTGCCCCACCCCCAACCTCAAAGCGCTTATGTACACATCCTTAAATTATATATTATGATAATACTAAGTATAATATATCATACTAATAATAAATATGGTATTTGTTAAGCGCTTACTGTGTGCCAGGCACTGTAGCAAGCACTGAGGTGGATACAAGCAAATGGGGTTGGACACAGTCCCTATCCTACATGGGGCTCACAGTCTCAATCCCCATTTTACAGATGAAAAATGATGAGGCCCAGAGAAGCTAAATGACTCGCCCAAGGTCACACAACAGACAAGCGGTAGAGCCAGGATTAGAACCCAGGTCCTTCTGACTCCCAGGCCCACGCTCTATCTACTATACCATGCTGCTTCTATTTATTCATTCTACTTATTCATATTAAGGTCTGTTTCCCCCTCTAGACTATAAGCTCGTTACGGGTAGGGAGCGTGCTTGCTAATTCTGTTCTACTGTACTCCCAGGCACTCAGTATACTGCTGTGCACATAGTAGGTGCTCAGTAAATACCACTGATCGATGGATGGATTGAAATGTGAGATCTGGATATTTTGCTCATTTTTAAAAGTATCAGATGCTTTTTTTCCGGGGAATTTTCCCTCTCTCCAGAATGTAAAAAAGTCTGGAATTTCCTTAGAAAACTGCACCTTCCTGATGGATCATCTTCCCGATGGATGTGGACCTCGCCAGAGTCATATTTTTCTAGCCACAATCTGGATTACTGTAAAGCATTTTCCTTGGCTTGCACCACAGATACCATTTGGGAAGGCTCAACCGATGGAGAGAATAACATCCTATCAAGTTGAGGTAACTTTTAAACCCCTACGCCTGAGGATCTGCTTGCTGTCTCATCTATCCCTTTCCCCACTGGTGCTGAGATCTGGCCAGCCGCCATTCTCTTATCAGCGGGTTGAGGCGGTAGTGACCAATGAAGGTGTCCACCTCTGCAAGATGTATCTTCCTCCCGGGCCTGGCTAGACCGTTCCACAGAACAGTCCCCAAACTGCAAGGCCTAAGTTAGTTAGCTACTACTTTACCGCACTGCCTTTCTGATCTTTCAAAACCCTGAATTTTATTTTGGCCACTGAGTGATTTTCATTTAGAACAGTTGCACCTCCGATGGGATAAGCGGTAAATACTAAAATCTTTTTTTTATATATATTTCTTAAGTTCTTACTATGTGTCAAGCACTGTTCTAAGTCCCTGTCCCACATAGGGTGCTCAGTCTAAATAGGAGGGAGAACAGGTTTTGAATCCCCATTTTGCGGTTGAGGAAACTGAGGCACAGAGAAGTTAAAGGACTTGCCCAAGGTCACACAGCAGGCAAGGGGTGGAGCCAGTGTTAGAACCCAGGTCCTCTGGCTCCTAGGCTTTATCCATTTTTATGGAGAAGCAGCGTGGTTCAGTGGAAAGAGCCCGGGCTTGGGAATCAGAGGTCATGGGTTCTAATCCCGTCTCCGCCACTCGTCTGCTGGCTGACTTTGGGCAAGTCACTTGACTTCTCAGTGTCTCAGTGACCTCAACTGTAAAACGGGGATTAAGACTGTGAGCCCCACGTGGGACAACCTGATTACCTTGCGTCTATCCCAGCGTTTAGAACAGTGCTTGGCACATAGTAAGCGCTTAGCAAAAACCATCATTATTATTATTAGGCCATGCTGCTTTCCTATGTATTTATTTATTCCCTATTTTTCCCTCATAATAATAATAATGTTGGTATTTGTTAAGCGCTTACTATGTGCAGAGCACTGTTCTAAGCACTGGGGTAGATACAGGGTAATCAGGTTGTCCCATGTGAGGCTTACAGTCTTAATCCCCATTTTACAGATGAGGTAACTGAGGCACAGAGAAGTTAAGTGACTTGCTCACAGTCCCACAGCTGACAAGTGGCAGAGCGGGGATTCGAACCCGTGACCTCTGACTCCCAAGCCCGTGCTCTTTCCAACTGAGCCACGCTGCTTCTCTTGTTTGGTAATCGGGAGGTGCCTGATGGTCAAAAATGTTAGTTCTCTAGGAATCAAAGCTTCCCTTGGGACTGCCAGAAAATCAAAACAGCAGTCTAAAAAAATCCCCGCATGAGCCCAGGAAAATCTGGGAGAGTTTATTAATCACATTAGCGGAACAATAAACCCCGCCAGGATTCAGGCTTTGCATAAATCACCAACAGAGCTCATGAAAAGTCCCTCTGTAGCTCCAGAAAGGTCTGCAAGGAGTTGACATCACAGTGAACCCTGGTCTTGCTTACATTCAAGAACTTAAAGCAAGACTGTTTGCTGAGAGAAAGATCAGTCCTGTGGTATATAATTCCCTAAGGGTCTGAAAGAGTTGATACTCCTTTCGAAGGGCTAAATTTACCAGGAAGAAATTATATATGCCCTGAAGGGATTGGGCTCAATAATTTATAGACTGTAACACACCTGCAGACAGCAAAATATTCATCACTTTACCTAACTAATTGAATATCCATGAAAGTAAGCATTGGCTCAAGTACTTAAAAAAGGGGGAGCTTTAACGATAAATACTTACTGGGAGCATAGGACTGTAATAAGCACTTGAAGAAAGGTAAGTATAAAAAAAGGTAAACTCAATCCATCGTATTTTTTGAGTGTGTGCAGAAGGCGGTAAACATTTGGGAAAACAACAGAATTAGTCGACAAGGTCCCCGCCTTCCAGGAATTTACAATCTAGCAAGGATGACAGACTCCAAAATAAATTACAGGAAGGAGGCAGAAATGCAGATAAGAATGCAAAGGCTATGGGAAGAGGAGGGTTGAAGTAATCAATAGATATCCTCTGAAGTTCCCCCTCTAGACTGTAAGCACGGTGTGGGCAGGCAACCTGTTAATCAACTCTGTTCTACTGTTGGGATTGTCTCTATCTGTTGCCGAATTGTACATTCCAAGCTCTTAGTATAGTGCTCTGCACATAGTAAACGCTCAATAAATACTATTGAATGAATGAATTGTACCCTCCCAATCGCTCAGTACAGTGCTCTGCACACAGTTTGCGCTCAATCGATACCACTGATTGAAGTGACGGCTTTCATTCTAAACTCACTGGCCTAACACACATAAGAGAACATCCCCAAGATGCTAAGCACAAGCGATTATGAATTTTAGTATTTGCAAAAGCTAGATATCATCAAACGCTTCTTTTATTGAAAGATTTTCATGCTTCCTTTTTCTGAGCATGAATAGGGAGAGTCAATGATTGATTGCTACTTGAGCAGGGAAGATGCTGCAGATTTTCCAGGTGGAATACAATGCAAAAGACCTAATTCTTTTTAAAGTGTGTGTCAGGCTAGATTATAATAAATATCTTACCTGGTCAACACTAAAAACCTTGATCCTTTCGGTTCCTAACCACTTTTGAAATTCTTTCTTCCAATTATTTACCAAGCTGCCGGGGGTGACGACGAGCGTCTGCTTTATTATGGGTTTCCCTCCGTAGGGTCCCTGACGTAGGAGAGTCCAGATGAGAGAAATACACTGTAGTGTTTTCCCTAAACCCATTTCATCAGCTAGAATAGCTCCAAATCTGCCATTCACTCTGTAAGAAAGAATTAACTTCTTTACACATATTAAGATAAAAATGTTAAAACAGTCACTGATCGACGGAGACCAGATCTTCGGGACCTGTTTTAAAATGCAAAGTTTATCTCTTCAAATATCTGTTCTAGTTTCTCAGTCTATTAAATAATAACATCCGCTTTGTCTCTGGTCTAAGCACCACATTCACTGCAGGTCAATCTCTGGATTATCGCAGTCAAAAATTAGAAACTTTGGTTTACGGAGGGGATGGGAGGGGGGGGCGTATATAGAAATCAGAAATGAATTCTGACTTTATTGTCAGCTTAAGTTATTAGTTTTGTATTTTCTTTCACCGATAGCTTAGTAGTTTTTTGCAAATTTCAGCTCTCGACTCTCCCAGGGCTGAAGAGAGACAGTCGTAAACACCAACCCAGATCTCTCCCCATTTTTCCTTCAGTCCAAAACCCTTTCATCCGAAACATGTATACCAACTTTGTTTTACTGCACTGTCTCAAGCGCGAAGTACAGTGCCCTGCACACAAGTAACTGTTCAATAAATAGCATCGAATGATTGATCTGCAATACTGTGGCAGACTGGAATCCAAGACGACGCCTTGAGACTGTTTTAGAGCCGATTTGGCTTGTTTGTTCTTATGACCACATAGCGACAAGGAAAACTGGCCGCAAGATAAAATGAGCGGAACTACAATGAGCAGAACTGATCATCCTTACCTCATTCCCATCACACATTCGAAAAGGAACAGAATGCCTTCTTTTTGGTGAGGCCGGAGATGGTTTACGAGGTAGGGATCCACAACAACATCCACCAGGGGTAAGCCAGACCTATTGAACATCCACTGGTGATTCTTGGCTGGCCGTGGCATGACGAAGGCGTCTTATCGGGAAGATGAAGAGAGAAACAAAATTTGTCGTATTGCCTAACTGGCCACCCATTATATTGAGCGTCTGCTACTTTTAAGGAAAGACTATTTGCCACTCCAATTCTTAGCCATCGTTTTTCTCAAAAAATGTCAAATTTGGGTATGTGGGTAGTAGGAGACGTATTTACGGATGTGCTTAAAACTCTCCATAAAAGAGCCCTATTAATCAAGGAACGGGGAGGACTTTCAAAAGGCCAAACCCAAAGGGCTCTAAGGTTCCAAGTGCTTAGTACAGTGCTTTGCACACAGTAAGCCCTCAATAAATATGACTGAATGAGCGAATGATTCCTGGCAGTAGCCAAGGGCTCAATTTCAGAGTCCCTTTACAGCACCTTTTTCATCATGGCTCTACTGACATTCCAGGAATCTTGCTCTCAGCCAGTCAGACCTCACATGAAATGGAAGAGTAAAGAACGTGTAAGGAATGCCATTCCCCCATAAAAAATAGAAAAAGAACCCCTGCAAAAACACAAACACATTTTACCTCTGGACTTGAAAATCTGTATTAAAAGCTAATGTCCAGACCCTCCTCTTACAATCTAATCCTGTGAAATGTAACAGTTGCTCGGGTGGCAATAATGGTGATAAAAGTATAAACTGGCCATTTTTTCAGCAATAATTGATCAGTTGAGGCTCAATATTCAATATTGCACTGTCTCCTGCGTCTTACGGTTTTTCAGAAAAATTAAAGTTGTAAGTTTTAGATGGGTTAATTGGGAAAGCCTTTAAAGTCTTAGTAGGCTCAGAAAGAACCTTGATGTTTTAATGGAAAAAGCACAGGCCTGGGAGTCAGAAGACTTGGGTTCTAATTCCAGCTCGGCCAACTGCTTGCTGTGAATGACCTCGGGCAAGTCACTTAACTTTCCTGTGTCTCAGGGATTAAAATGGGGATTAAATCCTCCTTGCAACTTCGACTGTGTGCCCCATGTGGCAGAGGGACTGTGTCCAACTTGACAAACTGGTACCTACCTCAGCATTTATAACAGTGCCTGACACATAGTAAGCGTTTAACAAATACCATAGAAAAAATTAACATTGAAAGAAATTTAGGTATGCAGTGAGTTCTTTCCAATTCTTACTTGGAGCATTAGGATCATGGCGAGGTTTGACCATTTGGGAATCTTTCAGTATATTTTGCTTGGTGTTGGTTTCGGAGATATTTCTGGTTGGGCTACAGAATGGTTTCAGAACACACTGTGAAGACGCAGTCACAACAGAGGGACCCGCTAGAGCTGACTGAAAACATTTGCCGCTGCTAAAGTCGTCTGAGGTAATTACACCCAGAACTTCTATTTCTTTAGCACCAATCATCAGCGTTTGACCCTCATCAAGGTTTTCCAGGTCTTTGAATTTATATCCAGCACCTTAAAAAAAAAAAAATGTTCAATTTACCCATGTTCTGTAGTGGGAAGAGTTAATCCGTGACAAATTCAACAGGCATCTACCTTGCCAATATCAGTTTTGAATCGTACAGAATGAAAACACACGTTAAGAAATTCATCAATAAATACTTTTCAAGCTGATCGATCTCTAAAGGTCAAAGCATACCAAAATAAACAAGTCTTTAAAGCTAATAATTGGGAAACTTCTTTTCCATACCTCAAAGACGCTGCCATCTCTACCAGTCACAATTCTTCCCCCTGACCAGAAAACTTCAGCTGTTGTTGTTTTATTGTTTAATTTATTGTTTCATTGTTGTTGTTGTTTTATTTATTTATTTTATCTGTTAAGCACTTACTCTGTTCCAGGCACCGTATTAAGCGCTGGGGTAGATACAAGCTATTCAGGTTGGACACAGTCCACGTTCTACTTGAGGCTCACAATGTTAATCCCCATTTAACAGGTGAGGTAACTGAGGAACGAAGAAGTTGGGACTAGGCAAAGGTCACACAGCGGGCGAGTGGCAAAACAAGGATTTGAACCCAGGTCTTCTGACTCCCAGGCCCATGCTTTAGCCACTAAGCTGTGCAGTTTCTCAGTTGCCAATCACTGTTAGAAATAGGATTTTTGAATTCCACAGGTAAATGTAATCCAGATAAATCAAAAATCTTAAGGGGCAATCATTTCAACAACTTTTCCCACCATCAAGAGAGACAGGAGAAGTTGGATGATTCCACTAATTCTAGACTTCTCTCTATGCTTCAATCTCGTCTATCTTGTCGCCAACCTCTGGCCCTCTCCCTACCACTGGCCTGGAACGCCCTCACTCCCCATATCCGACAGACAATTACACTCTCCCCCTTCGAAGCTTTACTGAAAGCACATCTCCTCGAAAAGGTTTTCCTGACTAAGCCCTCCTTTCCTCTTTTCCCTCCTGAACTGTCCTGATTTGTTCCCTTTATTCAGCCTCACCTCCCAGCCCCACAGCACTTATGTACATATCCATGATTTATTTATTCGTATTAATGTCTGTCTCCTCTAGATCGTACACTCGTTGAGGGGAGGGAATGTGTCTGCTGTTATACTGTACTCTCCCAAGTGCTTAGTACAGTGCTCTGCACGCAGTAAGCACTCAATAAATCTGATCGAATGAATGAATAGTTCTTGGATTCCACAGATAAATATAAGCGAATAAACCAAAAACCATATGGGGCAAAAATTTCAACCTCTTTTCCCACCACCTTAAGCAAGACAGGAGAAGCTGGATGAAAAGCAGGAGAGCCTTAAATCTAAAAAGACAAAGCTGGTTTCTAATAAAAGGTGATCAACCACATCCACTACAGAATATGTGGTGATATGACCACATCTTTCACTCCCTACTTTGCTCCCAAACTTAGCGGACAGAAAGCACTCAATAAATACTATTGATGATGAATAATATTCCATCAATTTATAGGCAATGCATATGTTGGAAAAGCAGTGTTAAACGACAAAAGAATAATTTCAATGTAGGTTGGACTTCATCACGATTTCTTGATCCTTTTACAGCACAATATAATTTTATTTAACTTCAAGTGGAAGGATTTTCCACTCAAAAATGTGATTTCACTATAATGCTTCTACTAACAGGTAATATTTTATATATAAGAGAAATGCCATTCAAATAAAATTCTGAACTTCCCACAAATAGCTCAAATCCTGTCCATCCATCAATCAACGCAGAGCACCGTACCGAGCACGCGGGAGAGCATGATACAACAGTAAGTAGACGTGTTCGGGGGAGGCAGACATTATTAGAAATTAGGGATAGGTACATAAGTGCTGTGGGGGAGAGGATGGGGTGACTATCAGGGATCCAGAACCAAGAGTATAGGTGATGCGGAAGGAAGAGGAAGTAGGGGAGATGAGAGCTTAGGTGGGGGGGGGGGGGACAATTACTCTCTCTGCCTTCGATGCCTTATTGAAGGCCCATCTCCTCCAAGAGGCCTTCCCTGATTAAGCCCTCCTTTCCTCTTCTCCCACTCCCTTCTTTAGACCCCTGACTTGCTCCCTTTATTCATTCCCCCTCCATTAAAGCACTTAGGTACATATCTCTAATTTATTTATTTACGTTAATGTCCTTCTCCCCTCACTGTGGGCTGGGAATGTGTCTGTTTATATTGTACTCTCCCAACTGCTTAGTACAGTGCTGTGCACACAGTAAGCGCTCAACAAAAGCGACTGGATGAATGGAAGGCCTCATGGAGGAGACATGATTTTAATAAGCCTTTGAAGGTGGGGAGAGTGATGACCTGCCAGATGTGGAGGGGAAGGGCGCTCCAGGCCAGAGGGAGGGCATGGGCAAGTAGGGGTCGGCAGCGAGACAGGCGAGATCTAGGTACAAGTGACTAGTTTGGCATTAGAGGAACCAAGTCTACGTGCTGGGTTTTAGAAGGAAATCTGGAAGGTAAAATAGGAAGGGGCGAGCCGATTGAGTGCTTTAAAGCCGACGGAAAGGAGTTTCTGGGCAACCCCAGAGGTTCTTGAGGAGAACCACCAACCAAGGATTTGCACCCTTGATATCACATGGAAACAGACTGCATTCTACCTACCATAGGTTACCAGGCCATCACTCTCAATCTGCATGTGAAAGCCTTAATTTTGCCAACCAAGTCTCAGTTTGGAAGTAAGAACCATCTTAAATCATTTAAAAATTTGGGCCTGTGGAAAACTGTACTGCTTTTTTATACTCATATGAGGATCACTAATTTGAGGCTAAACTACAGATACCAATATCTTCCTAGTGCAGTGCAATAATACCTTTTCCAATGTCTTTGCCTTCCATATCCTTCAAGGTCACTGACCTTCCCTTCACAATTAGAACAGCATCACCTTCCCACTTTTTGTGCTTTTTCTTCGAAGCCTTACACCAGATGACACTGAAATACTTTGTTAGACTGCCCGGATCCTTGTCTTCTTCTTTAGTTTTACTTGTTTCCGTTGCACCTAGTTGTACAGGAATGACAAGAGGCCAAATGAGTAATATGATGCAGCGCTGAGCATCTAAAGAGTAATTGTACACCAGAGGTAAACACTAAATAAAATCAGAATGGTGTAATTGATGTGAAAGAAGTCTGGGTAATATTTATACAGCAAAATACTTTGTATCACTATACGTCACTCTGCTGCCCAGATGATTCTTCTAAAACATCCTGCCCACATCTCTCCACTCCTCACAAATCATCAACTTACCCCACTCTCTGCATCACACATCTAATCATTGACAGATAATTGCTCTCCCTTACTTCAAAGCCATATTGATGGCATATCTCCTCCAAGAAGCTTTCCCTGACTAAACCCCCCTCTCCCCTTCTCCCACTCCCTTCTGTGCCGCCCTGACTTGCTCCTTCATTCACCTTCCCTGCCATCGCCACAGCACATACGTGTATATCTGTATATACCTGTAATTTATTTATTTAATTTACTTATATTCATGTCCGTCTCCCCCTCTAGACTATGAGCTCATTGTGGTCAGGAATATGTCTGTCTGTTGTTATACTGTACTTTCCCAAGCATTTAGTACAGTGCTTGGCACACAGTAAGCTCTCAAGGAATACAAAAGGAATACAATTGAGTGGATGAATGAATGAACCACTGGCCTTAAAATAACCAATTCTCTTTCCTCCTTACTGACACTTTTCCCACTAAAATCCGGCTTGCACTCTGCTCCTCCCAACCTAAACATCTCACTGAGTCTCATTCTCTTCTCTCCCTCACCGCCCCCACGGCCACACCGCTCCCTTCACCTGGAACTCTCTCCACCTTTAAAATACCAAAAACATCTTCAGAACCCTCCTCAAGTTCTATCTCCTCCAAGACGCCATCCCTAATAAATTTCTATTCTCCCCGTTATATCCTGCTTCTGCGGCCCCTTCTAACATGTGACCTCACAACCCTCCCACAGTACTTCTGTACTTATCTTACGTATCCCATTACTTCAGCGCTAACTCACGTACATATCCTCCTTCTCTTTCCTTCTATCTGTAAATTGCTTCGCTGCCCATCTACCCCGTTAGAACGTATGCTCCCTGAGATGTATGTGCTCTCTCCAAGTGTTTGGTACAGTGTTCTCCACACAGTAAACCTCAAATATGAATGACTGAATACTGATCTTGCCCTACCATGCTGCCCTTTTCAATCCATTCATACCAAGAAGCCTGCTTTTCATATTACTCTTCTACGATTTGCCATTCATTAGCCTATCCCCAAAATTAGCAGGAAAGGTGTGCAACCTGGAATGATTCAATGAGAAGCAGCATGGCCTAGCGGAAAAAACACGGGGCTGCGAGTTAGAGGACCTGGGTTCTAATTCCGGCTCCGCCAATTGCCTGCTGTGTGACCTTGGGCGAGTCCTTTAGCTTCTTGGGCCTCGGTTTCCTCATCTGCAAAATGGGTATTCAATACCTTTTCTCCCTCCTACTTAGACTGTGGAGCCCCATGAGGGACAAGGACTGTATCCAATGTGATGAACTTGTATTTGCCCCAGTGATTAGAACAGCGTTTGACATATAGGTGCTTAACAAGTACCCTACCTATATTACTATTATCCTACATCACTCCTACAAGTTTTCACTATAACCACTGAGCTTACATGAATAGAAAAAATACAATTTAAGATAACTGATATTTTCTAATGTGATTTTTTTTTACTGTTAGTGAACGGTGTCTAACGCAGTCCGATAAGGAGACCACATAGTTCGAGATGAAATGTGATTCTCCAGGCTAACGGAAGGAAGCACAGATAGAGAGCATCGAACAATGAATACTACGGGTGAGGCATCTGTACCCTCTACCGGGGAGAGGGGACCCAAGACGACGACGCTCGGGCTGCGCCATTCTCATACACTGTGGATGCGGCTGCAAGAAGATGGTCAGAGAGAAGGCAGGATTGAAGCTGGGTGAAGGTTTTAAAATCTACAATAATTCACCTGCATTTGGCAAATTCTTCACGCAACTGCTTCCCAAAACACACTAACTTCATTCGACGGAGGTAATGATAGGTAGAACTGGGGAAACCCACCAAAACTCAACTTCTTGATGGTGCCTTTATTTCCCTTCTCTTTCCACTGTCTTACACCACCACAAAAGGACCGAAACTGTAAACAGTGGTGCGGTCAGAGGATTAGAGAGTTCTGGAAGCAACAGATTGGCAAGCTTTCAAAGTAGGAAGGTCAACATGAATTCATTTTGAGTAAGAAATGAAAGGAAGGAGTGGTCCTCTTGCTGAGAACAAACAACGTCACAGAAGCCATAGTCCCAAGAAATCTGGATATCTGAATTGAGGCATTAAAGAAAGACGGGAGGAGAGCAATTTGCTGAAGAACCACTGAAATATGGCTAAATCCTTTCTCCTGATGATTTACAGAAAAAGATGTGAAATGTCAAAGGAAGAATTTGTTATCCTACAATGTACCTAATTCCTGAATAACAGACTTAGAGCTGGACAAACGAATTAAAATCTTTAATGAACCCACAAGTCAGGAACACACATACAAAGTCTTGAATTTACCTAATTTTGAATTAAGCTATTGTTTCTGCATTTTCCAAAGAAAAGGGGAAGCACACGATATATCAGTGGCAGACTTCGAGAAGTTCCTTCCTCTTAACACACAGAGGTACTTCTACGCAATAAATGGTATTTGTAAATCACTCCGTCTAAATAAAATTCCAGCCAACTGAAAAGACTAAAAGGGCCAGCTTATTATTTACAGTTAATTAGCTCATTTTAGTAGATTAATGTCCTAATTAGAATTCCTTTCTGGTTTAGTGCATTTTCTTTGAGTGCCCCAAAACATTAAATCCATGTTTTAGCATAATCTAAATAATCATTTAACTTTTCGGAAATTTTTAGCTCTTAATGCCCTTCCTCTATGAAGCATCAACTGTAGTGATACACACAGGACCTAATCACGGAAATTTCTCAGTCTGACTTTTCGCAGCTGGGCAGGGTGTTTGAAATGCTTTCAAAATATTATAGAATATTTCAGAGATAAATACCAGGCCACGCTACACATCAATATTATTTGAATACGTATTTAAATGACCACACTTCTGATTTTGATCTCATTTGCAAATACACGAAATCACTTCGAGCTTACCACTTTTTTTTATATATATATACAAAAAACAGATGAACATTTCTTCAGGATGAAGACCGAGCGGCATAATAGAAATCATATTTTATTACTACTTATTCTCTTTAGCACCTCACGCACATTACCACGAGAAACATGAAACGTATTAGGTCCCATCAAAGGGAAAAACAATATCATATCGGTAATTCTGGAAATCTGCAGGTATGAGGTGATCTAGTAAATCAAATTTCAAATATGAAATGTCGAATCTATTCAAACGGCGAAAATATTCATTTATTAACTATTTCCTAACATCGTTGCAGGAACCTGACAGACAATTCCTCAGATCTACGATCTTGGTTTGAGATACCAAGCAGTTGGTTTGCATTCCCGGTACTGGACGGCAGTGTCTTTCCGTTATTTTGTGGGTTTACTATAGAATCTATATTGCAGTTGGATGGATTTGTACCTTAAGGCGCTTGACTATAATAGATGCCGTTCTTCACGTGTGAAGTTCTGAGATTCCAGCCAAGTGTGCAGGTTGGCTCCAAAGGCCGATGGGGCCACGTTTGCTACGGTAATGAAGTTACCGTTCGCAGCGCCTGGCAGGTTTTTATTTTGCTCTTGGTGAGCCGGTCTATTGGAAGTCCCTGCTATAAGAGAATCACCCCTTTCTTGACCGTCACCAGCCAGGCTCATCTCTACTGCTGCTATCTCCCAGCAGTCTCTGATCTCAAAAGAACTGACAAGGCTCTTGATGTGTGTACAGGACAAGTGAATTTTGAAATTTAACAGTCTGTGCTTAATCGGTCATATTTACTAAAGCATAGTTTTCCATAATTGCCCATAGACATTCATAACGTACTCCGGTTAGGGTGAGGCGTTCTAAATTTCCACGGTTTCTCCCAAGAATCTGCAATCGTTTTTTCCGAAAACAGAGTGCTTGATGGGTTTATTTGAGAAATAAACAGACTCGGTGGTTTAAATAAAACAAATACATAAATGTAAATCTTCTATATAAACATTTATTTTAACACAATCATCTTAGTGAATTTGTCTTTCATTCTTCACCAATATTTACCAATGTATTTTCATAACTTTGATAACACACAAAGTAAACAGGTCAGTCACTATATTTCCTTTATATTTTAGGGTAGAAAAAATGTATTAGCAAGACATTTTCGAGCAGCTCCATGCATCCGTCACAGTAAGTATTCGCCACAATTTATTCCGATCCACTCTGCCTAAATTATTTAAAACACAGCCGTTTAAAATTCATGAGACTACTCCGGAAGAAGGCACACGGAAGATGATTCGTATTTTCAGCATTTTCACACAAGTGACACGAGAGTCATTAAGGAAACAGTCGAGTAGTAAATCATTCAAAAAGCAAAATTACACTAAGTTGATTTTTCGCCCAACAAAAAATGCAATCTAAGGGATTCACATAGTTGAAGAAATCTAGCAATCATTGTTAGAACTGAAAAGACTCCAATTATCAGTCCTCTCAGCTCTGGTCTTGGGTTTAATTCACCAATTAAATAAAATCATACATACTTTACTACATTCAAGTCAGTGGCATCGCTTCCATTTCCACTGGAGTTCCTTGCTAAAAATATAAATGCTATCCCCTGGCCTTGCCGCTAAAATCCACTTTCAAAGTCACAATTTGTGGGTTGGAGAAATTAATTTTTCTCTCACCGTTATAAGAAACCGTTTCACATTCGACAGGAGGGCCGTTCGCAATCTGTGGGTTGGAGAAGTTAATTTTTCTCTCACCACTGTAAAAAACCGTTTCACTTTAAACAGGAGCGCCGTTCGTAATCTGCAGGTGGTAGAAATTAATCTTTCCCTCACCGTTACAAGAAACGGTTTCACTTTAAAACAGGAGGGCCGGTCACAAATGTTCCTTCACCCCAGACTAGGGTACCAGAGATGCCACTGACACGAGAGGCATGGAATCGATCCTCGCCTCCGGCATCCCAGGTCTGGGTGGGGCTTAAAAGACCAAACTGGGGGCTTTGTGTCCCGTTAGTTCTTTGAATCCTATCCCTGCCCCTTCCAGAATCCTGATCCCCTTCCCACCGCCCCCATTAAAACTGAAAAACTGGCACCCATTCAAATAAACAGAGGACAAGGGGAAGCTAGACTGTAAGCTCCCTGCGGGCACAGTCTATCAACTCTATTGCATTGTACGCTCCCAAGTGTTTAGTACAGTGCTCTGAGAACAGTAAATGCTCAATAAAGGCCATTGATTGTGATTTTTCTACACAGATGAAAAATTCCCTGTTTAGATTCAAACTCCATCTAAAACACCTGCAACATCCAGAAAACCAGTGGGTTTGCTCCAGAGGATAATGCCCACAAATTCCGAGAAAAGGTTACCATTCGTGCAAAAGGTATAGAATCTCTTATTGCTTCCGCGGAGATGTGATTTGAAAGCTTAACCCTTAGGGCATCCGGTTTACTTCTCCCTACCCTCTGCGTGACTGCCAAATTCCTCCAGAGATAATGACGGGAAGCAGCCCCTCGTACAATCCTGAAAGAGGTTAGGGAGGGAGGAGAAGGGCAAACAGAAGGAAAATGGCGGGCGGGATTGCCCGATCCTAACTTAAGTTTGTCACAGATGAAGGAGAATGTAATTCATGTTTGGTGGGTTTTCGTATTTCGCCAACACATATACCCAGTGTCTCCGTTATATTCTGTTGTTGTTGCTGGGGAGCGGGTGGGGGGGGGGGTTTAATGGTATTTGTTAAGCTCTTGCTATGTGCCAGATTTTGAAAACCTCTACCGACGGCAAGGCTCAACAAGCCCTTCCCAGAATTTTCATCCAGAACTGGAAGCTCAATATGGGCCAGGAAATTGCCTGCTAATTATTGTATTGTACTCTCCCAAGTGCTTAATAGAGCGCACCCGACATAGTTAGTGCTCGGTAAATACCACTGATGGATTGATCGACACCAGGAGCATATAGGGTATCCTTAAATTTTCTAAATGCATTCCCTGTATGTCAGGTTAATCAGTGTCAAAATACTCCCGTTGAAAAAGAGGCTTCATATACTTCCAGTGGTCAGTACGATGCTTCCGCGCTTAGTACAGTACCTGGCATATAGTAAGCGCTCAATAAATACGACTGAATATGTAATACTACCAGCTCTGTTGTATTGCCCTTTCCCAAACGTTCAGTACAGTGCAAGCTCTCAATAAATACCACTGATTGAAACGTTCTTGCCACTGTCCCTCTCTCTCACTAACGTCCTCTAGGGACTGAATCTGTAATCCTGTTTCCCCTGGTTAACCTGACGACTCCGATAATAATTATGGTATTTGTTAAGCGCTTACTATGTGCCAGGCACTGTACTAAGTGCTGGGGATCAGGTTCTGGCCCTCCCAGCTTCTCTCTCCCTGTCCCCGCTGTAGCTTCCACACTTCCACGGTCCCATATCCCTCAATGCCAATTCCTAAGCCAGTTGCAGCACTTTGACAGTGGGCCAGATGGAGCTAACTTTTTAAAATCATGTACGATTCAGGTCCAAGAATTCGTGGCTACCCAATTCCCAATTCTCTCATCACCAGGCTGGAAGACTGGCCCTAGGTAGAGGAGAATAATTTGGGACAGAGAGCATTAAATTCCCAAACCTCGTTATTTGATAGCTCAAATGAACGGTCACCTAATCAAATTTGTATTTAGCCGTACTTTGTGAGTTTGACTTTCGATATTAACGAACAGTAATGTAAAAAGAAAAAACTGTCATTTGGGACCCATTTAAATCCTCCAACACCTACTTAACAATAATAGTTAATAGGGTGCTTTTTATGGTACTGATTAAGCGCTTACTATGTGTCAAGGATTGTTCTAAGTGCTGTTCCAACAGATTCAAGTTTACCATGCCAAATACAGTCCCTGTCCCACATGGGGCTCATAGTCTAAGTAGGAGAGAGAAGGGGTATTGAACCTCTATTTTTCAGTTGAAGAAACCGAGGCACAGGGAAGTTAAGTGATTGCAAGCGGTGGAGCTGGGATTAGAACCCAGATCCTCTGGCTCCCAGGCCATTGCTCTATCCACAAGGCCACACTGCTTCCCTGATTTTTCATTTTCTGAAGCCTTCTATGGCTTAGACACCAGCAACCTAGGCAATCAACACACTGAAGGCAGCAAGTATTTACATTCTCCCAAATCAGAGTTTTCATTGAAACACAATAACTAGAAATCTTGTGGATCAATCAATCGATGGTATTTATTGAACACCTACCGGGTGTAGATCACCGTACAAAGTGCTTGGGAAACACAGTCGGTAAACACGATCCTTGCAAACAAGGACCATTCAGTCAAATCAATAATAACGTGGAAGCTAATAATTGTGAATTAAAAGGCTGATATGAACCCCCAAAACCATTTAAATCCTCAAATTACTGTACAATTTTAGAATTAAATCTTTGTCCAGAGTCTGTTCGACTGGTAACCGTCTTTGTTTCCTTTATTAAATCAATAGCATTTGGGGAGTGCTTACCATGTGCAGAGCACTATTCTAAGCGCTTAGGAGAGTACAATAAAACAGAGCTGGTAGACACATTCCCGGCCCCCGGGGACCTTAAATTCAGTAGGACTTCGAGGAAATTACAAAGTACATTACAGATTTTTTTCCTTCGCCTGCATTTTGCCAACATCCAATTGGCAAAATTTACCAAAGAAACCTTGAAAAGAATAAAATTCCAGGAAACACATTTTTGATATAGAGTACCAGATATGATTTATTTTTACATTTTATTTTGGGTGGATATTCTTCTGGTAAAAAATACTTAAATTACAATAAAGCATGTATTTTTTGTGTCATAACACTGAGCCTAAGACTATGCTGAAATAGCTACGTGAAGATTTCTTATCGTCTTTTGCTGAATAAAAAATCTGATAGAATTCCCCGCAGTCACAACTTTGTATAATCTTACAAGGAAGGAGATCCTTATGGTTTAATCTGTCAACAAATCACTTCATAAAGAGAATTCAAAAGAATCGCCAGAGCTCTTCCTCGGAAAGAGACTAACACAGAATCAACCTCTCTTTCCAGGCATTTAGCACCAGATTAAATAATATTATCAATTTAAAACTCTTGCTGAAATTGTCATGATCACAACCCCTAACAACAGCTGAAAGTTTCAAGCTAGTACTTCCCCTTTTTCAAAGTCCTTCTTAAATATATCTGTTGGGAAGGTTCAAAGCCTGAGGAAGTTGTTTCTGATATTTTCTTTCACTTGAATTAGATGTTAAAAAAAACCAACAAAACACCCTTACGGTGCTCTTCAAGGGGCCAGCTACTAAGAATTTTCAAATTCTTAGGAGGAAATCGAAAAGTCATGGACTGGTGCTATTCCCGAAAAACACAAATAGAGGAGAAACGTAAGGTGATCTATAGGATTTCCCGAACATTAGGCCTATTTTGGATCCAGCCAAACACTCGTATACAAACTTACTAGGACGAAAACATTCTTAAGATCTAAGATCCCCCAATTTTCGGCTAGGTCCAGCTGTCTAGAGGATGTTGTAGTCAGGAAGATCACGTCGTAGACGGACGGCCTTCAGCTTCTCCACTTTGATTTTTGCTTTTAGTAACTCTTCTTCGAGCCGCTGCCTTCTTTTCAAACCATCCCTCTTTTCCTGGACGTAGAGTCCAAATTTTCTTTGATTTTCTA
Source organism: Ornithorhynchus anatinus (assembly GCF_004115215.2). NCBI lineage: Eukaryota > Metazoa > Chordata > Mammalia > Monotremata > Ornithorhynchidae > Ornithorhynchus > Ornithorhynchus anatinus. The sequence goes on from NC_041731.1 coordinate 57,628,683, forward strand.
AAATGACCTGATGCTCCTCCTTTAACATCTGCAGGGTCTGCGGATCGTACCCTAACGCAGGCCTAAAGCGTTCGCCACTCTCATGCCTTAAAAAATCATCTCTTCTCGGGAGAGAGGATGGCGACAGTGTCATTCTCATGTCAACAGAGGAAAGGGAAGGGGAAGGAGATCGCTCCATGACCTGGACCGATTCATGCTCTTCTCTTTGTTCTAACACTTCGCTCTGCTGCAAATCTATGATCATTGGAGGAGGTGGTTTAATATCTTCCTCTTGCTCCAATTCCATCGTAACTGCCACAGCGACAGGAGGGTGATCCAACATTACCTGCGGTGGACTGGGCCCAGCATATCCATCCTTATCCAGGTTGGCACTAAAGCACACGGAAATATGTTTTAAAATGTAGATCGATTGAAAAAAATCAGACATACACACATTTAGTTTGGCACGTTGCTTTGCAAATGCTCGTTATAGGCGCCTGTTAATTCACTGACAAGATACCGCACCTGAGAAAATCACGGATTTTAAAAAAAAAACATTTAGAAGAATAACACTAGCTGGGAATAGATTGAAAACAAAGTGCAACCACCCACGTTAGTATAAAATACTGAGAAGTAATAGAAGTGGCTTGGGGAAGAGCGAATCATTCCAGATTAATTTCATCTCCCTCTGTGAGAAAGTGTGACTCCAAGAAGGCTTTTAATTCTGTGCCACGTGACGTCCATGTTAGGGAATAATAATGACAGTAATAATAATGATGATGATAGTGATGGTATTTGTTAAGCACTTGCTATGTGGCAAGAATTGGGTGGATACAAGTGATTATTACTATGGTATTTGTTAAGCGCTTACTATGAACCGTATTAAGCGCTGGGGTGGACACAAGCTAATCGGGTTGGACACAGTCCACGTCCCGCGTGGGGCTCACAGTCTCGATCCCCATTTTACAGTTGAGGAAACCGAGGCGCGGAGAAGTGAAGTGACTTGCCCAAGGTCATGCAGCAGACGAATGTGATCCGGTAGGACACTGTCCTCGTCCGCGCTACTGATGGATGAAGGTATTGCTGGCTTAAGGGAGACAACCAGAGGGAAGTCATCAAGGCTTTAGGTCAATTTTGAGATGTTATGATGAATCAGGCCCCAGAGGAATTAGTCCTGGGAGCCGTTAATCAGTCGATCTGTAGTACTTATTGAGCACTTCCTGCATGCTAGGCAGAACACTGTACTAAGCAATGGGGAGAGTATAGTACAACAGCGAGCAGATACGTTCCCTGCCCACAGCGAGCTCACGTACATCCCGGCCATCAGAATCGAGGAGATGTTAATCAAAATTATGGATGAAACCAAGTGGGTATGGGAGAGAAGCAGTGTGGCTCAGTGGAAAGAGCCCGAGCTTGGGAGTCAGAGGTCATGAGTTCGAATTCCGGCTCTGCCACTGGTCAGCTGTGTGACTGTGGGCAAGTCACTTCACTGCGCCTCAGTTACCTCATCTATAAAATGGGGATTAAGACTGTGAGCCTCACTTGGGACAACCTGATTACCCTGGATCTACCCCAGCGCTTAGAACAGTGCTCTGCACATAGTAAGCGCTTAACAAATACCAACATTATTATTATTATTACTGTCAGCGGACAGGCGATCTCCACCGGGAAAAACGGCCCTATACTAACTAGACAAAATTCAGCAGTAACAAGCACAGGGTAGAGAGCACTTCAGGAAAGAAACGGGAGATGAGAAAGACAGGCTAGACGCCAATATAGCAGGAGGATTTGGAAGTCATAGTTGGCTGGATGCTGTACATAAATCAGCAGTGGCGTACCATTACTAGACACAGCAGCATAGCACTGAATTAATCATCCAGAATAAGATTTGGAATCGTTCAGTAATCTTTAAGTGAGATTACTTATTAAAGAAGTAATGCTTCCCCCTAGAAATTTGAAGTCACCTAACCCAAAATCATATTTTAATTGCTACCCTTCAAAAAACACATAGAAAAATGGTAAAGGTGTACTGAAGAGTTATTCCAAAATAAATTTAAAGGTGTCAATCAATCAATCCTTAGGATTCACTGAACACTTATTGTGTGAAAAGGGGGAAAGGCACCATAAAAGAGTTGGTAGACATGATCCCTGCCCACATGGAGCTGATAGTCTTCAGGGGTATGGAAAATGGATTTCATGAAGGAGGCAAGGGGACTGTTTAGCCGTGAGAAGGTAAGAATGATTTTCCTGTATGTAAGTGATTTTCATCAGGGGAAATGCTAAGGAGTCATTCCTCATATCCAATCAAGAGCAATTTGCCTTAAATCAAGCAAGGACAATTTGGGTTGCAATGAAGGAAAAACTTCCTGACTTCTAGGGTTGTGAAAACACTAGAATGGTCTGCCAAGTGAGGATGTGAAACTTCCATCCTTAGATTCTTTAAAGAGCCCTGATCCCGGGAACGGTTTCGCGATTCGCCTCCCTAAAGGACTCTTTGATTTGGTTCAGATCTATGATTCGATTGAAGTGCTAAAAAAAAATGTACCTAACAGAGTCATCATTTCTCACTCTTCTTATCTTAGCACGTTTTGGCATGGGAAACCGTGGAGCTAGTGGAAAGGGCACAGGCCTGGGTGTCAGAGGACCCGGGTTCTAATCCCTGCTGCCAGTTGTGTGACCTTGGACGAGTCACTTAACTTCTCTGTGCCTCCGTTTTCTCAACTTTAAAATGGGGATTCATACTACTTAGACTTAGATTCATGTGAGTCGGGGATTGTGTCCAACCTGATTAACTCGTATCTCCCTCAATGCTTAGAAAGGTGCTTGACATATAGTGCTTAACAAATATCATGAAAATAAATCAAATAATGAGAAAACTACAGAAGTCATGACTTTGTACTTATAATGCACATCATAAGGAAGCTATTAGAGAGTGTGCAATATTTGTTAATAAGCTATGGTTTCCAAGGAGACTAATAATAATAATAATAATAATGGTATTTGTTAAGCGCTTACTATGTGCCAGGCACTGTACTAAGCCCTAGGGTGGGTACAAGCAAATCGGGTTGGACACAGTCCCTGTCCCACGTGGGGCTCACAGTCTCCATCCCCATTTTACAGATGAGGTAACTGAGGCACAGAGAAGTGACGTGACTTGCCCAAGATCACAGAGCAGACAAGTGGCAGAGCCAGGAATAGAACCCAGGACCTTCTGACTCCTAGGCCCCTGCTCATCCGCTACGCCATGCTGCTTCCCCTAGATCTGTCGCATACTCCCTCTCTTCCCTAGCGGCAAACTTTTAAGGCAGTTCATTGCTATTTATACCTGCAGTTCAGCACCCACTTTGTGCACAGCACTATCCTACACACTTGGGAACCTGCAAAAAATATATTGAAGACGGTCCCTGCCCTAAGTAGCTTGCTTGGAACCACTTGGGAGACATTGACAGGCCCCTGCATATGCTGTCTTGGTGTATATTTTTAGATACACTCATGATAATCTTGGGACCTAGAGGGGTTATTCAACATGGTTTACTGGTCAGTTGGTAGAGATGACCTTCGAATGTCCATAACCCTCCATCCACAGAGTTACCTCCTACCCGCAAATAAACCCAAACTCCAAGTCTCCCCACATCTTCTTAAATCCTCTCTGTCACAGATAAGTAAAATTCGTCTCAAAACCAACCCACAACTCGGGGTGCCGAGCAGGAGCAAGTCACACCCCAACACGGGGCTCATACATGCTGCAGAGTGCCGAGGATGCTGGCAATCTTTATCAACTTGATATATCTACCCCCAAGGCTTAGCACAGTGCTTTGGCACAAAGACCAATGGCGAGGTGGGTAGAGCACGGGCCCGGGTCTCAGAGTTCTAATGGCGGCTCTGCCACTCGTCCGCTGTGTGACCTTAGGTAAGTCACTCCTCTTCTCTGGGCCTCAGTTACCTCATTTATAAAATGGGGATGGAGCCTGTGAGCCCTACATGGAACAGGGATTGTGTCCAACATGACTTGCTTGTATCCATCCGGCGCTTAATACAGTGCCTGGCACATAGTAAGCGCTTAAATACCATAATTATTATAATCAATTAATATGATTAAAGGGAAATGACCATTTGTTTTGGGATATTTCACTCAGATTTAGCTGGGTCAGGTTTATCAAACTGTGAGATCCTAAGAATTGGCTTTTTTCAGCTTCTGAAAATGCAAGTGTTTGAAATTTTTCCTCGTGGCAAGCGATTTTTTGACCTCGCTTTCATCCAACACAGGTAAAGAAAAAGGTCTTTTCAACTAATCTTCACTTAATGGATGAGAGTAGTTTAAAGATGGGAATATTTCACAGATTGGAACACAAATAACGTACTGCTCTTTCATTGAATTCTATATGGATTTTATTACTACTACTGCTACTAATAATATTTGTTATGCACTACTATGTTACAAGCACTATCCCAAGTGCTGGGGTACTAAGCCAATCGGATCAGACACAGTCCCTGTCCCATACGGAGCCCACAGTCCAAGTAGGAGAGAGGCCAGAAAATGAATCCCCATTTTACAGATGAGAAAAACGAGGCACAGAAGTGATTTGCCTGAGGTCACACAGCAGGTAAGTGGCGGAGCTGGGATTAGAACAGAGGTACTCCAGCTCCCAAGCCCATGCTCTTTCCGCTAGGCCACAAATGCTCCCTAATACAATCTTCATTAACTATTCAAGTTACTAGTTGGGTTTACTGGTACAGTGCTCTGCACACAGTAAGTGCTCGATAAATACCACCGACTGAAGGACTGGATTGATCAGTAGTGTCGGAACTATAACAGACGTTAAGCATTTATAAGAGACGCAAAGGAGAAAGAATGCATGAGATGCTTTAGCAAATTTTAAAAATATTCCATGTAACACATTCACTCAAAGTGAAACTACCTCATCTCCTGGCTTCAACTACCACCTCAATGCAGACGACACCCAAATCTCCATCTCCAGCCCTGATCTCTCTCCCTCTCTGCAGTCTCGCATTTCCTCCTGTCTTCAAGCCATCTCTACTTGGACGTTCTCCCGTCTCCTCAAGCTTAACATGTTCAAAACAGAGCTCCTTCTCTTCCCTCCCAAATCCTTTCCTCCCCCTGACTTTGCCATCACTGTAGACGGCACCACCACCCTTCCTGTCTCACAGGCCCGTTACTCTGGCATTTTCCTCCATCACCTCTCTCATTCAACCCACATATTCAACCCATCATTACGTGCTGTAGGTTCCACCTTCACAACATCGCTAAAACGTGCCCTTTTCTCTCCATTCAAACTGTTTCCACGTCAAGACAGTCGCTTATCCTTTCCCACCTTGATTACCGTATCAGCCTCCTTGCTGACCTCCCAGCCTCTTGTCTCTCCACAGTCCACACTTCACTCTGCTGCCTGGATCACTTTTTTCTAGAAAAACATTCAGGCCATGTTTCCCCACTCCTCAAGAACTCCGGTGTTTGCCCATCCACCTCCGCATCAAACAAAAACTACTCACCATTGGCTACCTCACCTTGCTACTCTCCTATTCCAATCCAGCCCACACACTTCGCTCCTCTAATGTTAACCTTCTCACTGTGCCTCGATCTCATCTAACTCACTGCCGACCTCTCGCCCACGTCCTGCCTCTGGCCTGGAACGCCCTCCCTCCTCAAATCCGACAATTACTTTCCCCTCCTTTAAAGCCTTACGGAAGGCACGTCTCCTCCGAGAGGCCTTCCCTGACTAAGCCCTCATTTCCTCTTTTCCCACTGCCCTCGGTGTCACCCTGACTTACTCCCTTTATTCATCCCCTCCCCAGCCCCACAGCACTTACGTACATATCTGCAATTTACTTATTTATATTAATGTCTGTCTTCGCCTCTAGACTTTAAGCTTGTTGTGAGCAGGGAATACATCTGTTTATTGTTGTATTGCACTCTCTCAAGTGCTTAGTAGAGTGCTCTGCACACAGTAAGTGCTCAAATATGAATGAATGAATAAGGAATCACAGTGAAATCATAACCAACACTTTGGAATTCAGAGGATAATTATTCCATTTGAATTACCGGGCTCCTATCTACCAATCCTTTCTGTCAGTCACAAGGGACAAGGACCGTGTCCAACGTGATTCGCTTGTATCCACCCCAGTGCTTAATACAGTGTCTGGCACATAGTAAGTACTTACTTAACAAATACCATTTTAGAGTAGCAGCGTGGCACAGTGCAAAAAGCACGGGCTTGGGAGTCAGAGGACGTGGGTTCCAATCCCGGCTCCGCCACTTGTCTGCTGTGTGACTTTGGGCAAGCCACTTAACTTCTCTGTGCCTCAGTTACCTCATCTGTAAAATGGGGATTAAGACTCTGAGCTCCCCATGGGACAACCTGATGCCTTTGCATCTACCCCAGCGCTTAGAACCGTGCTTGGCACATAGTAAAAGCGCTTAACAAATACCATTATTATTATGTGACTGTCAAATGGCACCACAGCAGAGGAAAGAAAAGCGGGTGAAGCTCAAATCAATCAGCTGTATTCCATATTAACAGCTCTGCTAAGAGTTAAAGTGAGGCATTGAAACTACTGGATAATTAACATGGCTAGTATGGAAAGTTGGTAATATTCAGAGAGCTAGAAGGGACCCTGAATCCTACCCTTCACCATCCAAGCAGAGGAATGATCAATCAAGCTAACCTGGAGAGAGGGCTGTCTATTCTTTTATTAATACTTTCCAAAGATGAAAAACATTCAAAAAAAGATTCAAAAAAGCCCCACCACCTGCTCCCGTGGCATTTTCACAGACAAGATACTCTTCCTTATATCCAACCAAATAAGGAATTCTCTTCCTTGTATTCCTCTGTGAAAAACTACCACTTGTGGCTGAATTCCAGGGGTCCTTTCATTCAGATGCTCCAAAGGGTTCGTCCGCACTAATAACAACAACGGTTCTCGTGGTATTTGGTAAGCACTTACCACGTGCCCAGCACTGTACTAAAACCGGGGTAGATACAAGATAAACAGGTCCCACACAGAACTCACAGTCTAAGTAGGAAGGCAAACAGTTATTGAATCCCCATTTTGCAGATGAGGGGAAGGAGGCACGGAAAAGTGACTTGCCCAAAGTCACTCAGCAGGTACGAGGCAGAGCCGGGATCCCAACTCAGGTCCTATGACTCCCAGGCCCCTGCTCTATCCATGAGGCCACCCCGCTTTCCACTGGACTATGGAGCTTTACTGTCTGCCACCATCAGGAATTTCCTTCAATTCAAACTGTTCCCCGGCTTCTCCGTTTCCACAGCCCTTGAAGAACATTTCCCAACGAGAGCACTGAGCGATTTAGATTTAGATCCCATGATTTACAGTGAACAGACTAGTTCAGAAGCAGTCAGGTTCCTGCTTTCTGGCCCTGCCTAACTGGGCAGATGGCTGTGCTCAGAAAGAGTTTTTCTGAATCCTAATCCCCCACTCGGTACTGGCCCACTTTGAATAGAGTGGCTAAAACGCCAAGCGGCCGGCCTTTCCATTTTATAGCAGAAAGGTGACGGGCCATATTTATTCAAGTAAAATCAGAAAAACAACTCTAAATTGAGATAATCCAGGATCAAAAGAGCATCAGATCACGTCTCCAGATGCAAAACTCTCCCTAGTACATATTTTTCCCTGAGCTAGAGTTTAGATTCAGAGGGAAGTATCCATCCGTGAAACACCGTAAGGTGGCTCTCTCTTCAGCCTAGGATTTCCCTCTACACCGGGACCTCCTACTAAAAGCGCTTAACTGCCTACTCAAATAACTTTTTGTACCCTCCCCTGCCTCCAACGCCCTGACCCAAACCTTAGCTGGCCTCGATTCAATTCCCAGTGATGTCACTGTCTCTCAAGGGCTTTGGCTTTAGTTTGGACACCTTAGCCATTGGCCTGTTCTAAGTTGCCCATTTCAATCAGGCACCTACTTGGAGACCCGTGAGCATTTTTTTTCTTTCTCCCATTAGACTGCCTATTGTCTTTCCGAGAGGCTGGTTCCAGAGGTTTTCAGGGCACCATGAAGGTATCATTCTAGTTTTCAATTAACATATTCTAGGAAAAGCTGCCCATAGATACTTAGGATATGATCCCAAGAAGACCAAGTTAACCCACAAGACATCGTGAAAAATATATATAGATATGAATATAGATATATACACACATTTATATACATATATGTATACATATATATATACACATTTTTATATATACATACACATACATGCATGTATACATATATATACATATGCATTTTGATATGTAGGTGTGCCATACACACCCACATATCTTGACGACAATTATTAAGTTACATAAGCCGTCCTTTTCTCCACGTTAGCCCCAATCCTTTCATCATTTTTACAGGACCTATTTTCCATTTCTGTAGGATCATTTTTGAGGCTCTTCTTGGTCGCTCTTGTTTCTCCACCTCTATTTCAAGCAGTGAAGCAGTGTGGCCTAGTGGCCAGAGCACTGGCCCGAGAGTCCTGAGAGCTGGGTTTTCAGCATGGCTCAGTGGAAAGAGCACAGGCTTTGGAGTCAGAGGTCATAGGTTCGCATCCCGGCTCTGCCACTTGTTAGCTGTGTGACTGTGAGCAAGTCACTTAACTTCTCTGGTCCTCAGTTACCTCATCTGTAAAATGGGGATTAAGACTGTGAGCCCCACGGGGGACAACCTGATTCCCCTGTGTCTATCCCAGTGCTTAGAACAGTGCTCTGCACATAGTAAGCGCTTAACAAATACCAACATTGTTATTATTATTACTCCCTGCTCCACCGCTTGTCTGCTCTGTGTGACCTTGGGTGAGTCACTTAGCTTCTCTCCGCCTCAGTTACCACATCTGAAAAATGGGGATTAAAACTGTGAACTCCATGTGAGTCATGAACTGTGAGCAACCTGATCAGCTTCTATCTACCCCAGTGCTTAGTACAGTGCCTGACACATAGTAAGCGATTAACAAACACCATAAAAGGGTGGGGGGTGGCGGGGGAGAGACTAAAACTAAAACTAAAACAGTAATAACTGCCAGACCAATGTAGAATAGAGCAGAAAGTTTACTTCCCCACTTTCGCAGGTCAAGCTACTATTAATAGACCTTGGCGCTTTATCGAATGTTTAAATAACACCATTCAGAGCAGCTCTAAAAATGTGATCGACATCAGTAACCAGTCTGAAGGAATCCTCTGGGAAACTTCCAACTCAATATACGGAGAATGATGGAGAGCCCTTATATTAGTCACACAGAAACTGCGGAGTAATGAGGTTTTACTTCTACCTTTACTTTTACTTTTACTCAAGCACTTAATGCAATATAAGCACCAGAATGGGCTCAATGAAAACTACTAACTGGTTGCTTTTGAGAAAGCTGTACGACTTTCGTTTCCTATATCCCTCAGAGGGCCCAAAAAAGACATTTTGGTGAATGGGTGGGTCCCACTACCTAATAGAGAAGTCCGGGGAAGCTGCCTCTAACTAAACCATATACCCCACCACCGGCCAGAGTCTTGATGGTCTCGAGAGCCTGGGGACCCCCAATCCGAAGGTCCCCCCTGCCCTACTTTTAAAAAAGGAGGGGAAAAAAGGATGGATTAGGGTAGATTCTGAAAGGCAGGTCGGGGGGAGAGGTGAGTTAGGAAGTCTAAACTCCTGGAGAAGGGGTGATAAGAACAGTAAAGGAAGTTGAGGAGAGCTGAAATGTGCCATTACACTTCAGCTGCTGGTCCGGGGAAGAGGTGAAACTGCCTTGGGTGGCCCTGAGCGGTTACCATTATGAGGGTCTGAGCAAACGGAGGAAAAACCCAAAGTGGAACATCCAGACAAACCCACTGACACATGAAGAGGGTAGAAGAAAAAGGAGAAAAGAAGGGAGAGATACATTTGGAAATCCCCGGATTCTAGCCACTTTACCCTTCAGACCAACCAAAAGTCCCACTGCAAAGTTAGAGACCCTGTTGTGTTGGACTCTACCAAGCGCTTAGTGCTGCACAAAGTAAGCACTCAGTAAATATCATTAATTGCTTGCTAGATTAAGTAGAGACCTTTCTCCTCCTCCTGATTTGGATATCCACCATTGACTCCCACCAAGAAGTTGCCAGTAATTTTTTCCCCTTTCACTTAACCCGGATAGTTTCTACTTGCTGATCTCCTTGTGTTTCGTGGGTCTCTGGGCACATTAAATAAAAGCATCCAAATCCCAAATAAATTAATAATGCATTTCAATCTTGAATTATATAAAATGCTCCACTTTAGTCATCACACTTTTAAAAATGGATGAAAACAGAAATGTTCTAAAGAGCGGTATCTAAGGGGCAAGAACAGGGTAGATTTACATAATTAAAGGCACTCGGATTTTGGTGCTGCAAAGTTATAAATTCTACCTCTACTTGAGGAGATAAAAAACCAAATACTCATTGGGGCCAGGGAATGTGTCATACTGTCATACTGAACTCTCCCAAGAGCTTAGAGTTCTGCACACAGCTAGCGCTCAATAAATACGACTGATTGATAAATGCCACTTGGTTTGGGGACTAGAAATAAGATGACAGACGTATAAAAAATAGGGTAAATTTCATGGAGTGACAAGATCAGGCTTAGAAATATCTGCAAACATGCTACTTGCGTTACAATGAAAAGCAAGATGGCACTTGATAAGGGAACATTTTTTGGAAGTTGCAAAAATTTTAATTGGAGTTCTTTTCTGTGGGGTATTAAGGGAAATCAATGATTATAGTTAACATGTAAATTATATAAAATCAACATCCAAATTCAGAAAATAGGATAAAATTTACATGGCCAAATCAAGACTATCCAAAAGACTTAAATTAAAAAAAATTAAAACAAGAGGAAAAAGTAGACAGAGAATGACAGAAGAGAAAGAAATTAGATGGGAACAGCACCGCTTGGATTAGTTTTCAAAAATCTGAATTGTACATCCTACAATAACAAAATAAATTCTGTCCAAGCATGCATTTTAAATAGCACATTTCACACATAATGACGATAGAAAGGAGGAAATGTTTCCATTTGAAACATTCAGTTTAGAAATGTAAATAAATTCACTCCTTTTCCTTCAAACAGTAATGGCTCCCCAAAATGCTATTTGACAGAAAGCAGATTTCACTGCCCAGCGGTGAATGGGTTAATAGTAAAGATCCGACCATCACACAGTCACTGTCATCTCTTGTCCAAAATAAACAGCGTTCTGCCTGAATGAAACATTTGAAATCCAGATCGCTAATTACCATTTGTTTCCACTGTGAAAAGGGTAATAATCAAAGTATACCCGTTAATTCGGGACCTGAATTTCAAAAGCACCATTTCTTCGTGGCTTTAAGCAGAAAACATTCTCCGGTAACAAACAAGTTTTAAGGCTTCTACACATTTCTCTTCACCGAGGGTGCTATTTTTAGAATATCTGGCTGGTTAGGATTTAGATGTTTGTTCTCGGGCTGTTCATTTTAATGAACTGGACCAAAGGGTGCCCCACGACCCAGCTTTTCCCGGAAAACTTGGCTGCCCTATCGGCCACCATCAACAATATTTAATGAATATAAAGCCGGGCTTCTTATTTTCCCTCTGCTCCCTAGAAAAGGTCTATTAATTTGGGGGTAAGTCAGTTTGGTTTTCTTCTGCCTCCTTAAAAAGAGCTACCTTTAATGGCATTTACCTGGCAGGCGACGCATTTGGGGTTTAGAATTACTACCTGACTCAGTGGGGGAGGAGTGCTGTGAAGCTTTATTGGGAGGATATGCCTTTAATAGGAGGGTAGAGGGAATTCAGAGGAAAATTAACCCAGCAGTGCCAAATATTAAGTCGACTTCTCCCTCCAGGGCCTAGGTTCAAATTTCGATTTCTCGGTAGGTTAACATCCCTCTGATCCCGATTTAACTACCTGGGCCTCCAAAACCCGGTTTAACTAAACATGACCGGGGCCCTCTCTGACGCTAAAGAAGCAAACCGTGTTTGCGTTCTTGCTTGCAGGGATGTTGCAAGTCAGACGCTCCCCACCGAAGCGAAACCACATTAAGAGAGCTCGCACGCTGCCTGATCTAAGCTTAGACGAAAACTAGGCAATCACTCGCTTGACGAATGCTGCAAGGGCTGCAAAAAGGAAAATAACTTCTACCTCGCGGGCTACGCAGTCTCGGCGGCAACCTTCCTTTTCCTGCTGCCCTGTCCCCTGCCATCTCCCCATCGTTAGCAATACCTGGAAGGAGCTGGGGTACGTTTGGGGAGAATATCGCAGGTGAAGAAGGAGAAGGATCTCTCCCTGTTGGCTCAGTAGGCTGAGTTCATTGATGACATCACACTAGTCCCCTGAGACATATTTATTTTTGAATTTTCGGAAGTTTTAGCACCGGTGGAAAATCCACTTCCACATCTTACGAATCGGGAACGTTAAAAAAGGATGCCTGCCGGCGAGAGAGCCTCTTCCCCTGCACCGATCTGCGAACTTCACATAAGACGTAAAACGGCAAACCCCAAAGCGGTAAATTGAGCATGATATTCATTACCTTAAATGGAAGAAAAGAGGCATTTCTTTCCACCGCTGTTTAAGGAGCCTAATAGCACCGGTAGTAAAAGGGGTGGGTTAAAGTTACAATTTCCCAGTCATTCCCCCAACCCTCGTCTCCCGAAGGCCGAAGGAGGACTGCAAAAAAAAAAAAAAAAGAGCCCGGAAAAAAGACAATAAATCGAAGAAAGGCGAAGGTGAGCTACCAGTCCGCGCAGTTGAAAAAAAAAACAAACCGCAGAGAGATCCAAGTCGCTCCTCTCATCTGGAGCGACGTTAGCTGCACCCAGCCGTAGGCTCGGCCGAGCCAAGCCCGAGAGGTAGGAGGTGCCATCATTTCTCCGGAATAAAGTAAAAGGAACCTTACCTCGGTCCACTGTTTTTTCCAAGACAGGCACTGGAAAGCTGGGGGATCATCTCCACAACTTTCCTGGTCGGTTCGGAAACACTGCTTTTATAATCTGCCTGAGTCTCCCTCTGCTGCAGCAGCTCCTGCTTGGCATATTCTTTGAGCCTTTTATACAAGGTGCGCAGGCCCTGAGCCGTGCGAGGAGGGCGATCGACTCCGACGGCGTTGTAGTTATCCGCTATGAGGTCCCAACATTTGTTCTTCTCCACTATCACCGAGTGTTTATTGGTATGTTCTTCGAGAATCTTCACGTACGGCTTCACGAGCTTTAGCAGATCCAGCTTTTCGGATAAGGTAAAATTCGAAGACCTAGCCTTTCCGACCATTGTTAGCTCCGAACGAAGTAGGTGGTTTCTGCAACCACCATGCGGTCTCTGGCTCGGCTCGGCTCTTTTTCACCGACGGAAAAAGCTCGGGTTTAACTAGGCTGGTCTCATTTAGGCCCACGCCTACAGGGGAGGGTTTATTAAAATTCCTCCGGCTTAGGCTGACGCAGGTTCAGGAAATCTGCTTAAGCCGAGCCTGACCTACATAAGGCTCCACGCCGAAGACAACGGGAAGGAACGGGCAGACCCCACTATTTGTCAAGACAACGTTCTAGGGAGGATTTAATACACCCGAGTCTCAAAGGCAGCGGGACCGGCTGCTAAAAATCACCTAGTTTGGGGAGGAGAGGAGACGCTCTCACGCGTGAAAACTGCACTGCAGCTTTGCTGGAATAACGACATGAAAGCCACGACGGGGATGTATAATTTATTTGCAAAGATGACGAGAGGCAGATACAGGAAAAACTGGCAAGATCTCCGCGGCCGGGGGAGAGGTAGCCCCTCACGGAGCCCCCGATCACCGTTCCGGAGCTGCTGCTGCTGCTGCTGCTGCTTAACTCTCACAATATTTGCATAATGTTAGTCCCGCTGTCAATCAGGAACTGCATATCCTCTAGCTAGTTAGGTTACACCCGGACTCAAAGACTTCGCAGTAAAGCTAAGCTTCTCCTACATTTTCCACTGCTCCGAGTTCCTCTAACTCATTTCTTCCCTACGGTGTCGTCGGAGGGGACGGTCTGCAGCCAGGCTTTCGGTCGACGACACTCGCCGGGCGATGAATGCCGGCATCTTGCTCAAATCGTGACTTCTGCCCTCCGCTCGGGCCTCCGAAAGCCCGTCCTGCTAACCTTAGGATGGGTTTATTGTTGGCAGGCTGCAAAGCAGCCAAGACCAACTTTCATTCAACAGTATTTACTGAGCGCTTACTATGTGTAGAGCACTGGACTAAGAGCTTGGACTTGAGGATGGCTACGGTTGCTAAGAGCCCTGGACTAAGCGCTTGGACTTGGAGATGGCTACGGTTGCTAATGCCTTTAAGAATCTGGGTTCGCTCCCTTTGGGTCCTGCTGTACCACGGTGCTTGGGGTCTAAAAATATCAGCCAGACATCGGGGCCAATTTTTCGCGCTGGGTCGGAGGCCAAAAAGTGAGGGAGTTTTATCGAAAGGGGAGTGGAGACCGGGAGGGGTGAAGTCTTCCAAGAGCGGGTCCGAAAGCCGCCGCTTAGGGCTCTTTTCAGGCCCGACTAGAAACTCACATTTGGCCGGAGACTTGCTCAAGAAGTTGTTGGGGTCATCGGCTCCGTTGCCCCCGCTGACCGGCACCTATGACCCCAGTGTGAGTCCAGATTATACTAGGCCTTCACCTTTTCAAGGAACTAAACACACATACACACTATTCAAATCACCATTGATGATGATGGCCTTTGTTAAACGCTTACTATGTGCCAAACACTGTTTTAAGCACGGGGAGGGGTGGGGAAACAAGGTGATCAGGTTGTCCCCCGTGGTGCTCCCAGTCTTCATCCCCATTTTACAGTTGAGGGAACTAAGGCCCAGAGAAGTGAAGTGACTTGCCCAAGGTTAAAACCGTTCCACAGACAGTAGACGCAAAGCTTAATGACCACAGGGCCGTGATCAATTAGTGCGACACTCAGTTCCGTTTTCGGGCAAACTAAGGTGTGGCGGGGGTTGAGGACATTCCAAACACGGACTGAAACTGTCACGCAACACAGAGCGTCATCAAATTTCTATTTGGGATTGTTCACTCATTCATTCAACCGTATTTCTTGAGCGCTTACTTTGCGCGGGGTACCGTGCTCAATGCTTGGAAAGTACAATTCGGCAACAACTAGAGACAATCCCTAGCCAACGGGCTCGGTCTAGAAGATGGGCTCACAGCTTCAGTAGAACGCCGACTTGGGAAAGGAGGATATCCCAACAACGCATTTCCGGTTCCACTTAAATTACTTACGCGTCGACCCTTCGAGCCAAAAGCGGAACTGCGTAGGTGGAGGCCGAGCTCCCGTTCTCTTCCAATCCCGGAGGAAAAGGCATGGCCCTTAGTTAAGCGGGAGTGACGCACAGCTAAGCAGGAGGACTGGGGGTAACAATGTGACAGATGTGGCACTGTGTTCATTTGTATATATTTTCATTACCCTATTTATTTTGTTAATGAGGTGAGCATCCCCTTGATTCTATTTATCGTGATTATGTTGTCTTGTTTTTGTCTGTCTCCCTCGCTTAGACTGTGAGCCCGTCATTGGGCAGGGATTGTCTCGATCTGTTGCCGAATTGTCCATTCCAAGCGTTTAGTACAGTGCTCTGCACATAGTAAGCGCTCAATAAATACGACTGAATGAATGAATGAATGAATGAATGAATGAATGAATGAATGAATGAATGAGAAGAGAGAGGCTACCGATATGTGGGTGAAGTTTCGGAATATTTACCAGTCCAGCTTGATCCTTATTAGAGGCGGGAATTAGCGGCCACCGAGGGAGCTGCGAAGTTTTTGTTTCGTTGCCTCTGTTACTGCATTTCATAACTGAGATTTGTTTTCCAACATACAGTACAATTTCAAACAGTAAATATACCAAACTTAAGAATCTGAAATATAAACACAGCATTCGAGGATGCCGATAAACAGTAATGATAGATCTCAATTACTACACACGGCAAAATGTGGGAACCCAAACCAAACAAAAGAAAAAACATCTAATGTCTCTTTTTGGTTGGTTTTTTTAATGGTATTTCCTTTGCAGACAGTAAGCGCTCAGTAAATATGATTAAATGAAGCACTTACTATGTGCCAGGCATTGTACTAAACTCTCTTTGGGCAGGGAATATGTCCATTCATTGTTGTACTCTCCTAAGCGCTTATTACACTCAACAAATACGATTCAACGAATGAATGAATACAATATAATCATGTTGGACACAGTCCCCATTCCACACAGGGCTCACAGTCCTAATCCCCATTTACAGGTGAGGCGACTGAGGCACAGAGAAGTTAAATAATAATAATAATAATAATAATGTTGGTATTTGTTAAGCGCTTACTATGTGCAGGGCACTGTTCTAAGCGCTGGGGTAGATACAGGGTCATCAAGTTGTCCCACGTGAGGCTCACAGTCTTAATCCTCATTTTACAGATGAGGCAACTGAGGCACAGAGAAGTGAAGTGTAACTTGCCCACAGTCACCCAGCTGACAAGGGACAGAGCCAGGATTCAAACCCATGACCTCTGATTCCAAAGCCCGGGCTCTTTCCACTGAAAAAATGACTTGCCCAAAGTCACACAACAGAGAAGTAGAAGAGCTGGGATTAGAACCCAAGTCCTCTGACTCCCAGGCCTGTGCTCTGTTCCCTGGGCCAAGCTGATTCTCCTAACTTCTTCGAACGGTTTGATAGTTTTGCCTCAACCATCAGGAAAACTTCAAGAATGTTGGAAACCCAGACCGTGATAAGCAAAAATTAACTGGGGTGGGAGTTCTAAGAGAGGACAAGTTGAAAGTTACTGGTTATAAAAGTTGATTTTGTAAGCTTTAAATTTCTTGTAATCCCTTAAAAGACAACCAAGAAGAGATCTAATAATGGCTTAAAAATGTTCAAATGTGTAAAAATTTAGACAAAGACATTTTCACTTTGGGGGAAAACAAAAGGATGCGCAGACTGTTTTACAATTCTTCAAGTGAGGTATTTTCTGCTAAGTAGCTATTAAAATGAAGGACCGGCCACTCAAGCAGTTGAAACTATGAATGTAAATAGTTACCGATTAAAATTTTACAGATCTCCAAGCAGTTTCAAATCACTCTATTCCATTTTATTAATTCTTACTGCTTTCATTTCTCAAGTCTACAATTTACACACAGAAAAAACACTGTGTGGTTTGCCCTTCTTTGGAAAGAAATGATGCTAGACAGCTTAAGGGACCCCATACTGGTAATCATTTTTAAAGGCTTTATCGTGAAATTACTCCTTTTATAAGACTGAAGCTAAATGAAATTCATTTAAATAATAAGAAGAAGAAGAAGAATGGTATTTGTTAAGCACTTACTATGTGCCAAGCAGTGTTCTAAGAGCTGGGGTAAATACAAGGTAATGGGGTTGGACACAGTCCCTCATAATCTTCATCCCCATTTTACAGTGAGGTAACTGAGGCACAGAGAAATTAAGTAACACAGAGAAGTTAAGTAGCCAAGGTCACACAGCAGACAAGTGGCGGAGCCTGGATTAGAACCCACCTCCTCTGATTTCCAAGCCCGTGCTCTTACCTCTAGGCCATGCTGCAACAAGGTAGAGTGATTTAAGTGAATTCATTCTCAGCCTATCTCTACCCATTCCCAGCATCTGCTAACCTGAAAAACGGCATCTCTGAAGGTCAAGAAACATTCAGGCACATCACACGATAAGGTCCAAAGTAAGAATCTGGTTTCATGATTTTGCTCAATCATTAGTAAAATTTCTACTTCTCTCTATGAAAAGGGAGGCTTAGTATTTATTTGCAGTAGATTCTCACAGTGGCAAAAACCATAAATTGGAATGAGAATCTAATAAACTAGGACGTCTCACCCACTCAGAGCCTGTTTTTTTCAGATGAACATAGGATAAGTATCAGAGCGCCATTTCATAGTGGAATGTATATCTTTCAAAAATATTAGCTAGATAAGGAGTTCTAGTGAGGTTGATAGCTTTTTCCTTCTAAATGGCAGAGTGCTAGATTGATCATTCCAAGCACTCCTGGAAAAAACAAATCATGAATAAATATATAAATGGGCGATATATAAAAGAGCTCTTACTTAAACCAATTCAAATGGAGTGTCGGTCTTACCTTAGCCTGTAATGCATATATTACACAACGGCTTTCCAAAATATGGTCTGTGGGTCCTTCTCAGCTGATATCGAGCATATTTACTGAGCTTACTGTGTGTAGGACACTGTACTAAGCGCTCGGGAGAGTAGACCACAACAATATAGCAGATATTCCCTGCCCAGAACGAGCTCACAGCCTAGAGAGGGAGACAGACATTAATCTTGTCATGTCTTATGCCATCGAGGAGTCTCTGACCCTTAGCGACGCCACGGACACATCTCTCCCAGAACGGCCCGCTCTCCATCTGCGATCGTTCTGGTAGTGGATCCACAGAGTTTTCCTGGTAAAAATACGGCAGTGGTTTACCACCGCCTCCTTCCGTGCAGTAAATTTGAGTCTCCGCCCTCGACTCTCTCCCGTGCCACCACTGCCCGACGTGGTGACATTAATCTAAATAAATAAATTACGGACATGTAATTATGTGCTGTTGGGCTGGGAGACGCAAAAGGGAGTGGGAAGAGAGGAAATGAGGGCTCAATCAGGGACGGCCTCTTGGATTTTGATACTCGAGACCTCACGTGAAGATTCCGGGAGGGGAGGGATCGAACACTGAGATGCTAAAGGCAAGTTGAAAAACTACGGGGCATTTTCTAAAAAGAAAAGTGGGCAAGAGACCATTAATTGTTATGGAAATTGATGGAAAAAAATGGAAGCCTGGAGAACACTGTGAATGCAAATACTGGATATGGGACATAGTGGGAGGGTGTGGAAGACGCTTCAAAAGCTGAAAAAAGGGAAATTCTCAAAATTTAGTAAATACTGGAAATGGGACATAGTGGGAGGGTGTGGAAGATGCTTCACAAGCTGGAAAAGAGGAAATTCTCCAAATTTAGCTATGTTTCAAGGCAGAAGGATCTCTTAAAAAGTCTCTGAGAAATGCAATACATTTGGGCACCGGGCATCTTAAAGAATGTTTGTTTCCTTCAAGGCCAATTATGAAAACAGAGTGGATGACCAGGGAACTGGGGAAAAGAATCCTGATTTATCTGACCTGATTATCTCCTGCTGGCCTCACTGTATCAGCAACCTGAAAGCAGAAGAATTCCATTTTGTGGGCCTACTGGTGCAAAAAACCCAAATCTGTTCTGCCCTCCAAATCATTAATTCATTCAAGAGTATTTATTGAGCACTTACTATCTGCAGAGCACTGTACTAAGCGCTTAGAATGCACAATTAATAAGAACTGATTTCCAACTTTACTCTTGCAGGTTAGGAAGGTAACTTTTATGTCACGGTATAGTATATAATAGAGACTATTTTCTGTTACTAGGCTACAAAAGCACTGAAGACAATATGGTGGCTCATCCTGTTCTTGGGATGGCTAGACCACTGAAGGGAAGTAAGTGGTGGCATTTCTTAAGCGCTTACTATGTGCCAAGCACCGTACTTAAGACTGGGGCAGATAGGAGGTAATCAGGTTGTCCCATGTGGGGCTCACAGTCTTAATTCCCATTTTACAGATGAGGGAACTGAGGCCCAGAGAAGTGAAGCGACTTGCCCAACGTCACACAGCTGACAAGGGGTGGAGGCGGGATTAAAACCCACGGCCTCTGACTCCCAAGCCTAGGTTCCTGCCACTGAGCCACGTGGCTAGGAAGAAAGCAACAAGGGGCAGTGGGAAAGCGCAGAGAGGATTCATTTCCCAAATCTTGAACCACGAAAGAAATCGGGAATGGCGGATGGAAAGGAAGAAGTGGCTGTCAGAGGACTAACGGAGAGTTGCGGCTTCCCTCCCTGCTTAGCAACCTGCCCCCGAAACTACTGTTTGTCTCCATTCATCCAATAGCATTTATTGAGCGCTCACTATGTGCAAAGCACTGTACCTTTAAGCGCTTGGAATGGACATTTCAGCAACAGGGAGAGACATTCTCTGCCCAGGGATGGGCTCACACAGAACAAAGTAAGTGCCTTTTCAAAAATTAGTATTTTGTACAAGGTATCTGTTAAGCATTTACTATGGGCGAGGCACTGTACTAAATGCCGGGGGCAGATACACACTAATCAGGTTGGACACAGTCCCTGATCCACACGGAGCTCACAGTCTCCATCCCCATTTTACAGAGGAGGTGATCGAGGCACAGAGAAGTTACGTGACTTAGCCAAGGTCCCAGAGCAGGTAAGTGGGAGAGCTGGGATTCGCAGCCAGGTCCTTCTGACTCCCAGGCCCGTTCCCCGCCCACTAGGCCACACTGCTTCCCGATGCTCCACTTAGACTCCCCCAGCCTCTTGAAATGTGAAACTGGAGATCTGGCTATAGGGAGTTGATGAGTGGTACTGTATGCGTTTGTCACCAAGGGATCAGGAGAAGGATGAACCATCGGATCCCTGAATATAATAATTATGGTATTGGTTAAGTGCTTAACTACGTGCCAGGCGCTGTACTAAGCGCTGAGGTGGATACAAGCAGATCGGGTTGGACAAAGTCCCCGTCCCACGTGGGGCTCACAGTCTCCATCCCCGTTTTACAGATGAGGTAACTGAGGCGCAGAGAAGTGAAGTAACTGGCTCAAGGTCACACAGCAGACAAGTGGCGGAGCCGGGATTAGAACCCATGACCTTCTGACTCCCAGGCCCAGGCTCTGTCCTTTACGCCACGCTCTTCTCTTGAATATCCAATCAATCGTATTTCTTGAGCGCTTATTATGTGCCGAGCCCTGAACCGAGCGCTTGGGAGAGTAAAATCTAACAGAGTGGGGAGACACGTTCCCTGCTGACAGTGTAGAGGGGGAGACAAGCGTTAATACAAAGAAATCCGCTACGGATACGTACGTCAGTGCTGTGGGGCTGAGGGAGGGCTGCAAAGAGAGAGCAGATCCAAATCCACCCCTTCTGCTCTCTCAGGAGAAGACGACTGCAGAGATTAGAGAAGCAGTGTGGCTCGGTGGAAAGAGCCCGGGCTTGGGAGTCAGAGGTCATGGGTTCGAATCCCGGCTCCACCTCTTGTCAGTTGTGTGACTGTGGGCAAGTCACTTAACTTCTCCGTACCTCAGTTACCTCATTTGTAAAATGGGGATTAAGACTGTGAGCCCCACGTGGGACAACTTGATTCCCTTGTGTCTACCCCAGCGCTTAGAACAGCGCTCTGCACATAGTAAGCGCTTAACAAATACCAACATTATTATTATTATGAAAGCAGTGCAGATACCCCTGGAGACTCCAAGCTCACTGTGGGCAGAGAAGGTGTCTGTTTATTGCTATACTGAACTCTCCCAAGAGCTCAGTACAGTGCTCTGCACACAGTAAGCGCGCTCAAAAAATACCACCGACTGACTGACCCCTAGAACAGACCTATTCCACAACGCCCCCCGGACATCCAAGAACCACGCCACGAGCTCCTCTTCTGCATACTCCACTCAGACTGAAGATTTGCCAAGGGAAAAAAAATTCAAATCCATTCCAACACCCTTCCAACTTCATAACGGAATTTAAAAAGCAGATAAGATAGGTACATATCCTGAAAAGACATGTTATCATTTATTTATTCACATTAATGTCGGTCACCCTCTCTAGATTCTCAGTTCATCACAGGCAGCATCTGATAATTCTGTTGTATCGTACTCTTCCATACACTTCGTAAGGTACTCTGTACGTAACAAGCTCTTAATAAATACCGCTGATTAACTGATTTAAAAGTCACAGTGTTACAATAATAATAATAGTATTTGTTAAGCGCTTACTACGTGCCAAGCACTGTTCTAAGTACTGGGGTAGATACGAGGCCATGAGGTTGGATACAGTCCCTGTCCTACATGGGGCTCCCAGTCCCAATCCCCATTTTGCAGATGAGGTAACTGAGGCCCAGAGAAGCAAAGTGTCTTGCCCCAGGTCACCCAGCCAACAAGTGGCGGAGCCGGAATTAGAACCCACGACCTCTGACTCCCGAACCCGTGCTCTTGCCAATAGGCCGTGCTGCTTCCCATGTATGGTATAGGAAACCAAACAGCCATTAAAGAGAAGCAAATCAATTCCTGATGAGATTAATTCTAATTTACGGAAAGCTTCAAAAACTCTTTCAGCCACCTCTGATTTTTTGAAATTTTATCCTCAAAGATTTTGGTACTTGTCATCTTAGAGGTGACCGTACGTTTCAATATTCACCACAGCAGTTAACATCTCCTAGGTTACTTCCACTAAAAATACACAAGTTTCAGAGAACTGCCCAAAGAAGGTCTATTTCTCTGGTTCCGAAGAGCCAAAGTTTTTAAGAGAGCATAGACATGTGTCATTAGAGACCACCCACCCCACTACTCTCTCTTCAAAGTGGAAACGGGATTAATGAAGGAACGGTGTAAAAATAGTCACCCTTCTTGGCATCCATCCTAATGTTATTCTCTGAACTTCAAAGCACAGGTAAAGACCTGATTTTCCAGGGTTATCTATCCAAATAAACTGAGCCACGCCTTTTACAGTTTTTTCGTTCACTCATTCATTCAACAGTATTTATTGAGCGCTGACTATGTGCAGAGCACTGGTCTAAGCGCTTGGAATGGACAATTCGGTAACAGAGAGAGACCATCCCTGCCCATTGACGGGCTCACGGTCTAATCGGGGGAGAGAGACGGCAGAGCAAAACGGAACAAAACAAAAACAACACCACATCATCACGATAAAGAGAATCAAGGGGATGTACGCCTCATTAACAAAATAAATAGGGTAATCAATAATATATACAAATGAGCACAGTGCTGAGGGGAAGGGGAAAGGGGGAGCAGAGGGAAAGGGGGGGGCTCAATCTGGGAAGGCCTCCTGGAGGAGGTGAGCTCTCAGTAGGGCTTTGAAGATTTAGTTTGGATACTTTAAATCGAACCTTCTACAAAGAGCCAACCGTACCACAAGCGCTTAGTAAAGTGCCCTGCACACAGTAAGTGCTCAATAAATACGACTGAACGAATGACACCACCTTCTTTGAGCTTTCAACGGCTCCCTGTTGCCGTCCGTATCCAATTAAACTCACGACCACGGGTTTTAAGGCTTCCCGCCTAGTAACTGTCCTCCTCCTCCATTACACCTCAATTTCATCTCCCTTCAAAAAGCCTGATTTATCCTCCATTTATGACTGATCTCCA
This sequence comes from Ornithorhynchus anatinus, assembly GCF_004115215.2. Lineage (NCBI taxonomy): Eukaryota > Metazoa > Chordata > Mammalia > Monotremata > Ornithorhynchidae > Ornithorhynchus > Ornithorhynchus anatinus. Next base: position 57,651,858 of record NC_041731.1, read on the forward strand.
AATCAAGGTTAACACTATTCCGTCAACTTGGAAAGTACTCTCTCCACTTCCCTAACCCGTACCCTTCCGCTCTTCAATATCCTACTAAAAAAACCATTTCCCACCCAGAGTTTCTCATACTAAGACTCCTGATCTCGGTCCACCTCAGTTGCTCCATCACGCTGTATAATTCCGCAAATCTAGCAGAGTCTGAATTTCTCATATTTTATTGGCCAAGGCAGGGGGGGAGGTGGGAGGAGTGTTACTGTGAAGTTCAAACCGTTGAAGTATTTTTAAATAAAATTTTCGCAGTACCATTTTATTTTAGCTGCTATGTGTGCGTATAAGGGTCTTCTGCTTCTCCCAATTTCTGGTATCTCTACTTGGCTCAATCTGTCTTAAGGGTATCCGGGTTGCAAGAAAGGCTCCACGCCCCTCTTTCCCCCACCCCCTCCTGTTGATTCACCCAAATTAATTTCCATATTCTCATACAGCCCTGAGGATTTTAATATTTAAGCTATTTTGTTATAGTTTACTCCAAATCTTTCCTCCTGCCTTCCTTTGGCAATTTACGGGGGAAGCAGGAGGTAAGTACCATTCAAAGAATCAGTAATTTAATTCCCTGCTAATCAGGAATTTTCATATTTTCTACGCTTTTATTATGACTACTTGCTTTGTTTTGTTGTCTGCCTCCCCCTTTTAGACTCTGAGCCCATTGTTGGGCAGGGATCGTCTCTATCTGTTGCCGAATTGTACATTCCAAGCGCTTAGGACAGTGCTCTGCACACAGTAAGCGCTCAATAAATACGATTGAATGAATGAATTGGTATTTTTTATGCTATTTTTTAAATGCTTATTATATGCCAGGCACTGTTTTAAGCCCTGGGGTAGATACAATAATAATAATAATGTTGGTATTTGTTAAGCGCTTACTATGTGCTGAGCACTGTTCTAAGCGCTGGGGTAGACACAGGGTAATGAGGTTGTCCCACGTGAGGCTCGCAGTCTTAACTCCCAGTTTCCAGATGAGGGAACTGAGGCACCGAGAAGTGAAGTATATATTTTCGTTACCCTATTTATTTTGTTAATGAATTGTACATCGCCTTGATTCTATTTAGTTGCCATTGTTTTTACGAGATGTTCTTCCCCTTGACGCTGTTTAGTGCCATTGTTCTTGTCTGTCCGTCTCCCCCGATTAGACTGTAAGCCCGTCAAACGGCAGGGACTGTCTCTATCTGTTGCCGACTTGTTCATCCCAAGCGCTTAGTACAGTGCTCTGCACATAGTAAGCGCTCAATAAATACTATTGAATGAATGAATGAATGAATGAAGTGACTTGCCCAAAGTCACACAGCTGAGAAATGGCAGAGCCAGGAACGATCAGGGCGTCCTCCATTCTGACTGCTTCATCCAGTGTATTATTAGCTCATCACTTTCAGTTGAGGAAGAGGATTAGGATCTGGGCCGATTCGGAAAGGAGGATGATGATAATAATAATAATAATAATTATAGTTGTTTATTTGTTACGCGCTTCCTATGTGCCAAGTGACTTGCCCAAAGTCACACTGCTGACAAGTGGCAGAGCCGGGAATAGAACCCACATCCTCCGACTACCAAGCCCGGGCTCCTTCCATTAAGCTACATTGCTTCTCTTTGGTGCTTCTGAAGAAGTTGGGGGAAGAGCAGCTATAAAGCCTGCGCTTGCTTAAATTGTGTGGCTCTGACCCTTTCATTCATTCATTCACTCAATCCTATCTATTGAGTGCTTACTGTATATTAAGCGTTTGGGAGAACACAGTATAACAAACGGACCCATTCCCTACCCACAACGAGCTTACAGTCTAGAGACTTCTTGGCCTGCGGAGGAGACGTTGCAGGCTACCAAAAACAGGGGTTTTTCCCCCATAACACTATGTACCTCTGGTATTTGCACTAATAATAATAATTATGGTTCTTCTTAAACCCTTACTGCGGACCAAGTACTGTGCTAAGCGTTGGGGTAGATACACGGTAGTCAGGTTGGACACGGTCCCTTTCCCACACAGGGCTCCCAGTCTTAATCCCCATTTTACAGATGAGGTAACTGAGGCCCAAAAAAGTGAGGTGACTTGACCAAAGTCACACAGCAGACATGCAGCGGAGCCGAAATTAGAACCCACGACCTTCTGCCGCCCAGGTCCGTGCTCCATCCGCTAAGCCACGCTGCTTCTCGCTACTGAATTGTCCTCATATTATTACAAAACCCTGAAGTGAATGCCCTCAGTTCTCCAATAAAGGGGTCGCATTCTTCCGAAAACGCCCACTGGAATACTCGAATGTGCCAGCGTCGTGGGCACAAGCACAAAAACTTTCTTCAGTAACGCAGCACGCAGAGCTCAAGTTAGGGAAGAATGTTCCCCGATATTTTTAAACATCCTAGCCAAAATGTACATTGAAAACCTGCATTTTGACAGAACTGAACGCTATGCATTACTTCAGAGAGATTTGGGCCAGTCTGTCCATCTGAGAATTTAGCTAAATATTTTAGACCACATGCAAATCTTCGAAAAATTACAACGATGAGAACTGCAACTTTTTTAAGTGATCGATATTGTTTTCATACCACGATTCATTGGATTTTTAAGTTGCTGGGCTTCTTCCTTAGGTGTTTTTTTTCCATTTTCGATAATAAAGCAGGTTGTTTGCTGTCCTCAGGAAACTATTACAAATAATTCCCATTCTAATGAGGCAGGTCAGGGGCAACATCAATCCACAGAAATGAACTTTTCAGAGAAAGAGGACTCCATCAAAATTTAACTCCGAAGCGGTTGGCGGGGGGATAGGAGCGTGAAAGGAACGAAGGTGTTTTTTGAGCAGCAAGAAGCCGCTCCTCGCCAACCGTGCTTACCTCATCCAGGAGCCTTTTAAGAGGCTCAGGATGTAATTTTTTCAGCTCCAGGCTTTGGTAGACGATGGTACCGGGAGCGAAAACTAAGGAAACGCGTACCAGGTCATAGGAAAGGGGGGATGGCCCTTTAAACGTCAAACTCATCGTGACAGCAAGGTAATTCATTCAGGTAGTCAGAACACAATTTTCCCTAAACCGAACATTTAAACACAATTGAAACTGGTAAAAGTGCGCAATCATAAACCCTAACCACTCAAGAGAAAGTTAAAACTCCAGTAAACTTTTAATGCTATTCAGGTGATTTGAAGAGTTGCTACCGAAAAATTCATTTAAAAAGCCTAGAAAGTCGAATGACTTTACTATCACAGTAGTGATTTGTGGCTTAGTACAGATTTGGTATTTAATAATTTCTCAAAATTAAATAGGCAGTCTTACCTGGATCAGAAGTCACCGATATTTCCAATTCAGCTGTTTTAAACTGTTGTTTTGCGCTGCAGTTTTCCATTTTCGTTGCTCCCTTGGCATGTATAGAATTTTCATTCGAACTATTTTCATTGGAACTACATATGGCAGAGCCGGTTTCTGAATGTGGAGAATCATTCCTGTCACTTGCATCACGCTGGAGAACAAAATAAATTTCTGTAAAGAGGCGAACTTTAATTTCCTGTTACAAATAAATGAAAACTGATCATATACTATACGACCAGTCTTTAACAACTTTACTTAGGATATCAGTTTGGTTACAGCACATCCCACCGCTCCATCCAATAACATCCCCTAAAGTACAAGTATCTTTTTCCCCCTTCAAAACAGTATTTGCATCTGGTATCAGGAAAAAAAGACTTCTTTCCAAGTGAAGAGAATAGGATGAGATAGCCTCCCCTATTTCCTATCCACACAACCCAGTGGTAACAGCACGGGCTTGGGAATCAGAGGTCGTAGGTTCTATTCCCAGCTCCACCACTTGTCTGCTGTGTGACCCTGGGCAAGTCATTTAACTTCTCTCTGCCTCATCTATAAAATGGGAAATAAGAGCATAAGCCTCATGTCAGACGGGACTGAGTCCAACCTGATTACCTTGTATCTACCCCAGCTCTTAGAACAATGCTTGGCACATAGAAAGCGCATAACAAATAAACAACTATCATTATTATCATTATTATTATTATTATCCTCCTTTCCAAATCGGCCCAGCTCCTAATCCTCTTCCTCAACTGAACGTGATGAACTAACACTACACTGGATGAAGCAGTCTGAGGGGAGGATGCCCTGATGGTTCCTGGCTCTGCCACCTCTCAGCTGTGTGACTTTGGGCAAATCACTTGACTTCTCTGTGCCTCAGCTACCTCATCTGTAAAATGGGGATGAAGACTGTGAGCCTCATGTGGGACAACCTGATTACCCTGTATCCACCCCAGCGCTTAGAACAGTGCTTCACACATAGTAAGCGCTTAACAAATGCCAACATTTATTATTATTACTAAGTTCTCTTGACTCTTTTTCTTTAGATAGTACTTGTTAAGCGCTTACTATGAGCCAGGGCATTCTACCAAGTGCTTGGGCGGATATCAGCTAATCAGGTAGGACACAGTCCGTGTCCCACATGGGGCTCACCGTCTCGATCCCCATTTTTTCAAATGAGGCCACCGAGGTACAGAGAAGTGAAGGGACTTGCCCGAGGTCACGCAGCAAAGTGGCGGATTCGGGATTAGAACCCAGATCTTTCTGACTCCTGGGCCCGTGCTCCATCCTCTAGGCCGCGATGCTTCTCAGCGGAATCTGAGAGCATGCAAAGGAGAAATATAGAGACAAACTGTAAACCTCAAACATCCACTGTAGTTTAGTACCCCAGTTGTATTGTAACAAAGCAGAACAGTCACTGAGCATCCACAAGCCTTGTATAGCCCTGTTTTAGACAGCACTGAAGTGTTTCATGTCACCATTAACACCCAGCCAGAGAGCAAAGGTTAGAGATTAAAAAGGAAAGGAAGGTGGAAGAAAGGCCGGGGTGGGAAGAAAGCAGCTCTTTGGCGGGACGCCTCTCCAGGCTTCTTCTCCTGAGCTCAAAACACTCCGAGTTCGTAGGCTGCTTGAACAAGGCAAGCCGAGGTGTCGGAAAAAAACGCCCGTGCTCACGCACACGGCACTGGAGTGCGTAAATACTGCAGCTCAAATTTTCCAAGAATGCAACCGGAGTTATAGGACAACCGGGTTTAAAGATTCGATCTAATCCGTTAAACAAATGGGAAATCCAGCTGCTGGAAAAATACTTTAGACAGATTTCGAAACTGTCCGCAATCACCCTCAAGCCCTTCAAATCACATTTTTTATTTTGATAACATTCTGAATAAGAAGGCTTCCCGCCCTTCCCTTTTACCTCAATTAATTTAACTTCCGTTCCTGGCGTTTTGGTCTGTTCATCCAGATTCTTTCTGTTAGCACTTCCCGGGGCTATAAACCTTGGTTTTTTGGTGATGTTCCCAAGTAGCCGACTTGGTGCGGCAGACCGTCTCATGTTCGGTGTAAGTCTAAAAAAGAAAAAAAAATACAGACATTTCTGACAATTATGCATGTGAATTTCAAGGAGCGAACCCCATTTTTAACCAAGCATAACAGTACCTCATAAAACTACTGCTACTTAATCAGTGCTATTTATTGAGCACTTACTGTGTGCAAAGCACTGACTAAGCTTAAGCGCTGGGGAGAGTACAATGCAAAAGAGTTGTACTTGAAATTACAGCTAGCCAGATATATATCCAGACATATATATTATTAGCTACTCAGTTGTAGCCTTGTGAATTATTGACATGCAACTTCTTCAGCTAATGGATTTCGTCACCAAAGGCTGCCGGCTTCTCCTTCACAACATCGCCAAGATCCACCCTTTCCTCTCCATCCAAACCGCTGTCCCATTAAGTACAATCACTCATCCTGTCCGACTGGATTGCCGCATCAGCCTCCTTTCCGACCTCCCAGCCTCCTGTCTCTCCCCAATTCAGTCCATACTTCACTCTGCTGCCCAGATTACCTTTCTACAGAAAAGTCACGTCACCCCTCTCCCCCAAAACATCTCCAATAGTCACCTGTCAACCTCCATATCAAGCAAAACCTCCTCACTCTTGGCTTCCAAGTTCTCCATCCCCTTGCCCCCTCCTACCTCACCTCCCTTCTCTCCTTCTGCATCCCAGCCCACACGCTCCTCTCCTCCGGTGCTGACCTTCTCACTGTGCCTCCTTCTCAGCCGTTCCACCGTCGATCCCTGGCCCACGTCCTACCTCTGGCCTGGAATGTCCTCCCTCTTCAAATCCGCCAATCACACTTTCCCCCCTTCAAAGCCCTCCTGAAGGCTCATCTCCTCCAGGAAGCCTTCCCAGACTAAGCCCCCCTTTTCCTCAGCTCCCTCTACCCTCCCCTTTGCCCCGAATCGCTCCCTTTGCTCTACCCACCGCCCCACAGCACTTGTATACATATATGTATACGCACATATCTATAATTTTATTTATATTAATGCCTGTTTACTTGTTTGGATGCATATACATATATATATATGTATATATATATACCTTTAATTCCACCTAGATTGATGTCTGTCTCCACCATCTCTAGACTGTGAGCCCGCTTTTGGCAGGGATTGTCTCTCTTTATTGCTGAACGGTACTTTCCAAGCGCTTAGTACAGTGCTCTGCACACAGTAAGCGCTCAGTAAATACGACTGAACGAGTGAATTTCAGTTTTCAGAGAACAGATTTTACAGTGCAGTGAGTTGAACAATACGGGGATTGATTCCTTGAAGAATTCACAGTAACAGAAGTTGCTTTGTAGCACATAGGCGGTGACTGGTGTCACACGCGCAAGCACCCGAAATGAGCGTCATTTCGTCCAACATAACATTGCATTCTATCTAAACACGCCTTCTCAAAGCCTGTTACCTAATTCCCCGACGGCACTCAATCCGAAATGCGGGATGTAAGCGGGCATTATGGGAGACCGGTCTGTACTTCTCAGGGAGAAGTTTGAGAAGTTTAAAATGAGATATGTAAATATTTTCACTTGAGAAAACATTGTTTTCACATCAAAAAATCCAAAGTTATCTTCAGAGCTGATCCTGAAAAATCAGTTTTAAACATATGCATAGGCGGCTGTCTGTTCAACTGGTAACCTTGTTTCCTTGGTTATTTAATCAATCAATGGTATTTATTGAGTGCTCACGATGTGCAGAGCACTGTACTGAGCACTTAGGAGAGTACAATACAACAGAATTAGCAGGTAAATTCCCTGCCCATAACAAGCTAATAATCTAGAGAGTGAGATGTGATGAGGGCACTTAGAACTATGTTTGAGACTAATCTGGGTTGTGGAGCTTTAAAAGTTCATATTAGACCGCAAGCTCGTTGTGGGCAGGGAATGAGTCTGTTTATTGTTAAGCTGAACTCTCTCAAGCACTTAGATCCAAGCACCAATCCTGTCTCTGCCACTTGTCTGCTGTGTGACCTTGGGCAAATCACCGCACCTCCCTGTGCCTCAATTACCTCATCTGCAAAATGGGGATTGGGACTGTGAGCCCCATGAAAAGCAGCGTGGCTCAGTGGAAAGAGCACGGGCTTTGGAGTCAGAGGTCATGGGTTCAAATCCCAGCTCGGCCACTTGTCAGCTGTGTGACTTTGGGCAAGTCACTTAACTTCTCGGTGCCTCAGTTCCCTCATCTCTAAAATGGGGATTAAGACTGTTAGCCCCACGTGGGACAACCTGATTCCCCTGTGTCTACCCCAGCGCTTAGAACAGTGCTCGGCACATAGTAAGCGCTTAACAAATACCAACATTATTATTATTATGTGGGACAGGGACCGATTTGCTCATATCCACCCCAGCACCCGGTACAGTGCCTGGCACATAGTAAGTGCTTAACAAATTCCATAATTAATGATTAAGCGCTCAATAAATATGATTGAAGGAATGAACCTCTTCCACTGACCTAACCTGGCTAAGCCTTGCCCACATCCCTGCCCTCTCCAAGCATCACAGTGGGGTTGCCGTGATAGCAGGGCTGCACATCTGCACACATGCAGGATTCATGATGTGGGCCCAATGTGGTCCCTCGGAATCACAACCACATGAGAAGCAGCATGGTGTAATGGAAAGAGCCCAGCCTTGGCAGTTGTGGGTTCTAATCTCAGCTCCATCACTTGCCAGCTGTTTGACTTTGGGCAAGTCACTTAGCTTCTCTGTGCCTCAGTTACCTCACCTGTAAAATGAGGATTAAGACCATAAGCTCCATGTGGGACAACCTGATTATCTTGCATCTACCGCAGCACTTAGAACGGTGCTGGGCACATAGTAAGCGCTTAACATGTACCATCATTACTATTATTATTATTATTATGTGAGCCCAACCAGACTCGATCCAGCTTGCCCTCTGGCCCGGTTCAGCCGACGGGATAATGAATACTAGATCGTCCCGAGCCACACGGGGCTCCGCGGTCCCAGAACACAGTTCGGTTCTAACACCTTCTCCATCACTCCTGCAACAAACCCGAGAGGGAACTGCGTGCCTCGGTTGGAAATGCTCCCCGGCGAGCTAGGGCGTCCAGGGGCTCCAGTTAGGGCTCCTAGTCGGATCCCAGGCCGGGGTCCGAGTCGGGCTCCCAGTCGACACCCCAAATCAGGATCCCAGTCTGGGTCCCAAGTCAGGATCCCAGTCTGGGTCCCAAGTCAGAATCCCAGTCAAGATCCTGGTCAGACCCCCAGCCCCGGCCTCAAGTCAGGATCTCGGTCAGACCCCCAGCCAGGGCCCCAAGTCAGGCTCTCGGTCGACGCCCCAAATCAGGATCACCGATCAGATACTCAGTCTGGGCCCCAATTCAGAATCCCAGCCTGGGCTCCAAGCCAGGCTCTCGGTCGACACCTCAAGTCAGGATCCCAGTCAGGCCCCAAGCCTGGGCCCCAGGTCAGGATCCCGGTCAGACCCCCAGCCTGGTCCCCAAGTCAGGCTCTCGGCTGATGCTCCAAGTCAGGATCTCAGTCAGGATCCCAGTCAGACCCCCAGCCTGGTCCCCAAGTCAGGCTCTCGATCGACACCCCAAATCAGGATCCCGGTCAGACCCCCAGCCTTGACCCCAAGTCAGCATCCCAATCTGGGCCTTAAATCAGGAACCCGGTAAGACCCCCAGCCTGGGCCCCAAATCAGGCTCTCAGTCGACGCCCCAAATCAGGATCCCGGTCAGACCCCCGACCTCGACTCCAAGTCAGGCTGTCGGTCGACGCCCCAAGTCAGGATCCCGGTCAGACCCCCGGCCTCAAATCCAAGTCAGGGTCTTGGTCGATGCCCCAAATCAGGATCCCGGTCAGACCCCCGGCCTCGACTACAAGTCAGGCTCTCGGTCGACGCCCCAAATCAGGATCCCGGTCAGACCCACAGCCTGGACCCCGTCAGCATCCCAATCTGGGCCTTAAATCAGGAATCCGGTCAGACCCCCAGCCTGGGCCCCAAGTCAGGCTGTCGGTCGACGCCCCAAATCAGGATCCCGGTCAGACCCCCGGCCTCAACTCCAAGTCAGGATCCCGATCAGACTCCCGGCCTCGGCCCCAAGTCAGGATCCCGGTCAGACCCTCAGCCCGGTCCCCAAGTCAGGCTCTCGGTCGACGCCCCAAATCAGGATCCCAGTCAGACCCCCAGCCTGGCTCAGTGGAAAGAGCCCGGCCTTTGGAGTTAGTGGTCACGGGTTCGACTCCCGGCTCTGCCACTCGTCAGCTGTGTGACTGTGGGCAAGTCACTTCACTGGGCCTCAGTTCCCTCCTCTGTAAAATGGGGATGAAGACTGTGAGCCGCAGGTGGGCCAACCTGATGACCCTGGATCTCCCCCAGCGCTTAAAACAGTGCTCTGCACATAGTAAGCGCTTAACAAATATCAACATCATTATTATTATCCCAGTCTGGCCTTAAGTCAAAAATCTCCAGCCGGGTCCCCACGTCAGGATCCAAGCCTGGGCCCCCATCAGGCTCTCGGTCGAAGAGAAGCAGCGTGGCTCAGTGGAGGGAGCCCGGGCTTGGGAGTCCGAGGTCAGGGGTTCGAACCCCAGCTCTGCCACTTGTCAGCCGCGTGGCTGTGGGCAAGTCACTTCACTTCTCTGGGCCTCAGTTCCCTCCTCTGTAAAATGGGGATGAAGACTGTGAGCCCCAGGTGGGCCAACCTGATGACCCCGGACCTCCCCCAGCGCTTAGAACAGTGCTCTGCACATAGTAAGCGCTTAACAAATACCAACATTACTATCCCAGTCTGGGCCCCCAAGTCAAAATCCCCAGCCGGGGTCCCACATCAGCATCCAAGCCCGGGCCCCAATCAGGCTCTCGGTCGAAGAGGAAACAGCAAGAGCCCGGGCCTGGGAGTCGGAGGTCATGGGTTCGAATCCCAGCTGGGCCCCTCGTCGGCGGCGTGGCTGTGGGCAAGTCACTTCACTGGGCCTCAGTGGCCTCCTCTGGAAAATGGGGATGAAGCCTGGGAGCCCCACGTGGGTCCACCCGATGACCCTGGGATCTCCCCCAGCGCTTAGAACAGTGCTCTGCCCAGAGTATAAGCGCTTCACCAAATGGCATCCCATAGATGTGTCCCAAGGGAGGATCCCCAAGTCTGGCCTCCTGGGAGAGGGGCAGGCTGGGAGCCCAGGGCTGGTCCTGGGCGGCACCGGAAGTGGGGCTGCCAACGGGCAGCCATGGGGCAGGAAAGGGGGCAGGAAAGGGGGCAGGAAAGGGGGCAGGAAAGGGGGCAGGAAAGGGGGCAGGAAAGGGGGCAGGCTCTTCCTATCCGGGCTCCTCGGGGGTCTGCGGGCAGAAACCTACCCGGAGCGGAGGCGAGGAGGGGCAGGAGGGCGGCCACACACACACACACATACACACACACACCCCGACAGGGCCGCGGCCCGCCCCCCCTCACGTCAATCAACCCTCCCGCCTCGGCCGCCGGCACGCGCCCCACCACCAATCAGCGGCCGCTCCCACGGGCGCCTGCGCACTAGCCTCCCTGACATTCCCTCCTTCCTTCCCCCCCCCCCCCCCCGCGTCTAACCGCTACGGCCACGGAGGCGCATGCGCGACCCGGCCCCGCCCGCGGCCCTGCTCCCCGCCCCCGCCCAACAGTCAGTCAGTCAGTCAGTCATTCGCTCGCTCGTTCATTCACTCATTCATTCATTCACGCACTCATTCATTCACTCATTCGTTCATCACGCACTCATTCGCTCATTCATTCATTCACGCACTCATTCGCTCATTCATTCATTCACTCAATCATTCATTCACGCACTCATTCATTCACTCATTCGTTCATCACGCACTCATTCACTCATTCATTCATATACGCACTCATTCATTCATTTGCGCACTCATTCATTCATTCGGGCACTCATTCATTCACTCATTCGTTCATCACGCACTCATTCATTCACGCACTCATTCGCTCATTCATTCACGCATTCATTCATTCACGCACTCATTCATTCATTCGCGCACTCATTCACTCATTCATTCATTCGCGCACTCATTTCATTCATTCACGCACTCATTCGCTCATTCATTCGCGCATTCATTCATTCACGCACTCATTCATTCATTCGCGCACTCATTTCATTCATTCACGCACTCATTCGCTCATTCATTCACGCATTCATTCATTCACGCACTCATTCATTCATTCACTCAATCATTCATTCACGCATTCATTCATTCACGCACTCATTCATTCATTCAATAGTATTTATTGAGCGCTAACTATGTGCAGCGCACTGGACTAAGCGCTTGGAATGGACAAGGTGGCAACGCACTCATTCACTCACTCATTCATTCACTCATTCATTCATTCATGCACTCATTCAATCATTCACATGCTCTTCATTCATTCACACACTCTTCATTCATTCACACACTCATTCATTCACACACTCATTCATGCACTCATTCATTCACACACTCATTCAGTCCCTCTATCAGTCATTTATTCACTCATTCATTCATTCACTCATTATTCACTCATTCATTCATTCACTCATTCATTCACTCAGCATGGCTCTGTGGCAAGAGCCCGGGCTTGGGAGTCAGAGGTCATGAGTTCAAATCCCAGCTCTGCCACTTGTCAGTTGTGTGACTGTGGGCAAGTCACTTCACTTCTCTGGGCCTCAGTTCCCTCATCTGTCAAATGGGGATGAAGACTGTGAGCCCCACATGGGACAACCTGATTCCCCTGTATCTACCCCTGGGCTTAGAACAGTGCTCTGCACATAGTAAGCGCTTAACAAATACCAACATTATTCATTCATTCACTCACTCATTTATTCATTCACTCACTCATTCATTCATTCAAGGGTATTTATTGAGCACTAACTGTGTGCAGGGCACTGTACTAAGCGCTGGGGATGTACAGTTCGGCCACAAAGAGAGACCATCCCTGCCCAATGACGGGCTCAAAGTCCAAACGGGGGGGACAGACAGCAAAACAAAACAAGGAGACAGGTGTCAATGCCATCAAAATAGTTCAATAATAATAATGTTGGTATTTGTTAAGCGCTTACTGCTTCTCTACCATCAAAATAGATCAATAATGATGTTGGTATTCATTAAGTGCTTACTATGTGCAAAGCACTGTTCTAAGGGCCGGGGGAGATACAGGGTAATCAGGTTGTCCCATGTGAGGCTCGCAGTCTTAATCCCCATTTTCCAGATGAAGTAACTGAGGCACAGAGAAGTGAAGTGACTTGCCCACAGTCACCCAGCTGACAAAAGGCAGAGTCGGGATTCAAACCCATGACCTCTGACTCCAAAGCCTGGGCTCTTTCCACTGAGCCACGCTGATATAGACACCTTATTAACAAAATAAATAGAGTAATAAATAATATATACGAATATTCACAGTGCTGTGGGGAGGGGAAGGGGAAAGAGCAGAGGGAGGGGGAAGGGGGAGCAGAGGGAAAGGGAGGGGCTCAGTTTGGAAAGGCCTCCTGGAGGAGGTGACTGGAGGAGGTGACATAATAATAATGATGATGTCATTCGTTAAGTGCTTACTATGTGCAAAGCACTGTTCTAAGCGCTGGGGAGGATACAAGGTGATCAGGTTGGCCCACGTGGGGCTCACAGTCTTCATCCCCCTTTTCCAGATGAGGTCACTGAGGCCAAGAACAGTGAAGTGACTTGCCCACAGTCACCCAGCTGACAAGCGGCTGAGCTGGGATTCGAACCCATGACCTCTGACTCCCAAGCCCGGGCTCTTTCCGCTGAGCCACGCTGCTGCACATGGTCATAGTAATAATAATGGTAATTGTTAAGTGCTTACTAAGTGCCAAGCACTCTCCTAAGCGCTGGGCTAGATACAAAGTAGTCCGGTTGTCCTACGTGGGGCTCACAGTCTTAATCTCCATTTGCAGCAAGGCTTAATGGCAAGAGCCCGGGCTTGGGAGTCAGAGGTGGTGAGTTCTAATCCCGACCCGGCCACTTATCAGCTGTTTGACTTTGGGCAACTCAGCTTCTCTGTGCCTCAGTTACCTCATCTGTAAAGTGGGGATTATGACCGTGAGCCCCACGTGGGACACCCTGTATCTACCCCAGGGCTTAGAACAGTGCTTGGCACATAGTAAGCGCTTAACAAAATACCACCATTATGATGATGATGATGATGGTATTTGTTAAGCGCTTACTATGTGCCAAGGACTGTTCTAAGCACTAGGGTAGATACAAGGTCATCGGGTTGTACTACGTAGGGCTCACAGTCCTACTCCCCATTTAACAACTGAGGCACAGAGAAGTGAAGTGATTTGCCCAAAGTCACACAGCTGACAAGGGGCAGAGCCGGGATCGTTTAAACTGAGCCTGTTGGGCAGGGATTGTCTCTCTCTGTTGCCGAATTGTCCATTCCAAGCGCTTAGTACAGTGCTCTGCACATAGTAAGCACTCAGTAAATACGATTGAATGAATTAGAACCCATGACCTCTGACCCCCAAGCCCGGGCTCTTTCCACTAAATCACGCTGTTTCTCTCCGTACTCCCACTACCTCTGGTTTATTCCTGCCTTTTACCCTGCTTTAAGGCTGATGCTGACTCCAACATACCTGAGACAACGCCTTCATTTATTTATTCTTTCATTCAGTCGCATTTACTGAGCGCTTACTGTGTGCAGAGCACTGGACTAAGCGCTCGGAAAGTACAGTTCAGCATTAAAGAGAGACAATCCCTGCCCGCAAAGGGAGGGGAGACACACATCAATTCAAGGAAACAATACAAATCAATGGCATGAATATAAATAGAATTATACAGATGTACATATATATATATATATACACAAGGGCTGAGGGGTGAGGAGGGGGGTAGAGCAAAGGGAACGAGTCGGGGCAATGGGGAGGGGAGGAGGAGCTGAGGAAAAGGGGGATGATCCGAAGGGAGAGGAAATGAGAAGGGAAAAGGATACATGTCTCCCTTGCACTTGGAAATGCACCCTTGAGTCACCCCTCCTTCAGCCCCCTAGCACCTATGAGAAGCATGGCTTAGAGGAAACCACAGGCTTGAGAGTCACAGATCATGGGTTCTAATCCCCCCTCCGCCACCTGTCCACTGTGTGACCCTGGTCACGTCATTTAACTTCCCTCTGCCTCAGTTCTCTCATCTGTAAAAATGGGGATTAAACCCCACGTGGGACAACCTGATGACCTTGTATCTACCCCAGCGCTTAGAACAGTGCTTGGCACATAGTAAGCGCTTAACAAATACCATCATCATTATTATTATGTATATAGCTGTAATTTATTTATATTAATGTCTATCTTCCCCTCTGTAGACAGGGAACGTGTCTTCCACTTTTGTTAAGCTCTTTCCACTAAGCCATGCTGCTTCTCAGTTATTTTACTACTCCCCCAAAATTACTGTAACCCATCAGTATTCTTTTTGAAATGTCTTGGCTATTAATACTCATAATAATTGTGGTATTTGTTAAGCACTCACTATGGAACAAACACTGTACTAGTGCTGGGATAGAGAGAAGATAATTAGGCTCCTCATGGGATCCACAGTCTAAGTAGGAGGGAGAACAGGCATCGAATCCCCTACTCCCTCCTCTGCTCTACCCTCTTCCCCACCCCACAACACTTGTGTGTAATGATAATGATATTTAAACACTTACTATGTGCAAAGCACTGTTCTAAGTGCTGGAGAGGGATACACGGTGATCAGGTTGTCCCACGTGGTGCTCCCAGTCTTCATCCCCATTTTACAGATGAGGTAGCTGAGGCACAGAGAAGTGAAGTGACTCGCCCAAAGTCACACAGCTAACAAGTGGTGGGATTAGGACCCGTGACCTCTGACTCCCAAGCCCGTGCCCTTTAACAATAATAAGAATAATAATAATGATGGCAATTAAGCGTTATGTTCAAAGCACTGTTCTAAGCGCTGGGGAGGATACAAGGTGATCAAGTTGTCCCACGTGGGGCTCACAATCTTATTAATCCCCATTTTACAGATGAGGTAACTGAGGCACACATTAGTCAAGTGACTTGCCCAAAGTCACACAGCTGACAAGCACCTGAGCCAGCATTTGAACCCATGACCTCTGACTCCCAAGCCCGGGCTCTTTCCACTGGAGTCACGCTGCTTCTCTTTGTACATATTTATTATTCGATTTATTTTATTAATGACGTGTCTATAGCTACAATTCTATTTATTTTGATGCTATTGATGCCCGTCTACTTGTTCTGTTGTCTCCCCTTTCTAGACTTAACAAATACCAACATTAATTAGACTGGGAGCCCATTGTTGGGTAGGGATTGTCTCTGTTGACCTTTCCAAGGGCTTTGTACAGGGCTCTGCACACACTAATAGCTCCATAAATACGACTGAATGAAGAGTGTACTCTCCCAAGGGTTTAACACAATGTTTTGCACAGATTAAGGGCTCAAAAAATACGTGCAAAAGTGGAAAGCAGGGGAGGGAGGAGAGGGGCAAGGCTGCCGTAAAGCAGAAGCTCGAGGCTCGTGCGACAGTTGCGTGCGTAACGACAGTTGCTTGCCGGCCCCGCCGGGCTGGTTGCTAGGGGCGAGGTTTGGTTGCCACCCCTGGGCGGGGCCTGGGCGCCATTAGCAAGGCCGAGCCTGGCCTGTCGTAATGATACTAATAATAAATAAAAACAATACATAATTGAGGTCTTTAGTAAACATGTATTAAGTGTCAGGCACTGTACTAAGCACTGGGGTGGTTACAAGCTACTCAGGTTGGACACAGTCCCTGTCCCTTCATGGGGCTCACAGTCCCAATCCCCACATTTTACAGATGAGGTCATTGAGGCCCAGAGAAGTGTAGTGACTTGCCCAAGGTCACTCAGCAGACAAGTGGCAGGGCAGGGATTAGAACCCATGACCTGACTCCCCGGTCTTGTGCTCTATCTGAGGCCCAGAGAAGTGAAGCGACTTGCCCGAGGTCACTCAGGAGACAAGTGTTAGGGCAGGGATTAGAACCCGTGACCTGACTCCCAGGTCTGTGCTCTATCTGAGACCCAGAGAAGTGAAGCGACTTGCCCGAGGTCACTCAGGAGACAAGTGTTAGGGCAGGGATTAGAACCCGTGACTGGACTCCCAGGTCTGTGCTCTATCTGAGGCCCAGAGAAGTGAAGCGACTTGCCCGAGGTCACTCAGCAGACAAGTGGCAGGGTGGGGATTAGAACCCGTGACCGGACTCCCAGGTCTGTGCTCTGAGGCCTAGCGAAGTGAAGTGACTTGCCCGAGGTCACTCAGCAGATAAGTGGCAGGGCAGGGATTAGAACCCGTGACCTGATTCCCAGGTCTGTGCTCTGAGGCCCAGAGAAGTGAAGTGACTTGCCCGAGGTCACTCAGCAGACAAGTGGCAGAGAAGGGATTAGAATTTATGACCTGCATCCCAGGTCTGTGCTCTGCCTACTAAGCCACACTTCCCTCAGGGCTGCCAGAATTTGGCCCTTGCAGCCCTGACCGCCCGCTCAGTGCTAAAGCCGTAGCCCTTCAGTCTGGAAGCGCAAGGCTCTGTATAACAACAATCGTAGTAATCATAATATTTGTTAAGCTCATACTACATAATAATAATAATAATAATGTTGGTATTTGTTAAGCGCTTACTATGTGCAGAGCACTGTTCTAAGAGCTGGGGTAGATACAGGGTCATCAGGTTGTCCCACATGAGGCTCACAGTCTTAATCTCCATTTTACAGATGAGGTAACTGAGGCACAGAGCCAGGCACTAAGTGCTGGGGTAGGTACAAGATAATCAGCTCTTCCATGGGGCTCACAGTCTAAATAGGTGGGGGACCGGGTATCGAATTCCCATTTCGCTGATGAGGAAACCGAGGCACGGAGAAGTTAAGTGACTTGTCCAAAGTCACCCAGCAGGCAAGTGGCAGAGCCGAAATTAGATCCCGGGTCCTCTGGCTCCCAGGCCCTTGTTCATTTCACCGGGCCAGGCCGTTTCTCTAAGTGGTGCTGTAGTGGATTGAGCACGATCCTGGGAATGGGAGGACCTGGGTTCCGATTCCAGCTCCGCCACTTGTCTGTTGTGTGACCTCGGGCAAGTCGCTTCACTTCTCTGGGCCTCAGTGACCTCGTCTGTAAAATGGGGATGAAGACTGTGAGCCCTGTGCGAGACGGGGACTGTGATCGAGCCGATTAGCTTGTGCCCACCCCAGCTTAGTACAGTGCCTGGCACATAGCACTCAACAAATACGATTTTTAAAAAAGTAGAAAAGTAGTAACTTTGACATCTGCTAAAGTGGGCCGAGATGCTATTTCAAAAAATGTCCAGAGCCATAGGGTCGGCGTAGACTCCTGTAAACAAGAAAATGTTTCACCTTGGGGGACAGACTAGGTTGGGGGTGACTACCTCAGGCGACGCCTCAGACTCGCTCGCTCCTCCTGCTCAGACGGAATCAGACGGGAAGGACTGGGAGAGGCACAAAGCTGCCTCCTTCCTCGGGGCCGAGGACAATCCCGGAAAATGTACTGGCCCAACTCACTTCGTGTTTTGCTTCTTTCAAACCCGAATTTCTGGATTTGAACTGGCTCGGCGCTTAAGCAATAGAGCTTGTCACCAAAACTGTAGGGGCACTAAACTTTTATTCCGAGCCCAAGGCTCGATAAACACTGGGGTAGATACAATAATAATTAATAATAATTTTGGTATTTGTTAAGCGCTTACTATGTGCCGAGCACTGTTCTAAGCGCTGGGGTAGACATAGGGGAATCAGGTTGTCCCACGTGGGGCTCACAGTCTTAATCCCCATTTTGCAGATGAGGGAACTGAGGCACAGAGACGTTAAGTGACTTGCCCACAGTCACACAGCCGACAAGTGGCAGAGCTGGGATTCGAACTCATGAGCCCTGACTCCAAAGCCCGTGCTCTTTCCACTGAGCCACGCTGCTTCCCCAAGATACAAGATAATCAGCTCAGACGGTTTCTGTCACATGTGATGTTCCTAAGTGTAAAAGATAGGGAAAGCAGAATTTATCCCCATTTTACAGGTGAGCAAAATAATACTGCCAATAGCCTGGGAGTCAGAGGACCCGGGTTCGAATTCCAGCTCTTCCACTTACCTGCTGGGTGACCTTGGGCAAGTTAATAAATAATAATAATGTTGGCATTTGTTAAGCGCTTACTACGCACAGAGCACTGTTCTAAGCGCTGGAGGAGATACAGGGTAATCAGGTCGTCCCACATGAGGCTCACAGTTAATCCCCATTTTACAGATGAGGCAACTGAGGCACAGAGAAGTTAAGTGACTTGCCCACAGGCACACAGCTGACAAGTGGCAGAGCCGGGAGTCGAACCCATGACCTCTGACTCCAAAGCCCAGGCTCTTTCCACTGAGCCACGCTGCTTCCCTTCTCTGTGCCTCTGTTCCCTCATCTACGAAAATGGGATTCGTTACCTATTCTCTCTCCTATTTAGACTATGGATCCCATGAGGGACCTAATTATCTTCTCTTTATAATAATAATAATGTTGCTATTTGTTAAGCACTTACTATATGCAGAGCACTGTTCTAAGCACTGGGTGGGATACAGGGTGATCAGGATGCCCCACGTGAGGCTCACAGTTTTCATCCTCATTTTACAGGTGAGGTAACTGAGGCACAGAGAAGTTAAGTGACTTGCCTAAGGTCACACAGCAGACAAATGGCGGAGCTGGAATCAGAACCCAGGTCCTCCCATTCCCAGGATCGTGCTCTATCCACTAGAGCACCACTTAGAGAAACGGCCTGGCTGACAATAATAATAATAATGTTGGTATTTGTTAAGCGCTTACTATGTACCGAGCACTGTTCTAAGCGCTGGGGTAGACCCAGGGGAATCAGGATGTCCCACGGGGGGCTCACAGTCTTAATCCCCATTTTACAGATGAGGTAACTGAGACACAGAGAAGTGAAGTGACTTGCCCACAGTCACACAGCTGACAAGCGGCAGAGCTGGGATTCAAACTCATGACCTCTGACTCCAAAGCCCATGCTCTTTCCACCGAGCCACGAAGGCTGACAAGGTGAGGAGCCGGGATTTGAACCCATGACCTCTGACTCCCAAGCCCGGGCTCTTTCCACTGAGCCACGCTGCTTCTTTATCCCATCGCTAGTACAGTGCTTGTTACATAGTTAGCATTTAGCAAATACCACAATTATTACAAGTATTCATAACCAAGACATTTTAAAAAATATACTGGGGGTGTTACAATAATTTGGGGGGACTAATAAAAGAACTAATCGATAACTAAACTGAGAAGCAGCACGGCTTAGTGGAAAGAGCCCGGGCTTGGGAGTTAGAGGTTATGGGTTCTAATCCCTGCTCTGCCACTTGTCAGCTGGGTGACTTTGGACAAGTCATTTCACTTCTCTGGGCTTCAGTTGCCACATCTGGAAAATGGGGATTAAGACTGTGAGCCCCACGTGGTACAACCTGGTGACCTTGTATCCATCCTAGTGTTTAGAACAGTGCTTGGCACATAGTAAGCGCTTAACAAATGCCATCATTATTATCATCATCATTAACTCAAATATGCAAAAAAATTACAAACATGTATTTCAGAACTGATGATGTAGAAAGGACTCATTTGCAACCTAGTAACCAAGCACAGAGAAGATAATCAAACCCCAATCACTTGATATGAAAAACTGAAATAACTTGACAAGAAATAAAAGACAAAAATTGCTTCAACAATCAAAAAGAAAATGGCTATAATGACAAACTGGAGCATGAACACTTATTTTTTGCAAAAAACATTTGTACTTACATAGTAAAAAATTTTCACGTATTCCACACTAGACAAAAGATTTTTTTCCTCAGTGGTCTGTGTATGCTATAACGGGTCCACGGGTGAAATTATGCTTTAGTGCAAATGATTGATATTTCAGGGAATAGTGGGATTTTGCCCCGAATTGTTTGGATTCAGCCATTTTGGCAGAATAAAGCCAGGTCACCGTTCTTGGGATTTTCTCTACACCAGGATCTGAGTCCAAGTGCGACGCCGAGTGTGATGCAAGATGCTAGTCCCTTGGCAACTGGAAAAGTTTTTGGGAGAAAACTAATCTGCTTCCTCATTAAAATGAACTGAATTTAGAAATCAATTCTTTCGCTTTATGATTTAAAAAAATGATCTTAAATACGTCATTACCCAACTGAAAAATTCTGTCACCCTTGCAGTTGGATTTGAGCCGTTCAATCACTTGATATTCACCACACCCTCAGCTCACAGCACTTGAATACATGATCAATAAATAAATTGTGATCACCTTCCACAGCACTTTCACAATCAAATTGGAATCAAACTCCATAATTTAACACCTGCCTCTCCGTCTAAATTGCAAGTTCACTGAAGGCAGGGAATACATCTACCAACTCTGCTGCATTCTCCCAAGCACTTAGTACATGGCTCTGCACCCGGAAAGTGCTCAATAAATTCCACTTATTTTGAAATTCACATTTTCAAAGCCAGTCGATACACATTGTTTAGATACTAGCTTGGCATGGCTTAGTGGAAAGAGCCCGGGTTTGGGAGTCAGCGGTCGTAGGTTCTAATCCCAGCTCCGCTACTTGTCAGCTGTGTGACTTTGGGCAAGTCACTTAGCTTCTCTGTGCCTCAGTTACCTCATCTGTAAAATGGGGATTGAGACCGTGAGCCCCATATGGGATAACCTGATGACCCTGTATTTACCCCAGCACTTAGAACAGTGCTTGGCACCCAGTAAGCACTTAACAAATACCATCATTATTATTCAGTCTAAGACCTTGTAATTTGTTTCTTTTTGTACTATTAGTAAAAGTAAAATGTTTTTACATGACATTTTCCATTTCAAATTCAGCTGGTGAAGGATGTCCATTTAAAAGAAATCCAATTTAACTGTTTTGGACCTCTGCAACTGAATGTAAAAATGTAGATATGATTAAAATAGCTTTACCACAGGTCTTTTTAAAAAAACTTCAACATCTCTGAGCTAAGATAAAATCTGTTTATATCTATGCGATGCATGGGCAATTTTTACCTTTTCTGAGCAGTAAACCATACTTCCTCAATCTAGAATTGTCCAAGATCCATTTAACCCTTCAGGCAGACAAATGGATGCTGTAAATTCCCTAAAAATAATGAATATGTCATTTACTTTCCAAAGGTACTGCTGTTGGCCCAATATATAGTGCACTGCTTGGGGAATCAGTAGACCTGGTAGCTAATGAGGGCAAGCCTTGGGAGTCAGAGGTCTTGGGTTCTAATCCCACTCCGCCACTTGTCTGCTGTGTGACCTTGGGCAAGTCACAACTTCTCTGTGCCTCAATTCCCTCATCTGTAAAATGGGGATTAAGACTGTGAGCCCCATGTGGGACAACCTGATGACCTTGTATCTACCTCAGCGCTTAGAACAGTGCTTAGCACATAGTAAGTACTTAACAAATACCACCATTATTAAGTTACTTATCTGTGCCTCGGTTACCTCATCTGTAATATGTGGATTAAGACTGTGAGACCGATGTGAAACAGGGACTGTATCCAACCTGGTTAGTTCTTACCTACCTTAACACTTAACACAGAGTGCGACGCATAATAAACACTTAATGGATACCATAAAAAACAGAGATTAGAAGTACATTTTGCAATGCACTTCTCCCCTACCAGCCGATTCTGTTGTGATGCTTTCTGCCCCAGCGGGAATATGATTACCAGGGTTGAGGAAATGTGATAACGTTACACACAGGCCATTACATTATTTTCAGTTCCTCCCTTAGGTTCCTGACCCTGAAGGCTCAGGATCAAAGCTCATCCTTCATCCCTGCCAGGAAACTCCATCATTACAACAGAATTGCTCACGAACAGATCTGGGTTATTTTAGGAACAGTCACCTCAAACACTTTAAGGATCAAGTCATCTAATCCGAAGCTAATTTGGGTCGGTATTGTTTTTCAAGTATCCAGTTTGATTAAAACGTGCAGTTTTCTAAATCAAACAATTAACCCCATTTAAAAAAAATTGGAAAGGAGGTTGAACAACACACAAGCCTTGACTTAGCTAACCAGGTTGGGCACAGTCCATGTTCCACATCGGTCTCACAGTCTTAATCTCCTTATTACAGATGAGGTAACCGAGGCACAGATAAGTAACTTAATAATGGTGGCATTTGTTAAGTGTTATGTTAATTGACTACGTTAAATTGAAAGGAGGTTGAACAACACACGAGATTTCTCACCAAAATTACAGCTGGGCACCTTCTGCAGCACTTTCACAATCAAATTGGAATC
The DNA here is from genome assembly GCF_004115215.2 of Ornithorhynchus anatinus. Lineage (NCBI taxonomy): Eukaryota > Metazoa > Chordata > Mammalia > Monotremata > Ornithorhynchidae > Ornithorhynchus > Ornithorhynchus anatinus. Next base: position 57,674,481 of record NC_041731.1, read on the forward strand.
AAAGTCCCAAGACTATGTGGATTTAAAATTAAAAGGATTCATTCATTCATTCATTCAATAGTATTTATTGAGCGCTTACTATGTGCAGAGCACTGTACTAAGCGCTTGGGATGAACAGGTCGGCAACAGATAGAGACAGTCCCTGCCGTTTGACGGGCTTACAGTCTAATTGGGGGAGACGGACAGACAAGAACAATGGCACTAAACAGCGTCAAGGGGAAGAACATCTCGTAAAAACAATGGCAACTAAATAGAATCAAGGCGATGTACAATTCATTAACAAAATAAATAGGGTAACGAAAATATGTCAGCTGACCATTGAACTGACTACAAATATTTAGATTGCACATGCCTCTGAAAGCCTGCAATAAATGCAGTGTAGAATTTGGGAGGAGAGTCAATTTTCCTGGAGAGCAGAGATTCCATTCCTGAAGAACACTTGGATCATACGTCCACATGACCAATGCCATGCCACCTTCTATCCAGACAGGTATGCTTTAATAATAATCATGTTGGTATTTGTTAAGCGCTTACTATGTGCCGAGAACTGTTCTGAGCGCTGGGGTAGATACAGGGTAATCAGGTTGTCCCACGTGAGGCTCACAGTTAATCCCCATTTGACAGATGAGGTAACTGAGGCACAGAGAAGTGAAGTGACTTGCCCACAGTCACACAGCTGACAAGTGGCAGAGCCGGGAGGCGAACCCATGACCTCTGACTCCGAAGCCCAGGCTCTTTCCACGGAGCCACGCTGCTTTATAGGAAGCATATTCCCTAATTCAGTAATAATAATAATGTTGGTATTTGTTAAGTGCTTACTATGTGTAGAGCACTGTTCTAAGCACTGGGGTAGATACAAGGGTAATCAGGTTGTCCCACGTGAGGCTCACAGTTAATCCCCATTTTACAGATGAGGTAACTGAGGCCCAGAGAAGCGAAGTGACTTGCCCATAGTCACACAGCTGACAAGTGGCAGAGCTGGGATTCGAACCCATGACCTCTGCCAAGCCCGTGCTCTTTCCACTGAGCCATGCTGCTTCTCTAGTACTAGTCTATCCAAAACACAAAGTGAAAACACAGCGTAATTGGCTGAAGAAGATAAAATACATGGAAGAAAAACGTGCAAGCTAAAAGTACCAATAGGTACAGGCAGGATTTTCACATGTTCGGGGACAGGTAAGGGAGAGACAGAGGAAGAGGTTTGAGAAGCATTAACTAGATACAGAGCTACCTATCAGGGATTCATTGTCTTCAATCAAAGGACACCTCCACAAATCGGGGGAAATGTGAGGGTCCCACAGACTACACGCTCATAATCGTTGACGATAAATGCCATCACAGCGAATCATACCATTCCTCCAATCATCTTTTGATATCGGTACCAGAAAAATGATTCTGGGTAGAAAGAACCACTGATAATACTAATAATGTTGGTATTTGTTAAGTGCTTACTATGTGCAGAGCACTGTTCTAAGCGCTGGGGTAGATCCAGGGTCATCAGGTTGTCCCACATGAGGCTCACAGTCTTCATCCCCATTTGACAGATGAGGGAACTGAGGCCCAGAGAAGTGAAGTGACTTGCCCACGGCCACACAGCTGACAGGTGGCAGAGCCGGGATTCGAACCCATGACCTCTGGCTCCCAAGCCTGTGCTCTCTCCACACTGATCTGACCTAGCAATGACACTGGTTATATTCTTCACTATAATGATGATGATGATGGCATTTGTTAAGCGAATACTATGTGCCAAGATAGATATGGCTGGAATTTTTACCATCTCCATGGCTTCTAAGCAGAAATGGGGTTAAGTGTCCATAAAAGTAAAGGACAAATTAGATATCTTGGAGTAAACGATATGTACAAAAGTCAGATTAAGAGAGTGAGAAGCTAGAAGTAAAACATTTCAGCGTTTTAATTATGAGCTTATAAAACTTCCTACTCTGAGGTAGGCCGGTATTTTCTCGACATTTATACTGAACAGAAGCATTAACTTGTAACAGTGGGAACTTCAAACCGTATACAGAGCTCTGCAAAATATCTCATTTTCAAATGCCCACAAAGGCACCTGGAATAATAATGATGGTATTTGCTAAGCGCTTACTATGTGCCAAGCACAGTTCTAATCACTGGGATATTTACAAGGTAATCAGGCTGCCCCACGTGGGGCTCACACTCTTCATCCCCATTTTAGAGATGAGGTAACTGAGGCACAGAGAAGTTAAGTAGCTTGCTCGAAGTCACACAGCAGACAAGTGGCAGAGCCGGGATTAGAAGCCACGTCTTCTGGCTCCCAAGCCCGGGCTCTTTCCACTGAGCCACACTGCTTCTGGAAGACGGACAGTCGAAGCATTACTGAAGACAATAAGGTAGAAGCAGGGAATGTGTCTGTTTATTGTTATATAGTACTCTCCCAAGCACTTAGTACAGTGCTCTGCACGCAGTAAGCGCTCAATATTGACTATTGTTACTGACTCTGTACAGGGAGGAGGAAACAGAGTGACTCCATCCTAGGTCTCACTTACACCCCATGGTGGTCTCAGAAACAGTCCATCTAGTGCAGCAGGGTGTTCCTGAATAATAATGATGGTATTTGTTATTCATTCATTCATTCAATAGTATTTATTGAGCGCTTACTATGTGCTGAAGCTGAGGGAGGAAGAGGGAGCTAAGACTCCCTGGAGCTTTCCACAGACAGTCTCGAGAAGGGGGAAGACCGGCCGGATCCCAAATGATCACCTCGCTCTTTGAAGGGGCTCGTCCGAGAGCCAAGGGATGGGGCTAGCGGCCCGAGGGTTGGAGGAAATTTATTCATTCATTCACTAGTATTTATTGAGCGCTTACTATGTGCAGAGCACTGTACTAAGCGCTTGGAATGTACAAATCGGTAACAGATAGAGACGGTCCCTGCCCTTTGACGGGCTTACGGTCTCATCGGGGAGAACAGTCTAAGGGGGCCCCCCACCCACCAATTCTTGCCCATTCCTGAAAAGGGAAAAACCGATGGGTCTTAGGACTCTTTGAACTTTAACCTAAAGCAGCTGGGGCAGCTCTTTTGGCCCAGAGAAGGGCTGAGGAGACCTCGGTCTGTCACCCAACCTGACTACTGCATGACACTCCAGGGGCCGGAAAAACTTAATGCACTTCCCTAAGAACTAAACTCCTCAAAGCACCCAGGGGCGATTTTAGCACTGAAGAGAACTGGATTCGTTAAGTCACTAACACAAGAGTATAGAGGTCTGTGGTCACTTTTGAAAGAGCGGGCGATATTTAAGGGAACCTTCCACTTTCAACCTGCTTAAGAGGGAAGGTGCAGAAAAACGAGTGTTACGTGCTTACTACGTGCCAAGCACTGTTCTAAGCACTGGGGTAGATACGAGGTGATCAGGTTGTCCCACGTAGGGCTCACAGTCTTCATCCCCATTTACAGATGAGGTCACTGAGGCACAGAGAAGTTAAGTTACTTGCCCCAAATCACAAAGATGATAAGCGGCGGAGCCGGGATTAGAACCCACGAGCTCTGACTCCCAAGCCTTTGCTCTTTCCACTAAGCCACGCTGCTTCTCCCCCACTGTTGCCAAATGAAAATCACAGAGAGGTTGTTAGCGCTTAGTACAGTGCTCTGCACACAGTCTTGTCTTTTGCCATCGAGTCGTTTCCTACCCATAGCGACACCATGGACGCATGTCTCCCAGAACGCCCCGCTCTCCATCTGCAATCGTTCTGGTAGTGGATCCACAGAGTTTCCTTGGTCAAAATTGGGAAGTGGTTTCCCGTTGCCTCCTTCCGTGCAGAAAGCTTGAGTCTCCGCCCTCGACTCTCTCCCGTGCCGCTGCTGCCCAGCACAGGGGAGTTTTGACTCGTAGCAGATTGCCTTCCGCTAGCTAGCCACTGGCCAAGCTAGGAATGGAATGGCCGGGCCCCTGCTCGACTCTCTCTCCCGTAGCCAAGGTAGAGAACTGGAAACTCTCCAGGTGCCACCCTGAGAGGCTCTGCAACACAGTGGTCAAGAAAGAATACCACTGACCGATTGATCACTTCCCCGGTACCTCACTCGGCGGAGGGGCGGCGTGGCTCAGTGGAAAGAGCCCGGGCTTGGGAGTCAGAGGTCATGGGTTCGAATCCCGGATCCGCCACTTGTCAGCTGGGTCACCTTAGGCAACTCACTTCACTGGGCCTCAGTTACCTCATCTGTAAAATGGGGATGAAGACTGTGAGCCCCACACGGGACAACCTGATCACCTTGTATCCACCCCAGTGCTTAGAACGGTGCTTGGCACATAGTGAGCGCTTAACAGATACCAAGATTATTCTTATTCTTATTTAGAACCATAAAGCCCAGAGTTCTCAAAGCTCTAGGCCGCCATTCATTCATTCATTCAATCGTATTTACTGAGCGCTTACTGTGTGCAGAGCACTGTACTGAGTGCTTGGAATGTACAATTCAGCAACAGATAGAGACAAGCCCTGCCCGACAACGGGCTCACCGTCTAAAAGGGGGAGACAGACAGCAAAACAAAACAAGTAGACAGGCATCAAAACCATCAAAATAGATAAATAGAATCATAGATATAGACACATCATTAACAAAGTAGAGTAACGAAAAATATATACAAATATGCACAAGTGCCGTGGGGAAGGGAAGGGGGTAGAGCAGAGGGAGAGAGTAGGGGCGATGGGGAGGGGAGGAGGAGCAGAGGGAAAGGGAGGGCTGTCTTCTAAGAGTTCCTGTTCACTGGAGGATAGAAGGGTCGGCTGCTGCAGATGACCTCGGCCCTCCTACGCTACTGAACTATACTAACGCTATTGTGTCAGCCGCCCCTCTGATCTCCCCTCCTCCTGTCTCTCCCCACTCCAGTCTATTCTTCATTCCGCTGCCCGGATCATCTTCCTTCAGAAACGCTCTGGGCATGTCACTCCCCTCCTTAAAAACTTTCAGTGGCTGCCTATTAACCTTTGCATCAAACAAAAACTCCTCACTCTTGGCTTCAAGGCTCTCCATCCCCTTGCCCCCTCCTTCCTCACCTCCCTTCTCTCTTTGTCCTGCCCACCCTGCACGCTCCGCTCCTCTGCCGCTCACCTCCTCACCGTGCCCTGCTCACACCTATCCCGCTGTCAACCGTGGCTGTTCCTCCCGCCGTCCTGGAATCCCCTCCCTCCTCACCTCCGCCAAACTAACTCTCTTCCCCTCTTCGAAGCCCTACTGAGAGCTCCCCTCCTCCGGAAGGCCTTCCCAGACTGAGCCCCCCCACCTTTCCCTTCCCTCCCCTCCCTCAGCTTTTTCCCCCTTGCCCTCCCCTCATCGCTGCACTCATTTGTACATATCATTTGTATATATCATTACCCTTTCTATTTTGTTATTGAGGTGTACATCCCGTTGATTCTATTTATCTTGATGATGTTGTCTTGTTTTTGTTTTGTCTGTTTTGCTTCGCCGTCCGTCTCCCCAGTTTAGACTGTGAGCCCGTCATTGGGCAGGGATTGTCTCTATCTGTTGCCCAATTGTCCATTCCAAGCGCTTAGTACAGTGCTCTGCACATAGTCAGAGCTCAGTAAATACTATTGAATGATTGAACGAACTATGGCCATATGCCATGAGGGACCCACACTCGCTCCACCTCCCCAGCCCCATGGCATTACAGGACTCCGCTTCTGGCCTGCCTTGCCGAAAAGGGAAAGGAGGAAGTCCAGCAGTGGTGCGACTACAGATCGTCGAGAAGGCTTCGGGTCCGGCCGTCGTAGACTGCACGATCTACCACCGTTTAATTCCCTCCTTTCCCTTTCCGGCAGAGAAGACCGGGAGCGGATGCCACGGGGTTGGGAGACGTGAAGCAGGAACGTGAGGTGGAGTGAGAGTCCCTGGTAAGTAGCCTGAAAATAATAATAATGTTGGTATTTGTTAAGCGCTTACTATGTGCAGAGCACTGTTCTAAGCGCTGGGGTAGACACGGGAATCAGGTTGTCCCACGTGGGGCTCACGGTTTTCATCCCCATTTTACAGATGAGGGAACTGAGGCACAGAGAAGTTAAGTGACTTGCCCACAGTCACACAGCTGACAAGCTGAAAATGGCTTCTCCAGTCACAGCGTTCGGGAGCCAGTACCTCGTTTATTATATTCCGTGCGTTCCTATGTTGTTTCTACTTTATGTCTTCAATCTTTCCTCAGGTGTTAGTCATCCACCCCCCAGACCCTCTTTCAAATGACCTTGAGGGTCAGGGTCAAGATCTAATTTATTCATTTTTACCATATACCTCCCCATAACTTGGCACAGTGCTTTACAAACAGTAAGCAATTGGTTACTAAATACCATTGACTGAATTGATAAACTAGTGAAATATATCTGTGATAGGCTAAAGATTCGACATCAAATGATGAATTTGAGTCCTTCCGAAAATGAGCAAATATTTCAGTGCCAAAAGCAACACGGCCTAGTGGCAAGAGCCCAGGCTTGGGAGTCAAAGGCTGTGGGTTCTAATCCTGACTCCACCACTTGTCTGCTGTGTTACCTGGGCAAGCCACTTCACTTCTCTGTGCTTCAGCTACCTAATCTGTCAAATGGGGATTGAGACTGTGAGCGCTTCGTGGGACAACCTGATTAACTTGCGCTCCGAAGAGTGCTTGACACATAGTAAGCCCTTAACAAATACCGCTATTATTAATAGTAAAAATCTTCATAAGAAATCATTTTTTTAAATTCTTACCTTTGTTCTGGTCACTTGGACTTGGCTAATAACTCTTTCACCATGGCATTTAAAGTTGTTTTCTAAGAACAAAATTTTCCTCTGATTAAAAAAAAAATTTCTAATCAAAGAAATAAAAGTCTCTACATTCCTTCTATTGGTTTTCTCCATCTTTTTGTTCCGGTTTCCATTACGACTGGTCTCCCTCCCTACTTCTCACAGAAACGCAATTGGTTTCATTTTCCCAATTCTGGATTTCTGCAGGGCAGCATATGGAAGAAGGTGCACCATGCGGCCTTGAAAGGAAGCAGATTCATGAAGTCAATCCAGCATTTCACTTTTAAACATGACTTTTAGACAATTCATGAGAACGATCGATGGATCATTGGAGTGAAGCAGGGGCCAAATGAAATGGGGAACTGAAGGAAGACGTGCTCGGTACCTGTGTGGGTGTGCGGTTGCATCTGTGTCATTGCCCCGAGAAGGAAGGTGGAAGCGCTGCTTTTAAATCAATCAGATTAATCACCATTCATTGGAAAAGAAGTACGGTACAGTGAATAGAACCCGGGCCTGGGAGTCGGAAGGTCATGGGTTCTTCCCCCGCCTCTGCTACTTGTCTGCTGCGAGAAGCAGCGTGGCTTAGTGGAAAGAGCCCGGGCTTTGGAGTCAGAGGTCATGGGTTCGAATCCCGGCTCTGCCGCTTGTCAGCTGTGTGACTGTGGGCAAGTCACTTCACTTCTCGGTGCCTCAGTTACCTCATCTGTAAAATGGGGATTAACTGTGAGCCTCACGTGGGACAACCTGATTACCCTGTATCTACCCCAGCGCTTAGAACAGCGCTCTGCACATAGTAAGCGCTGAACAAATATCAATATTATTATCTTGGGCCAGTCACTTCACTTCTCTGGGCCTCGGTTACCTCGCCTATTAAAAATGGGTATTGAGACTGTGAGCCCCAGGTGGGACAGGGATCGTGTCCAACCTGCTTAACTTGAACTGACCCCGACACTTAGAACAGTGCCTGGCACACAGTAAGTGCTTAACAAATACCACAATTATTATTATTACCACCCCAGGAAACTCTGTGCTCCTCTAACATCTCCTTACTTTCATCAAGCCCTCACAAGCCCAGCCCAAACAATTAGTCAATGAGAAGATAAATGCCTTTCAATTTTCTTGGTTGCCATTGTGGCAAGGGAACCTGTCTACCAACTCTGTTAGCTTGTATCCATTCATTCAGTGACATTTACTGAGCACTTACTACATGCAAAGCACTGAAAAAACACTTGGGAGAGTACAACGGACACATTCCCTGCCTACGATGAACTCAGTCTGGAGGATGAGCTTGACTGTACTTTCCGAGCGCTTAGTAAAGTGCTCTGCACCCCGTAAGCACTCGAATACGACCGACTAGCCACTGTACAACTTCTACATTAACAATTCAAATGTATCGTAATAGAAGAGAAGCATTTTTAGTTGAATAGGTGGGTAAAACATGGATTCATCTACTGCCTAGTAATAATAATTTGGTATTTGTTAAGCACTTACTATGTGCCAAGCACTGTTCTAAGCGCTGGGTAGGTACAAGGTAATGAGGTTGTCCCTGTGGGGCTCCCAATCTTAATCCCCATTTTTCAGATGAGGTAACTGAGGCACAGAGAAGTGAAGTGACTTGCCCAAAGTCACACAGCTGGTAAGTGGCAGAGCCGGGATTAGAACCCACGACCTCTGACTCCCAAGCCCGGGCTCTTTCCAGTGAGCCACACTGCTTCTCTAATACTGCTTCTCTAGTACTCTTCAGCGATCCTATTCAGCCACCGGCCCAATGAAACATCAAATAATTCTGGACGTCATCTCACTTGCACCTCCTGTTAGCATCCAAAGGGAAATATGGGTTAGGTCTAAGAGAGAAAAGTTCCCCAGCCTCAATCCAAATTTCCAGTCTTCAGGCGATTTCAAAAGAAATGTATCCCGCTTTGGCGCTGGCACCCCCGGGGTTTTAGACATTTGTCGACTTAAGTATTTCGGTCTTTGGGGCTTCTGCTGCCTGACACCAAAACATTTTCTCTTTCCTGTTCTCTGGACAACAAGGACAACAGAATTTTCTTTATGACTGTGGTGAGTTTAAGAATTAAAAGAGAAAAGGAATCGTGTTGTTGGGTCAAGTTTTAGACATCGCAGAGCACCAAAGATAAAATCTAGTCCCACCAAAGTGCCAAAATCTCAAAACGTGCAGGAACAGGAACTGTCGGAGCAGAACCACCGACAGATGATTTAGGTTTCCTGTTTGGGCAATTTCTTTTTATCTAGCACATCTGTCAAGCTCAGAAAACCGAAAGACTGCATCACCCAAGAGAACGATATTCCTGTAACTCATTTACGGTGCAGATATCACACTCTGATCCTACAAAATACACACAGGCTCAGTATGAAAAGGCTCAGTATGACAAAACACTCCTTGAGAGAGGTCCTGCACTTAAAATTTACGGAGCGGAGTTAAAATTTACGGTTTTCTTTTGCACATCTGCTAAGAACCTAAAATGAGGCACGTCTTCATTTTCCTTACTGGCCCAAATAAATCCCCTCAAAAAACTAGATTGCAGCTCGTAGAGAAAACTGCCGTGGAAGAAATAAATCCCTTATTCTTTGAGACAGAAAAAGTTGCATATTTCTTTCGACCCAATTAATGTTTGCAAACAAAAATTCTGCAATTGGTTGACCCTGACGTGGACATTCACTGTATTTTCTGTTTAGAGAATATCCCCAGAGTATGTTCTGGCGAGAGGAACGACCAAAGGCTGCACGATCATACATAAAAATGTGTGGACTTTATTGAAATCTCAAGTTTCGTATCAAACAAAATCAGCTTTCTTCAGATAAAAATAATCTCTCGGATGTCTCCAGGTATCAGTTAAGTCTAAATTGGTCCTTCAGTGCCTTAAATTTTTTTAAAAATTGCCTTCGCGCAGCGTCGACGTTCTCGGGAGCATCCCGAGAGTCCGGTTTATCTTGTGAAGGACCGCACGTGGCGACCTCTCCCGCTTCCACCGCTGACAAATTTTCCCCTCGAGCCTCCGCTGCCACTGTTTGCACTCGCCCAGGATGGTCCGAGCCCACCACGACCTCTGGAAGCCCGGTCACGAGGACTTGGACGGTAGCCTAGAATCAGAGACAAATCAGCTCTTTTATGTCAACTTGATTTTGTTTTCCTAGACAAATATTTACTACAGCGTTAGCTTTTAACCAGAGCTCAAACAAAACGCATTTCTGACCAGGAGAGGGGGGGCACCAAGAGTTGGAACAGCTCTGTAACAGCAATAAAAGGGTGGATTGCAAAAATCCTCACCGTTTGAAGGGTGCTTAACAAATACATTCATCTACTCTGCGACAAGTGAAAAGTCAAAAAACGAAACCCCCAAATATGCCAAAAATTCAGCATCAGACACCGTCTTTTAGTTGGGTGGGGGAAATGCGGCACGGTTTCATGGAATCTGGTGAGAGAGATGGCTGAAAATTTCCAGAGTCAGAAGGACTTTTCTTATTCAATTTTAGGAATTATTAAATCGACGTCTTTAAAAACGTGACCCCGGAAATACGTCCCGTCAAAAAGACTCGGCAGTGGTTCTGTTTGAATGTATTTACAGAAAATGATTTGGGAGACCATGAAAAAGGTGGCTTTCCAACGGGGCATCGGAGAAACTCCTCACAGTCGCCAACAAGAAACGGCTACCCACCTGCGGAACTAAGTGGCCGTAACGGAGGCAGCGGGCCTCTGTTGAAATTACTCTGACCACCTCTGCTTTCATTATAAGTTCCTCGTGGTGTGCTCTGAGCGCTCCAACTCGAACCTCGTGTTCCCTCCCGGCGACTGTAATTTCCTAAATAAATGCAAATACTTCATTAGGAAAAACCTCAACTCCTTAACTTCGATTTTTAAGTTGAGTCCACAGACGGATCTGAAACCCTTCTGATATGGAACTTTGGACCCCCGAAATTCAGAGCATAGTCAAGGAGGAGAGTTAGCATGGTGAAAAATTCCTTGTTCGATTAATGGGATTTAATCGAGAGCCTACTGGGTGCAGGGCACTGTACTAAGCACTTGAGAGAGTACAACAGAGTAAATCGTCATGATTCCTGCCCTCGAGGAGCTTACAAACTAGTGGGAGAGAGAGAGATTAAAATAAAATAACAGGTAGCGAAAGAACAGGGCGTAAGAATATGTACCTAACTGCAGGAGAGAGGTGGAGTAAGTGCCCAGTGGGGATGTCCTTATGTTCTGTGGGGACATGAAAGGGTGTGACCATGAAGAGATGAATGACTAGTTAGGAAAAGTTTTCCCGATGAAGAAATGATTTTTGTGAAGCTCTGAAGATGGGGAGCAGTGGTCTCTACCATTCACACTTATCTCCTCTCCCAAACGTTCCGGTTGGACTTCTAACGGCGATAACAAGCTCATTGCTTCACACCATAAAGACTGGACGTTCAATACTCTTCAAAAGGCACAATTTATCAGAGCAGATCGAAATCTATTCTTCCAGTTTATACAAAAAAACTGAGTGAAAATTGATAGTTTATAATGCTACGCAGCAAACTTGATGACTGAATCGGGGTCATAGCTTTCCAAAGTAACTAAGTCTGTATTTCTCCGGGAGATAAGCCCAAATTTTTTTTAAAGGTCTGGAGGTTGAATGAATTAATGTTATGCACGCCAAGTAGATATTGTACCAGATTCTTCCCAACATTTAAGTCACGCTTTGGGCCTATAGCATGTCTAAGTGCTAGGCCCTTGGAAAGAATGTGTCATCTCTTTTGGACCATGCAGTACAACGCTTCTACAGAGCTGTTTTTTCAATAAAAGGGGAGATCCCCGACAATGAATTTTATTGAATTTTTTTCAATATCCGTTCTCTCTCCTACTTAGACTGTGAGCCTCACCATGGGACAGGGACTGTGTCCAACTCAATTTGCTTTTATCCACCCCAGGGCTTAGTACAGTGCCTGGCACACAATAAGCGCTTAACAGATGCCACAGTAATTATTAATATTACCTCTGCATTCAGTGTAGCTAATAATGCTGACGCTCACCTAACAGTCACTCCCACAACATGCACCCACCCAGAAAGAGAGCTCTGTTGGGATGTAGAAGTTGCTTCGGGGAAGTTTTGGTTCTGTGTCTTCTGATCGCCATTACATTTACTGCACGTGACAGTCACTTAAGTTAGCTTCACACAAAGAGGTGGGGAGGAAGGAGGGTGGGGGAGAAACCTTAGAAACTGAAATTAGAAATCAGAGCAAGTAGAAACTCTCTCCTGATGATCCCCATCCCTGAGGGAAAACTAACTGGATTAAGTACCAGGTTCTTAGCTAGTTACCTCACATGTAACACAGCCAATCCCAGGGAAGGAATGGGAAAAGAGAAGGGGGCTAAGGAATCATAAAGAAAATCAGCCTGAGTTGGGCCTAAGCAGCAAGAGATGGGGGTCTCCACAGCAGGATGCTTACAGGAAATTAAGAAGGTTTCGAGGAAAGGAAAAGACATTTTAAAAATCAGAATTAGTTTACATTTGGTACCAAAGGGACTGCTGGAATCCTTTCATTCGGTCTCTTAAAACTGCAGTGAGAGCCCTAACCCCCGGGCCTGCATTTGGAAGTGACGCCCTGGTGGCTCCCAGGTGCTGGAGAGATGCATCTATCTGGGAAGCTGAGGGAGGAAGAGGGAGCTAAGATTCCCTGGAGCTTTCCACAGACAGTCTCGAGAAGGGGGAAGACCGGCCGGATCCCAAATGATCACCTCACTCTTTGAAGGGGCTCATCCGAGAGCCAAGGGATGGGGCTAGCGGCCCGAGGGTTGGAGGAAATTAATTCATTCAATAGTATTTATTGAGCGCTTACTATGTGCAGAGCACTGTACTAAGCGCTTGGAATGTACAAATCGGTAACAGATACAGTCCCTGCCCTTTGACGGGCTTACAGTCTCATCGGGGGAGAACAGTCTAAGGGGGCCCCCCACCCACCAATTCTTGCCCATTCCTGAAAAGGGAAAAACCGATGGGTCTTAGGACTTTATGAACTTTAACCTAAAGCAGCTGGGGCAGCTCTTTTAGCCCAGAGAAGGGCTGAGGAGACCTCGGTCTGTCACCCAAACTGACTACTGCACGACACTCCAGGGGCCTGAAAAACTTAATGCACTTCCCTAAGAACTAAATTCCTCAAAGCACCCAGGGGTGATTTCAGCGCTGAAGAGAACTGGATTCGTTAAGTCACTAACACAAGAGTATAGAGGTCTGTGGTCACTTTTGAAAGAGCGGGGGATATTTAAGGGAACCCTCCACTTTCAACCTGCTCAAGAGGGAAGGTGCAGAAAAACAAGTTACCCTTTGAAGCCGGTGGTGTGAAGAACCGGTTCTGACTGTGGAAAGCACCTCGACCTCCTCGGTTTCCTGAGAACCCGCCACGGGAAGAAATCTTCTGCGATACTTTGGGTGGTCTCTTTGGTGGTGGGATCCCATCCTGAGGGACCACTTCTTTGCTTTCTGCAGCAACAAAATCGTCCACGTGCATAGAAGGCGGCCTACTTGTGTTCTGTTTCCTCTGACGGAATATGTCATGGGGGCGGATGCCCTGTCCAAATCCTCCCCGACCCCTTCCTCTAGGCGGGGGCACAACATGTGCTCGCTTTGCAGGTTCGATGTACTCGGATTTTCCACTATCGGAACCCAAAAAAAGCCACATAAACTTTTAGAAAGTCACCATGTGAGGGAATTAAAATCACGTCAGAACTCCCCGACTGTTACCAAATCTCATTCAAAAGCACATTACTTTTCACTTGCCTGGATTCTTACTCAGCCTTTTAGTATTCTTTCTTTTTAACTTCACTTCTGTAATTAGCTATATTATCTCTCCACTAAAGGTCATTAAACAAATATAGGTTGTTCTGTATCAAATGCTGTACTGTAAAACCTATTAAAGAATAAGATTATTGTTTAATCTAATAATCTTATTATTGTTGATACTTTATTGCCTATTTGCACACAAAAAATCCTTATTCGTTCAGTAACCCAATTATCCTTTTATTGTGGGAACGTGCCTGCCAACTCTGCTATATTGTACCCTACCAGGTGCTTAGTACAGTGTTCTGTACACAGTAAGCACTCAAGAAGCAGCATAGCGTAGTGGATAGAGCATGGGGCTGGGAATCAGAAGGTCGGGGGTTCTAATCCCGACTCTGCCACTTGTCTGCTGTGTGACCTTGGGCAAGTCACTTCACTTCCTCTGTGCCTCAGTTACCTCGACTGTAAAATGGGGATTGAGACTGTGAGCCCCACGTGAGACAAAGGACTGTGTCCAACCCGATTTGCTTGTATCCACCCCTGCGCTTAGAACGGTTCCTGGTACATAGTAAGCGCTTAAATACCATACTTATTAATATTATTCATAACAATAATGATAATGATAGATACAGTTGATTGATTGGTTATTCTGCCCAACAGCCTTTAAGAACAGGAAAGCCAAATTTCAAATTCTTAATCATCTACAAGGTATGAATGATCTAACACTACAGGAGGATTCAGCTAGCTCCCTTAGAGGTACACTAAAAAGGTGCTCAAAAATCTAGTCCAATTCTGCCATCTGAATATAAATTGTTTAGCAAGTAATTTGACTGGACCTCCCCCCTCTTTTTTTAATTAAATCAAGATCTTTTGGGATCACCTCTTACCTCGAAGTTATGAACGTCTCATGCTTGTGCTTGCCGAGCTTGAACCCTTTGGTGGTCTTGGTTCTGCCAGGGGATGAAGGTTCTGACAAAAATGATCTCTCCAATTCTGCTTGCAAGTCAAAGTCACTACAACATTTTTCAGACAGCTCAATCAAGTCAACCTTGACCTGGAATCACAGGGGAAGAATTAACGCATCACCCTAGGTGGAGCAATTTATCGGATCTCCTGGCAACCCGAGTCCTCAACACACAATCTAGGGCAAATCCAACCAAATTTAGCCCAAATCAGCTGAAACTTTCTAAATTTCTAGTTACTTCTTTTTATACTGTCTGAATCATTATGTCAAAGGTTCTCAGGATGTCAGATTTTTTTCTACATTTGAAAAAGGAATATTTACAAACAAAACATAAAATGCATTGGGGACACAACAGGTTGGGTGCATCCTACTGGTCAAAGCTACCAAATCTCTACTTCCTATTCCCGCCTTCTTCACACCTCATCCAAGAATTCCTGCCCTTCCTGGGAAGGGAACTTCAGCACTGCCTGGGAAGACTGATGTGGGGAACATCTGAATGCTAAGCTGGCAAGAAAACAGACGGGCTTAATCTCCTTGAGCTCTTCTAGTCACGGAACCATTGGAGAGGGGCTATTAGAGAAGCAGCGTGGCTCAGTGGAAAGAACCCGGGCTTGGGAGTCAGAGGTCATATGTTCGAATCCCAGCGCTGCCACTTATCAGCTGTGGGCAAGTCACTTAACTTCTCTATGCCTCAGTTACCTCATCTGTAAAATGGGGATTAACTGTGAGCCTTACGTGGGACAACCTGATTACCCTGTATCTCCCCCAGCGCTTAGAACAGTGCTCTGCACATAGTAAGCACTTAACAAACACCAACATTATTATTATTATTATCAGCTCCACCTGCTAGCTTCCTGGAGTTAGAAGAACTGGCTTTAGGGCAGGAATCTGCAGGACCCTAGTTGAAGAGCCCAGAGAGCTTTGGGAAAAATTGGAATTCACACACTCTTCCTTAGCATTCCTATTACTGGTGGCTTTGCAAGCAAAGCCAGCTGGACAACGATAGGAACTTTCTAACACTGAAGCACTGATAAAGATGCCTGAATCTTAAATTTCTCTCTCCTCTGCTTCCACCCCCCGCCCAATTCATCTCTCCTGGAGTTTAGTTTAAAGTTGGCTTCCCAAACTAGGATACCACGTCTGAGTGAATCATAAGGTCTCCCAGAGTGTGACTGATAAGAGACAATTGTCGCTTGGTTCATTTGTTACGTGACGTAACATTACAACCGAGGATTTCACTCTATTTGTCTTAATAAATATTAACTGTACCAAATCTAAGTCGGAGTCAATTTCTTCAGCCTGGAATGGAGAGAACCACAGAGACTTCAGTTGGTCATCCATGACATCAGCTAGCACGTAGGCAGTCCTACAGTGAATAAAAAATCCCCAGCAAATGAATTTGGCAATTAATAGAGATGCTTCTTAAATTCAAGAAACTACAAAATCAAGTTCATCCTGCAAGGCAGGGAAGACAGTATGGCTAGTGGAAAAATCACGGGCCAGGGAGTCGGGACACCTGGACTCTAATCCCTGCTCCATCACTTGCTTTCTGTGTGACGGTGGGCAAGTCACATAACTGCTCTGTGCCTCAGTTTCCTCATCTCTAAAATGGGGATAAATTTGCCTGTTCTCCTTCCTCTTTGACTGTGAGCCCCTAGGAGGATAGGGTCTGAAGGTCTGTGTCTGATGTGATGATCCTGAATCTAACATAATGCTTGGCACACCACAGGATTTAATAAATACCACAATTACTATTAGTATCATCATTTAAATCTGGTGGGAGATGTCTAAAAATGTGCTTCTAGATAAAGCTAAAAAAATTATTTTTCAAATGAAAGAAGTTAGTTTAGTTGCGGTAGGCTAATCACGGTATAAAAGATTATTTGCCAATGGTGAATGAAGAGTCTCCTCACACAATAGGCTTGCAAGGGTGTTTTCTAAAAAATCTCTACAAAAAATTAATATTCAAAGACTCCTTTGTCTAGAGCAAGGGAATAATTACCACACGCTTGTTTTTTCTGAAACTCAAATCCCCCCGAACTGTAAATTACAGTGCACGTACTAAGCAGTTATTAAATTAGGCCACCATAAACACTGCAAGTCTGTGAACAAAGTCCTACGGGTCCCAAAGTGCATTCAGTATTTTACCTGTTATTGAAGAGATTTTGAAGAGACTCTGGGGCTGAAAGTACCGGCTCAACATCTTGGTCACTGAGTGGAGAAGGATCGCCGGCTGATTCTAGCATCTGCCTGAGTCCAACTACGTTGTCCAGCAAAGAATCCAGATTGTCGTCATCTTTAGAATGTTCCTGAGTTTACAATAAACATTTACACAAGCGATTACGGTCTGCTCGACTGGGAGAAAGATCCTTGGCTATTTCTCGGTTAACCCACTCTGAAAAACGTATAAGATACTGCAAGTCTGAAAAGACAGCCGCCACCTTGGCAAATTTTTTTTAAAAAGCGAAGAAAATTCTGAGGGAGATTTTCTAGAGGTGCCTTCCACAGATTAGGCAGCAGAGGGCATCCTGGAATAGGAAGACAAGAGAACCATTTTAAAAGCTACCGAACACAACTAAGGATCGCCGCTCAAAAATACTGAGACTTAAGCAAACGTGTTCTAAACGACAAAATCAGAGATTCAGGACCATTTGGCAGGGAAGGGGGACTTTTCGTTTTTTTTACCAAAACATGTTTTTCAAGGTCAAGGAACAAATTTTCTGGAGTTTCTTCTTTATTCTGTAAAAGCTGTTTTAATTCTGCAGTACTAAGACTTAGTGTCCTTGACGGATGAGAACCATCTACTTCCATGAGACCACCGTCATCTCCACAACAACCCTGTGTAGAGAAACACAAAAAGTTACCTCTTGGGGAAATCCAAATTTGTCAAAGCTTAAGAGAATCCATGCCGGTTTCCAAGTACAAGCGTCAACTTTCCATTGAGAACGTGGGGGAGGGGAAATGGTGTGGGAGCAGATTTCAGAGCTAACAGGTCAGAAGGCCACCATTTTGGGTCTTCTGCAGCCCTAACTGGAAACTCTAGAGTCTTGTTGGATGCTAAGGGCTCGCCAAGCTGTGTGGGCCATCGCCCCCGTGGAGTGGGCACCTATGTTTGCATGGGATCACAAAGAAAACAGATAGCAGCATATGGCTTGCTGCGCATCTGATCTTTAATCCACTGGCACCCGGATTTCTCAACAGAATGTCCTATGGCAAAATACGCCGGTGTCTACCTCAGGAGTTCCCAACGTACTGGGCGTAGGAGTTGTTAAAATTGTGCCAGCTGTTACGAGGACCTGATAAAACTTGAAATTATCTTTCATGAGATGGTAAGCAAACAACTGAAGAGAGTAGTAATTACCCTGCTAAAGGTCACACATCCTGCCATCGCCAAAGTAGGGATTCTTCTACTTTATAAAATATGCCAATTGAATCCCCCAATATCCTAGGTCCCGATTTCCACTGAATAATTCTTCAGACATTTAAGAATGAGGAGCTGATTATTACATTTGTGGATTATACCCAAATTCTAGGCCGCTTCACCTCTCCTCATCCTCAATGCTTGAACTTATTTTACACTTCAGTACCACCACTAGACAGGGAAAATTTCTAGGAGGACCTAATGTCAAAAGCATGCCCACAAAGTTTAATTTTGCAAAAAGGAAAAACCTAGGAGTTTAAGGAGAAATGTTAACTCAATCAACTGGCTTATTTAGTGGCAATTCAGTAGAACAAATCTAAATACTTAAAATTACTGGCTAGAACTAGGGATTTCAATTATCCCTGCTAGCCCCTCTCTCATTAGAAGTGACAACACAGAACTGATTGTAAATCATAAATTAAACACCTTTATCATTAAATTCTAAATGCGAAAAGTCTGGAGCTTGGGCCAAGGATAGCAAAGTTGAAGATGTCTCTACCTACATCTCTTGTGTTTTTATTACGGTTAAGGAGATTGTAGTTCAAAAAAGCAATACCTATTAGCACCACACAATCCAACAATCAAACCATATGCAATGCAAATTATTTGTAGAACACTTGAAAACACCACTGTTTCTCATTAATCTTGATTTAGTATTTCTACTGTCTTAATGCTAAATAACCCAAACTTTCAGCAAAGACTGCTGTAATTTCAAAACTAAGACAAGTGATGAAAATGTTAAAAAAAAAAAATCTGAAACAATGGGAATATTTAAACTCAGATGACATTTGTAATACCTAAAACTCAAAAATATTTTATAATTTCAAAGTTTCTGGGCCAAGTGAATAGGACATGGTGCTGAAGATATCCACGCTAAGTTACTAAAATACATACTGATAGCTGGCTATATTTTCCTTGTGAACCTAAGTGAATTGCCTTCATTTGGCTCAAAATTTGGTATGAAAATATTTTATTTTCCTAACACGTGATATGCAGTTTGAAAATATTACTCTATGTTCAATCACTGCTATACACTGAAATCTTTATATCCCTTCCTTTTACGAAGGTAGGAAGGAGATAAAGAGCTACTGACTGACCTTCGTTAGCTTTGAACTATGAAGAACTTTCTTTTGGAGAACCCTCAATTCTTCCATTCATCTGGCGACTGAATATAATGACCATCAGTTTACCTCACAAGATGCATTACTTCTGGCAAAGCTGACAAAGCAGGTTGACCAAGCGGAAGAAGTTTAGTATTTAGTGAAAAATTTTGCAGTTCACTTCTTTTGGGTGCGTTAAGACTTATTTATATGGAGATAGTTCATACCAAATAATGCTGAGTTTCAATATTTCTGAGCTACAGGCGATATTTAAACTTATTTTAATATCTGCTCTCCACAGCAAATGTGTCAACATGAGAAACAGCAAACATATGTTGACTTACCATTGTATCAGAGTTTAGAATTTGCCTCATAAAATCCAAAAAAGAAGAAGCTAGTTCTGCTGTGTCCTTAGTGAAGATAGTAACCACTCTCTTCAGTAAACTATGTAATGCACTGTTGTGTTTTCTTAAGGAACTGTTTTTCAATAAAGGAAAAAAGTTAATGAAAACACTCTATTTTTAGAAATTACATTCATAACATTAATAATTGTAAAAATATGGGTCCATCGGGATTTAAAAGAAAATTATAGCACCATTTCCATGTGTATACTCTGCGCATTTGTAAGGAGGACCATAAATCAACACCTACATTCAACACCTGCTTTTCAGGTTGGGCTAGAGGCTCTTATCTAAAACAATCTTCCCCTATATTTATCCTTCAAATAAATTAAGAACGTTTTGACAAGGAAAAACTTGTTATTTTTTTTTCCTGCAACTGTTCACCTATTTTAGGACCTTTCAAACATCCTGAGAACTCCTCAACAGTAGTTCTGGAATACTACAAGGAAGAAGGGACTTCACAGAATGTCTCTGAAGTTTCAAACACAGAATGATCGATATTGGATCATTTACCTCAAAGAGAAATGAGGGAGCCTATTAAAATACTTCTAAATCCAGCACATTACTGTTACAGAAACTTGAGAGCTGCAGTTAGACCTAAGTCCATATGTGTATTATTTTAAACATGGAAAGATTTTAGAATCAGGTTAACAGAAGGGAAAAGTGTTCCTGATTACAAGTGGCAACAGGTAAACCCTTATATAGATGTTGTTTTCTTTGAGGTACATCAAACACATGTTCGATGATCCTTTGGGACTAAATATAATAGGTAGAGGCAAACACTATTTCTCCTCAAAAGCTACTGTGGTCTTGTGGATTATGCACAGTGCCGGCAGTCCTCAAATCCTTATTTCTGATTCCACCGCTAATGCTGATCCACGTCTGTGATTTTACTTAATCCTGTTTAGGCTTACATACTAGTTTTACCCTTTCGAATCAACTCAATGATTCCTGATAATGAGATGGAGACACCATGAAAAATGGAAATCAAGGTAACTGGAGAGAAAAAAAAACCACTCAAAACTGATTTAAATTTTAGACCAACAGGTTTCTTATAGGCAAAATGACATTCGTATCAGGAAATTACCACAGCAAAGACAAAGAAAAGAAGAAAAAAAAAATCTATCCACGTGAGCAATACGATGAACTTGTGAGAGCCCCGGTGTTCCAGACCTTTAGTCTAAAAACGAAAGCAATGAACGCGAAGTTTCAAAATTATTATCAGCTGCTCTGCATCCAGCGCAGGGCCATATTGTATTGAGAGCTTCAGGAATCCTGAAGGCTGGAAGAATATGCAAACAAACAGCTCTGCGTCCCCCTGATGACACCACCTCCTTTTATTTCACTCTGGCAGCCTGGATCTAAATCGAGTCATGCAACTTAACTTGAGTAGAGTCAGGGCAAGACAATTCCACCCATGCCAGGCTCTGCGGAAGCCAATCCCAATCCCCTTAACGGTACTACTGATAATGATAATTACGCTATATGTTTAGCGCTTACTCTGTGCCAAGCACTGTTCTGAGCACTGAGGCAGATATAAGATAATCAGGTTGGCCACAGTCCCTGTTTCATATGGGGCTCACAGTCTTAATGCCCATTTTACAGATGGGGGAATTGAGGCACAGAGAAGTTAAGTGATGCACCCAAGGTCACACTGAAGGCAATTGGCAGAGCTGGCACTAGAACTCGGGTCCTTCTGACTCCCAGGCTTGTGCTCTGGCCACTAGGGCATGCTGATCCCTTTCCTACCTCCAGGACTAAAGACGGAATCAGTTGATTACCCTTACCTTGAACCACATTTGACCTGCCTGTTGGAAAGGCAAGTAAATTACAGTGTCCATCAAATTACAGTGTCCATCAGTCACTCAACCGTATTTACTGAGTGATTACCATGTGCAGAGTACTGTACTAAGCACTTGGAAGAGTTCGATACCACAATATAATAGACATATTCCCTGCCCATAACAAATCTATCATGTTCGATTTCTGGCGTGAACCTCACCCACAGCTATATTCTTAGTACCGAACAACTCAAAACATTTAAGCGGGGAAGGGATATATAGGAGAGAATCCACATGAAAGTAGCAAAGAGAAGACGAAAAGAGCCCCAGAGCACTTATGAACCTATCCATAATTTTTTTTTTATATTAACGCCTGCCTTCCCCCCTCTTAGACTGTAAACTCATTGTGGGCAGGGAATGTGCCTCCCAACTCTGTTGTACTGAACTCTCCTAGGCTCTAAGTACAGTGTTCTGCACGTAGGAAGTGCTAAATAAATAGAACTGATTAAATGATTGAGAGATGAGAGGAAAAGGTGCACTCAGATTGGAAACTACACAATTCATACTTCCTCCCTCATTTTCTCAAAAGGGGCTGGGGGGGGCCCTTCATAATAGTAATTATTATGGTATTAAGCATTTATGGTGAATTAAACACTGAAGCAGATCCAAGATTACCTCTCAGGTGAGACATCAACCCTGTACGACCCAAGTCTCAAAATCTATCTCATCTCCATTTTACAGATGAGGAAACCGAGGTCCAGAGAGGTTAGGTGAGTCACCCACAGTAACACAGCTATTAGTGGAGCTGGGACGAGAACCCGGGTCTCCAGACTCCATCCTGTCCTCCTTCCACTAGGCCACAGCAACGCTAGTCCGAAATGGATCTCTGAGTTGGTGCTGCTGCTTTCTCTCTCCAAATGTTGCTCTTAACCCCTGCCTCTGCTTGAATTGGGCACCCTAATTCTGAATTCTCAAGGGGAGCGTAAAGGAAAGATTGTCAGACATCAAGTCTCCTCCAACTTTTCTAGGCTCATGGCAGGCCAACTCCCCAGTTGGCAAAACTAAAAAGCTGTTGTAAGGCAACACCTAGGTTCATTTAGCCAAAAGGATCCCAAGGATCAGATCTGGGCAGGGTTTAGAAGTGGCAAAATAAAACTTCTCACAGACCTGTGAGCTGGCAATGGGTGAGGATGCCAATGGAGGAGACAGGTTAGGAAGAAAATGCTAACCAAGATGGAGGAACAGAAAGAGGAGGGGGTCACAAGCAAAGGTGACGATTGCCGCTGTGGTATATCACCAACTTAAGACTTTTGCTCCGCTCGTCAGAAGAATGAAACATTGCATTAAATGAGACATGCAAACATAGAAAACACTGTTTAAAAATTCTACCTCATTACGTGAACATTAAATGGCATGAAGGCAAATAATGTAACTAATTTTTAAAAATCAAAGTTATATAAACAAAACTTGACAGACTACGGTTCCCCCACATTCAAAACCCTTCTAAAAATCCCACCTACTCCAAGTCTTCCCCGACTCCCATCTCCCAAGTCACACCAGCCCTGCAGACACCACTAGCAGTAATTTTTGCCCTTCCTTTACCCTAGGAAAACTACTAATACAGTCAATTTATGTTGATTACTCTATTTTCAAACATTTGTCAGTCTCCCCCATTAGAGTATAAGGTTCACTATAGGCAAGGAGCATGGCTCATGCTCCTGTTGTAGTTTCTAGACTAGGCTGTAAGCTCTAGACTGAAGGCTCATTACGGGCAGGGAATGCTTCTGTTATATCGTACTCTCCCAAGCGTTCAGTACAGCGCTCTGTACCCAGTAAGCGCTCAAATACCATCGACCGACTGACTCTCCCAGCCACTTAGAATACTGCACTGCACCCGCCAGGCACCCAAATACGAAAAATACACGCTTAAGACGGTCACTTGATGGGCTAAAACTGTACCTCTTTAAATGAAAGAATCCATAATCATGCTCCGCAAGGAACATCATCGTCCTGACACACGTCAGCAAACAGTTGTAACTGCTCTCGCCGTTGCCCAGTGTTTCCATCAGACAGTCGCAGATTGAAGACATCAGCTCCTTGTTCGGCAGAGAATTGGACAACTGCTCCACTTCAGAAACAGACCCTTCCGAAGAACTTGGCAAAATCAGAGCAATGTCCTAAAGAAAAACGTTGCTGAAGTTTAACGACTGTGCCAAGAATTTATTCAGTGCATCATCTCTACCTTTATCAACGTTCATTCGTTCAACCGTATTTATCGAGCACTGTTCTAAGCGCTTGGAGAGTACAATTGGGCGACAGACAGAGACGATCCCTGCCCAACGATGGGCTCACAGTCTAAACGGGGGGGAGACAGACAACAGAAGTACCATCATGATAGAGAGAATCATAGATATACTCAGAATACATCTACCAACTCTGTTATATTGTGCTCTCCCACTTAGTACAGTGCTGTGCACACAATAAGCGCTCAATAAATACCACTGATTGATAATGCAAATACAATGTATATCCACGGTGAGGAACCATTAACACACGTAGATATTTTTTTGCCACCTCAGGAGCCCTCCTTCTTTCCAGCCACCACTTAGGCCTGAGAGAGAGAGAGAGAAAGAGAGAGACACACAGACGCCAGGATGATATACACGCTGCTGCTTCGGGAACGCATTCCTCCTTCACATACTGTACTCTCCTAAGCCCTTATACAGTGCTTTGCGCACAGTAAGCACTCAATAAATCCGATTCAATGAATTAATCTCAGCTGGGAACTTCTCCCAACGCTCAAAAGGTTTCTCTCTCTACACCTTGTAGCCCGAATGGGGCACCACAGAATCCTAATCTGTCACCCCTTCTCAGTGTTTCAACTGCCTACCTGTTACTCTCCCCTAAAAGCTTACTGCAATAAGAGGTCCAGTAACAATAATTTCAAAGGATGAGAGTACGTGGCCATTTCAATTAGCAAAATTATTGTACAGCTTTCAATTTTTTCTTTTAAGGTATTTGTAAGCCCTATACGCCAAGCACTGTATTAAGCTCTAGGGTGGTTAGAAGACAAATCAGGTTGGATGCAGTCCACATCCAATATGAGGCTCACCGTCTTAATCCCCATTTTGCAGATGGGGTAACTGAGGCACAGAGACTTGCCCAAGGTCACACAGCAGGCAAGCGGCGGAGCCAGAATTAGAATCGAGGTCCTTCTGACTGCCGAGCCCGGGCTCTATCTACTTCATTCATTCATTCATTCAATAGTATTTATTGAGCGCTTACTATGTGCAGAGCACTGTACTAAGCGCTTGGAATGAACAAGTCGGCAACAGATAGAGACAGTCCCTGTCGTTTGACAGGCTTACGGTCTAATCGGGGGAGACAGACAGACGAGAACAATGGCAATAGAGTCAAGGGGAAGAACATCTCGTAAAAACAATGGCAACTAAATAGAATCGAGGCGATGTGCATTTCATTAACAAAATAAATAGGGTAATAAATATATACAGTTGAGCAGACGAGTACACTGCTGAGGGGAGGGGAAGGGAGAGGAGGAGGAGCAGAGGGAAATGGGGGGAAAAGAAGGTTAAGCTGCGGAGAGGTGAAGGAGGGGTGGTAGAGGGAGTAGAGGGAGAAGAGGAGCTCAGTCTGGGAAGGCCTCTTGGAGGAGGTGAGTTTTAAGTAGGGCTTTGAAGAGGGGAAGAGAATCAGTTTGGCGGAGGTGAGGAGGGAGGGCGTTCCGGGACCGCGGGAGGACGTGGCCCGGGGGTCGACGGCGGGACGGGCGAGACCGAGGGACGGCGAGGAGGTGGGCGGCGGAGGAGCGGAGCGTGCGGGGTGGGCGGTAGAAAGAGAGAAGGGAGGAGAGGTAAGAAGGGGCAAGATGATGTAGAGCCTCGAAGCCTTGAGTGAGGAGTTTTTGTTTGGAGCAGAGGTCGATAGGCAACCACTGGAGTTGTTTAAGAAGGGAAGTGACATGCCCAGATCGTTTCTGCGGCCGCGGAGTGAAGAATAGACCGGAGCGGGGCGAGAGAGGAGGAAGGGAGGTCAGAGAGAAGGCTGACACAGTAGTCTAGCTGGGATATAACGAGAGCCCGTAGCAGTAAGGTAGCTGTTTG
Organism: Ornithorhynchus anatinus; assembly: GCF_004115215.2. Lineage (NCBI taxonomy): Eukaryota > Metazoa > Chordata > Mammalia > Monotremata > Ornithorhynchidae > Ornithorhynchus > Ornithorhynchus anatinus. The sequence continues at coordinate 57,699,778 of NC_041731.1, forward strand.
GGTGGAGAGGAAAGGGCGGATCTTGGCGATATCGTAAAGGTGAAACCGGCAGGTCTCGGTAACGGATAGGATGTGTGGGGTGAACGAGAGAGACGAGTCAAGGATGACACCGAGATCTACTTGGCCACGCTGCTTCTCTATTTTCTACATTTTTATAAATCCTTCCTTGGAAAAATAGTTCTTAAACTCCTAAAAGGCTTTTGGGTCCTAACTATTTCTATATGAAAATCTAACTCAACGTCTTTGGGTTTCCTCGGAGGGTGAGAGAGCTCTGAGCAAGAAGGGAAATGGGGGCGGTGGGAGGCAATAACCTGCTCGCAACTGCTCATCACTGTAAGCTCCTTGTAACTTTTACAGTTACAAAAAAATCATCAGGCTTATGAGGAGAGGAAGTCCAAGTTGTGAACGATGGAAGTGAGGATCTGAGTGTCGCCGGAACCGACCGGGTGACTAGGACAATCCACCATTCCTTCTCCACCCTTGGAGATCTCTCCACTGAGAGCCTATCTGGCGTAAATGGAGCCCCAACATCGAAGGCCGCCGAAGGCCACAGGTGCTCCCGTCTTTGCTCTTTTCGTATGCGTGCACGGAGGCACAGAATAGAAAATTCTTAAACTGTGAATGAACTCCGAATCAAATTACAAGCAGTCCTACTGTATCTGTGAGTGTCACAGCAAGCAAGATTACCTTTGCGCGTGACTCTGAAGTCAAAAATTTGGCTGAAATATGAACAGGCCCCCTATAAGGCTATATTTCCCCCAATTCCATGAAAAGGATTTAAGCCTGGGCACTAGTTGGCAGGTGTATTATGGTATTTGTTAAGCGATTACTATGAGCAGAGCACTGTTCGAAGTGCTGGGGTAGATACAGGGTATTCAGATTGCCCCACGTGGGGCTCACATTATTTTTTTAATCCCCATTTTTTCCAGATGAGGTAACTGAGGCACAGAGAAGTTAAGTGACTTGCCCAAGGTCACATAGCAGACAAGTGGCGGAGCCGGGATTAGAACCCATGACCTCTGACTCCCAAGTCCGTGTTCTTTCCACTAAACCACGCTGCTAATCTACTTGTGCCAATTTTCCAATAGGGAAGAGAAATAATCTCCAAGCATTCAAATCAGACTCAGACCAGCTAGACTGCACTTTTTTTTTTAATGAGATTTGTTTTGTTCTAGGCACCGTATTAAGCAGTGGGGTAAATACTAGCTAATTAGGTTGAACACAGTCCCTATCCCCCCATGGGGTTCACACTCTTAATCCCCATTTTACGGACAAGGTCACTGAGGCACAGAGTAGCTAAATTCATTCATTCATTCAATAGTATTTATTGAGCGCTTACTACGGGCAGAGCACTGGACTAAGCGCTTGGAATGGACAATTGGGCAACAGATAGAGACAATCCCTGCCCAATGACGGACTCACAGTTAAATGACTTGCCCAAGGTCACACAGCAGGCAAGTGGCAGAACCGGAACTTGAAACCAGATCCTTCCGACTCCCAGATCTATGCTTTTTCCACCAGGCCATGCTGCTTTGCAATTATCTTGTAATTACAATAAACCACTCTTCATACTCGTGACCTCTGGGGCCACCTGCACCGGTCATCCCCAAACCCTCAGTACCCCACTGACCCCTGACAACATCGCAGGAGTGAGCCCTCTACTGCTCCCCTTTCCTGTGACCTCCAGGGCCCAATCTCATTTCCCGCCTCCCTTCTGCACCACTCTTACTTGATCCTTCATTCATAATAATAATGTTGGTATTTGTTAAGCGCTTACTATGTGCAGAGCACTGTTCCAAGCGCTGGGGGAGATACAGGGTAATCAGGTTGTCCCATGTGAGGCTCACAGTCTTAATCCCCATTTTACAGATGAAGGAACTGAAGCACAGAGAAGTTAAGTAACTTGCCCACAGTCACACAGCTGACAAGTGGCAGAGCTGGGATTCGAACCTATGACCTCTGACTCCCAAGCCCGGGCTCTTTCCACTGAGTCATGCTGCTTCTCATCTTCCCTCCCATCCCCACAGCACATGTGTATAAATCTGTAATTTATCTATTTATTTATATTGACATCTGCCTCCCCCTCTAGATTGTAACCTCGTTGTGGGCAGGAATGTGTCTGTCTGTTCTACAAGTGATTAGTCCAGTGCTCTGCACACAGTAAGCGCTCAATAAATACGACAATGAATGAATGGGATAGAGGATGCTCCATCTCCATGCCAACGAGCCTCCCGTCGGCCCCCCGCACGATCCTGTCCGGGAAGGACGCGAGTCAGCCACGGCACGCCTTCTCAGCCACGCGTGGCTATAGCTAGACTCCTGCCACTGTTCAACCGAGGCGCGAGGAGCCGGAAACCCTGCCGCTCCTGACATTTTATCTTTGGCCTTGTCTCATATCTTGGTTTCGTATTTTCTCTGTGTCCCTAGGCAATCCCCTCCCTAACGTTCCCAGAGGGTGATCCCCTTGGGAGCCAGGGACAATTATCTAGCTCATCCATGTACTCCTTTCCCAATATTTTGAACTGACCGTGCTAGTGTTATTAGAAAAGTCTTCGGAATGCAGAAATCACATGCTCCGTGAAGCTCGAGTCATAAACAGGGTGGAAAACATCATTTTGCAAGAGTTGTAGCCTAAGTGCTTAAGAACTGCCCCAAGGAAAGAACACCAAATTGTCCATTCCAAGCGCTTAGTCCAATGCTCTGCATATAGTAAGCGCTCAATAAATACTATCGAATGAATGAACGAACACCGATTGTACTGATTTGGCCGACCAGAAGTTTCAAAAGTCAGGAACCACTGTGGTAGAGCGATAAAAAAAATAAAATCTTACACGAACAAATCTGAAGGGAAACGAGGGTCTAAATCCCCATCTGGGAATACAGTATAAGCCTCGGAAATCAAGGGAAAACCCTTGGCCTCCAACCAAGGAATCATGAACAGTGGAAAGAGCCCGGGCTTGGGAGTCCGAGGTCATGGGTTCGAATCCCGGCTCTGTCACGTGACAGCTGGGTGACTGTGGGCACGTGCCTTAACTTCTCAGTGCTTCAGTGACCTCATCTGTAAAATGGGGATGACGACTGTGAGCCTCACGTGAGACACCTTGATGACCCTTTATCTGCCTCAGTGCTTAGAACAGTGCTCTGCATATAGTAAGCGCTTAACAAATACCAATATTATTATTATTATGAACCAAGTAACCAGTGACAGAAGCAGCAGTTTTATGGCAACTACACCTAAAATGTAGGTTAATTACTACAGAGCAGGGATAACAGAACTGAATTAGGCTCAGTATGTGGACAAAAAAATTTATATATATGTATACATATATGTGTGTATGTATATATCCCCTTGAATCCAGAAGAATGCATACTAGCCAAGCAAAACATTATATCTTCTAAGGGCAGGGAGTGTCTGTTATGCTGCTATCCTGTAATCTCCCTAACACTTAGTTCAGCACTCCGCCCACCGTTAAGCGTTCAATAAATGCGACTGACTGCATCAGTTCCCAAATGTTCAACTATTCACATATAAATGTGCAACACCCGGAGCAGGCAAATGTAATTACGAGGAAAATGCCATAATATACAAAATGACCGCATAAATACCTGATCACAGAGAGACTGCAAAATGGACGTCACATACTCAACACACTGTTGGTGAATCACATTGTCCCCAGCAGAGCGCATCAGGGCCAACAGCTCTTGGAAAATCTCTGAATACCTTTCATCTCCTTTAATAGTTCCATTAATGAGATGCAAAATAGCTAATTTACAGGCTTTATGTGAAGCCAAGGCATCAAGAAGAGCAAGTAATCTGGCAGTTTGACCCGTGTACTGTTTTTCTTTATCTTCGGAATTGCTGAAACAAAAACAAGGCCACTTAAAAACCAAATTCCGACCCATTAAAAAGACATTTAACAGATTCAAAACAACGCAACAGGCTAACAAATCTAGTGAAAAAGGTCCCGGATATTCAAGCAACATTCCAAAAATCTTTCCAGTTCTCATTTTGTTTGATTTTGATACTGTAGGAGATAAAAACAAGAAAACCTATAAATGGTAAATTATTTATTGTATTAATATCTGTCTTCCCCTCTAGACTATCTTTCCAGTTCTCATTTTGTTTGATTTTGATACTGTCAGAGATAAAAGCAAGAAAACCAAGAAATGATAAATTATTTATTGTGTTAATGTCCATCTTCCCCTCTAGACCGTAACCTTCAGGTGGGCAAGGAACGTGTCTATCAGAGAGAAGCCACACGGTCTGGTGGATGAAGCACGGGCCTGGGAGTCAGAAGGACCTGGGTTCTAATTCCGGCCTCGCCACTTGTGTGCTGTGTGACCTTGGGGAAGTCATTTCACTTCTCTGTCCCTCTCATCTGTGAAACGGGGATGAAGACTGTGTCCAACCTGATTAGCTTGCATCTAGCTGTACCAGTGTTTAGTACAGTGCCTGGCACAGAGTAAGCATTTAACAAATACCATAAAAAAAAAAATCCACTTGTATTGCTTTCTCCCAAGCACTTAGTAACGATACAGTGAAGCACCAAGGCGCAGTGGATAGAGTCCAGGCCTGGGAGTCAAAAGGTCATGGGTTCTAATCCCGGCTCCACCAGCTGTCTGCTGTGTGACCTTGGGCAAGTCACTTTCTCTCTTCCCTCATCTGTAAAATGGGGATTGAGTCTGTGAGCCCCACGTGGGACAGGGACAGTGTTCGACCCGATCTGCTTGCATCCACCTCAGTGCTCAGTTTAGTGCCTGGCACAGAGTAAGCGCTTGACAGAGAACACGATTATTACTGCCGTGGCTGGCACACAGTAAGTGCTTCATAAATACCATCACTATTGTTGGTATCACAGTGCTCTGCACGGAGTAAGTGCTCAATGAACCCCACTGATGATGATGAAGAAAATCTACCGTGGGCACATAAATAAGCTCTGAAGGGCAGCTTCCCGGGGCCCAGGCTCCATGTTCCCGGATCGGACAGCCAGGCTTCCAAGAACGTGACCGAGGTGGACGAGAGAAAGGTTGACCCGGTTGAAGGTAAGGGAAGAGGGGTGCGGGCCTGGGAAGGCATTGCGGGAACCGGGTGAGATACAACCGACAGAAGATAATAATAATAATGATGGCGTTTGTTAAGGGCTTACTATGTGCAAAGCACTGTTCTAAGCGCTAGAGAGGATACAAGGTGATCAGGTTGTCCCACGTGGGGCTCACATTCTTAATCCCCATTTTAGAGATGAAGGAACTGAGGCCCAGAGAAGTGAAGTGACTTGCCTCAAGTCACCCCGCTGACAAGCGGCTGAGCCGGGATTTGAACCCATGACCTCCGACTCCCAAGTCCGTGGCAGAGAACTGCGTAGGCCATTTAATCCGAGGTGGAAACCATTTACCCGCACTTTCGCAACAAAGAACGAGGTCAGGACCATCTCCGACCCTCCTCGACGAGAACAGCCTAGCAGAGGGGAAAGACCCCGACGACTGTTCGAACGGGCCGACGGGACAGAGCGGGATATCTAACTACCTCTGTAAATCCTCCACGATCAAATCCAACACAGTTCTCATAATGAGGAGAGCAGTCGGCGAGGCCAGGTCACAGAGTTGAACGCAAATGCGCCGCAGCATATGCTGGATCGGCTGGCAAGTCGTGCCGGAGAACGACCGGACTATTTCTTGAAGCAGCTTCGCTTGAACGTGAAGGTGCATACTCCACAATTTTCTGGTGTTGAGTGCCACGGATATGTCGTGCGGTTCGATAACCTGTAGGAACGGATACCCGGAGATCGTGTGGGAATACATTCAGAGACAAACCATACTGACCTGTTTCTAGAAGAAAAAAATGTACATATTAAAATTAGAAATAGGAAGTTTACCCCGTAAACGCTAACGAGTCCGGCTGCTACGGGAAGCCAAAACGCTGGAAGTCAAACTCTGACGTGTCAAAAGGAAATATTAAATAAGAGGAAAATCAAGGTAAACAGAAAAACTCTGGCAAACTGGAGAGTTTTACACATTTCAGTGACCAAAAAGCAGCCCAAGTCAATTCTGGAAGAATAATGAAGTTTCACGTAATCATTCCCACACCCAGCGACATCGGGGTTTTGCCTTAAAGCTAAATGGCCGGCTTTAAAGCCATAGCGCGATCACTCACAGAAAGATACAAACGGATACCTGAGTTGTTTGCATGGGCAACGGGAGAGGCAGCAGCTCTGAAAGCAGTATAAGTCCAGAAAAAAATCCTTCGGGTACTCTCAGGACAGAAGAAAGAACCTCTTTTAACATCAGAGACCAAGTATTGTTGGCCAACGTCTCTTCAGAGATCGTAAGCTTTTCATTGACCCCCTGGGTAAAAGTCAACAGAATATCGATGATGTCGTTCTGGATTTTCTGTTCGTCACTGTCGAGGCGGCCCGAGAGAGGGATGGAGCACAAGAGCATGTGTAAGGTCACCAGCGCCGAGGGGACTCGCATGTCTTTGAATTCGAAGGATCCACCCCGCAGGAGTTCGGTTAACATGGTTTTCAGGAGCGTGAGCGTGCAGCGGGCCATGGAGATGGTGGTGACTCTATGAAGAGTGGTCCCCATGTTGACGTGGAGTCGCCAGGGCTGCGTCAAAATGTTGTTCAGTTTCTGCAGGACCCGGATGAAGGTGTCCATTCCTTCAGCAGAGAACAGCTGAATAACAGCGAGGTTCCACTTCAGATCTTTCTGTTGACCTAAAAGACGAGGGGGAAAAAAAAAATCCACATAATCGCGTTACAGGTGACTGCTTCAGACTTCATTTAATAAACAACGTCGGTCGGACGATCGTACTTATTGAGCGCTGTGTGCGGAGCACTCTAACGAGCGTCTGGGAGAGGACGGTATAAAACCAAATAGACACGTTCCCTGCCCACAGCGAGCTTACAGTCTGGAGAGGGAGGCAGATGTTAATAGAAATAAATTACAGATAGAGACATAAGTGCTGTGAGGCTGGGAGGGGGACGGGATGAATAAAAGGAGCAGGTCAGGGTGATGCAGAAGGGAGGGGGAGGAGAGGAAAGGAGGACTTCGTCAGGGACGGCCTCCTGAAGGAGAATGACATCATAAAATTCGATATACGGCACCCGCCCTCGGGCACAGCTATACGTACCTTCTACAGGAGGAGGGGGGCACGCAACGTTACAAAGAACACGGAGTGCAGTGGGCAGGCCAACTCCTTCAGGGGTCATCAAATTATCGATATTCTTTTTAAAAACAAAGAAAGAAACATTATACCGGGTTTGCCTTGTTTACTCAGACCAAGTTGATAATGTGTCTAACAGCACTGTTTTCGATAATCGTGTCCTACGACACTTTTAAAGCTCCAGAATAAACTTGGAGTGACACAGGTCACTTTCTTTCACGCAGGTCTGTGATTTCGGAAAAATGGATACCCCCCCGTACTTTGCCAGAGATTAGTATGACCTGAAAGGACTCCAAGGAATGGGATGGTGCAAAATTGAATGCACGACAAAAGTAATTTAACACTTGTGAATAAATAAAAGAGACGGACCCGGGGAGAAATCTCTCACTTCCCAGAGGCACACGAAGGACGAGCCTCAGTCCAGTCACAAAGACTTGGGGACCAAGAAATCTATCCAAAGGAAGAACTAATCTTCAGTGCCATCAGCTCTCTCTTACCCCTGCCAAGCACGATCCCAGAAGGGCAGAGGATGCCACAATTGAACAGCCGGGCCGGAGGGCAGCTCGCAGCAAAGGGTCCGGGAAGGTTTTAGTAGAAAACCCAAAGTAGCCACAACATCAAACGATGCTCGGGGGCAAACACCTGCAGGCAGTTTCCACGACAAGCACTTCCACGGCTACTGGTTCCTCCGCCAACCGTGCTAGCCGGCTTTTTTTGGTATTCCTGTTAGCCTGCCCATCATGTGAGATGCCCCACCTCTCCTGGTCTGATGGCATGGGGCCAGTATGCATTTCCCCTAGTTCTGGCTATTCAATCAATCAATGGTATTTATTGAGCAATCGCAATGGGCCGAATACTCTAATAAGCCTTTGGGAGAGTGGAATAGAGCTGTTAGGCACAATCCCTGTCCTGAAGTTCACAATATTCTCTTCCACTGCAGTGAGGTGTGGGTCCAGTATCTGAAACGTGCAAAGGAATGGGGGTATTCATTCAATCATATTTATGGAGCGCTTACTATGTGCAGAGCATCAAACTAAGCGCTTGAGGCCAGTGTCCGCCAACCTGACCAGAAAGAACAGAGGAGAGGGAGGAGTCGACAGGGCAGCTGGACGTCTAGCTAGAGTTCCGCCAGAGTGAGGGATGGCCCGAAAGGGCCGGGGCAAAAGGTTATTAAAAAAACAACAGAATTAATCCAGGTACAGTTCCTCCTCCCGGCTTCCTTGACTTCCCTGCTAGGTGGCTTTATGTCAGTCATATCTGTTGAGTGTTTACTGCGTGCAGAGGACTGTAGGGACCTGCGTGAATCCGGACCCACCTCCAACGGGGCCGCAAAAGGGAAGGTCAGCCTCAGACTGAGGCGACCTCCTTTCCCCGCATTTCAGTTCAAACATAATTATTATTTTTAATTCTGACTCTCAGGCCAGTGCTCTACCCACTAGGCCAGATTGAGAACTTTCCAAAACCACCAATCTTAGCATATTGTATTTTCCTAGCGTACAAAGCCAAGGCTAGGAAGATTGAAAAATCTTCACAAAGCTAGGTTTTAATTTTCTTAACGATTTTCACAGTTCTAGGTTCAGAGCAGAGCCATATAACAATAGCAAGCATGATGATTTTGCGCACCCACACACGTCTCTGGACTCCTAGGAACCTTTGAGAACAACTAAAATTTTTTTAAAAAAGAGTTGGGCCAGAAATCACTTTGAGCTTGGGCCTCACATTTAGAAGGTTAGGATCAAGCCAACCCCAAATTCAGACTCTGGGCAAAGATAAACTTGCAGCCCTAACGCCAATAGTCAATCAACCCAGTGTATTTACTTAGCGCTTACTATGTGAAGAGCACTGTATTAAACGCTTGGGAGAGTACAATACAACAGAATTAGCAGAAACGTTCCCTGCCCGTAACGAGCTTACAGTCAAGAGGAGACAAACAGGGCTGAAATCGCTGAGATTCCGCTGTAACGCCCCGAGTTACCCCCAAACCATTTCGCTATGTCCAAATTAAGTCAACTATTTTAACCCCAATCGGACTTTACATAGGAAATGAAGGGAAAACTCATAAACTGCCGGCTGCGAGCCGAAGAACATTTCCCGTGCTCTCTTCAAGGCCTATCTAATGTGACATTTTTACATTTTCCACACAACCATGATACACAGAGAGTTGTACTAACCTGTTTAACATAGTCAATTAGGCTTGGGATGCAATTAATTTCAAATCTAAGATTTTTAAGAGGTTCCAACCACTTTCCTAGTTCTAAAAACAAACAACAAAAACAAAAAGTTAAAAATATTCAATTAACTCCTTACCCGACACGGCAGACCCGGGATAGTCCTGAGCTCTCCAAGTGTGTGGGGTTGTAGCTAGACACTTTAGCTCCTGGGCAGAAAAACCTGTACACTGTATCATTCTGGGAGGTTACTTTAACTCGGCAGTGATGGATTAGGTTGAGGATACTTTTCCCTCCTTCCTGTAGCTCCCCCTACTCCCACCCGTTCCCTGTTTTGGTCCTATCTGTCCAAACTGCACCCAATCACTTGTTTCCCGGCTCTGCCACTTGTCTATTGTGTGGCCTTGTGTGTCACTTCCCTGGGTCTCAGTTTCCTCATCTGGAAAATGGGGATTAAGAATGGGAGCCCCGTATGGGACGGAGACTGTGTCTAACTCGCTTAACTTGTATCTACCCCAGAGCTTAGAACAGTGCTGGACACATAGAAAGCGCTTAACAAGGATCATTACTATTACCCCGGGGCTTAGAACAATGCGTGGCACACAGGAAGCACTTAACAAGTACCGTTATTATCGTTATTATTATGAAATCCAGGTTCAGGCTGCGCCTGGACAAAGGTAGGGTGGAATTGTGAATTAGTACTTCCGACTCCCCCAGATCCAGTCCTCTCTGAAGCTGTGGGGTGGACAGGGAGTCCCAGGGAGGGTGAGAGCCCTGGCTTCCCCGGGAGCCGAACCTGGGCAGCGCCTGTGTAACATCGCTGTCCCTCCCTGAAAGTTACGATGACCTGGACCCCAGCTGGAGCTCTGGGATGAGAAGGAGCCGCATTCCCGAGGTTCAGATGGGTGAGCCTCATCCCAGGATTTGGCCCGTGATCAACTTACTCAGTAAGGTGAAGAAATATTTCCATTCCAGGCACACGCAAAAATCAGTATCCTAACGAACCTTCCAATGTTATATAACCTGAACACCTGCTCAACCATCAGCCTTAAAATAAGTCTCCACCCTTCGTTACTTGGTTTTGAAAATTCTACGCATAGATTGAAACTACGATGAATAGGATTCGTCCAATCCCTTTTCCCATTTCTCTTCGGAGTCCCCGCGTGCTCGCCTGCCTGGAAATTTCTTCAGATTGATCTCTCCCCAGCCCTTCTGCCACTCCTTGGGAGGTTAAGAGGAATGGTGGAAGAGAAGTTTCTGGTAAGCAACTAAGATCCTCATTGCTTCAATATAGTCTGTTGGGTTTTTTAAAAAACCACCACCTCACCAGAGCACTTTACTACGTACCAAGGCACTTATGTACAGAACTGTACTTTTATTCATTTGTATTGATGTCTGTCTCCCGCACTTTAGACTGTGAGCTTGTTGTAGGCAGGGAATGTCACTGTTTACTGTATTGTACTTTCTCAAGAGCTTAGTACAGTGCTCTGCACACAGTAAGCGCTCAATAAATATGACTGAATGAACGAATGGACACGCAATAGAAGTAGAAGACGATCCCTGCCCTCGAGAAGCTCATAGGGGAGACAGGCGGTCGCAAATTGCCATCAACGTAAACACGCATGATGAACTGAAAAAACCCAAAGTAGGGCATAAAGAAAATTAGTGAAATAAACATTTGCTCTGCGTGGCTAATGGCGCGACAGGGAGCCGGTGATTAGTCCAGGGATCACAGCTCCTGGAGGAGGTGACATTATAAAAGATTTCTGAAGGTGGGGGAAGGATGTTAGAGTGGCTTTCCTGCGGGAGGTTCCATGCAGGGAGAAAAGATCAGTGGCCCTCATTTTTGAGGAAAACACCCAAAAAGTCTCCCGATGAAAGGAAGAATTCTAGTTTTCTTTAATGGCATTTGTTGAGCGCTTACTATGTGCCAGACACTGGTCTAAGCGCGGGGTAGATACAAGGTAATCAGGTTGAACACGGTCCCTGTCCTGAATGGGGCCCACAGTCTTATTCTCCATTTTACAGATGAGGTTAACTGAGGCACAGAGAAGTAAAGTGATTTGCCCAAGGTCACATGGCAGACAAGTGGCTCCACTTGTCAGCTGTGTGACTGTGGGCAAGTCACTTCACTTCTCTGTGCCTCAGTTACCTCATCTGTAAAATGGGGATTAAGACTGTGAGCCCCACGTGGGACAACCTGATGACCCTGTGTCTACCCCAGCGCTTAGAACAGTGCTCTGCACATAGTAAGCGCTTAACAAATACCAACATGATTATTATTATTATTAAGTGGCGGAGCTGGGATTAGAACCCAGGTCCCTCTGACTCCCGGGCCCAGGCTCTATCCCTTGGGCCACGCTGCTTCCCAATTAACTGTAAAGTAACCTGCACCTGGAATGAAAATGCCACAGTGCTAGAACAATAACATTTCAAGGCTTAAACTGTCTCCTTAGTTGGGCATGAAACACAAAAATACCACTTTTCACAGGGGTCAAGCTTCTGCCTTGTTCAAAGTGTGCTTCCAGAAACTTCCTACGGCAGTTATTAATAAAGGTTACATAAACTGGGTCTATTGTAGTGTTAAAATAGCATTTTTCCCTTCCAGGACAATTTTTTCATACACAGCTAAGAACGGAGTACAGTACCGTTATCCACATTATGAAAATGACATAAAATATTAACTCCAGCTGTCTAAAAGGATTTTTCCAAAAAGAATTCTGAATACGCATCATGACTGCACATACCGTACCTTGCAATTTGGTGTTATTTTCGTCTGCTTTGCAGAGCTTCAAGAGAGGGGCTGAGTGCTGTTCTAGCATCTGGACATCACTAGAAGATTGAACCACCACCAGGACAAGAATGCAGGCGTAATTATAGGCTACCGATTTCTTTGACTTGGAGTCCCTGAAACAAGATAAGACTTTCTAACCTCAGAGTCGAAGGGCCATTTCTCTCGTATTTACCCAATCGATCCTGGCTTGGTAGAAGCAACTTCAGATGTCCTTTTCTCCATTCCACACCCATCCCTCAAAAATCCCAGATACCACATGTACCCAAAGAGGATTAGGAAACAGTTCAGCTGGGAGAGAGCAAATTCGGTTGAAAAAGGCAGAACGATCCCTGGAAACAACAGTAACTTTTAAGAAGAGAGTCTTTGCCAACAATGACCAAATTCTCTTATGACACAGTTCCTGTCCAAATTGGCAGAGAGGGTCTGATCTAACCAGGAAAAGCTGTCGTAAACCGCAGTTTATGTGAACAAGCGCTTCCTAAGTGGATGTCAACCCTGCGAGGAACAGATTCCGGAGGGAAGGTAACTGCACTCCTACGGCTTCTAGCCATCTCAAATCTGTCTTTCCCCTTCCCTCTCCACTCCGTATTAGGGGGATTCATTAGTGAAAGATTCGAAATAAAATTTTCAGTTCTTCCTCCCCCAACTCGCCACTCCACATGCTCACCCACCCCCGACAAGTCCTTATCCCAAGATCCTCAGAATGTCAATCAATAGTAGCTACTGATTGCCTGAGTTCTACGCACTGGACTAGATGTCACAGTGGAAGATTTCAGGGACGAAGCTAGTTTCCCAAATCCTGGGAGGGTGTGAGGCAGTGGGGGAGAGGAGCTGAGATTATTCTTTCATCCCGACGAGGTCGACAGATATTTTTAACGGTATAGAAATGACGAGAGAGAATGATCACTCCGCGAAATGTCCTCTCAATGACTGGGCATTCCTGTAACTACATTCCTCAAACGATAATTTTCATTAGTTTGGTGAAAAGGCATGCATTCTCTTACAAAAGAAACAAAAGGCACTTTCCGGTCTCCTCGTCCTCGGAAAAAAACTCTGCTGTGAATTCAACAAAAAAGTTCGACAAAGACCGACTATATAATTACCCTAAAGCCTCTTTGGAATAGTACTCCATAAGAGTAATAAGACTTTGGAGATTTTTCTCGAGGCTGAATACGTGGCCCACAGCCGACCGTCCCACGGGGTTGAAAGTAATGAGGTAAAGGTTATGAAGCGTCCCCAGCAGGTCGGAATGGTCGGTCTCCTCGTTGGTGGAGCAGCGCTGAAAATGGCAGAACAGTTCCGTGATGCACTGCAGAGTCTGGGTGGAGTCCTGCAGCCACAGGGCGAACGCGTCGTCGATGACGCCGTCCGACTGGAGCCCCTCGTCTTCGTCTTGATCGAAGAGGTGACACAGTGCTCTGATCAGCAGGTTGGTCGCCTCGTACTCGGAGAGGAAAAAGAGGAGGCCCTTCTGCGACTGGGCCAGGAATTTTAAAACGTCCCGAGTTGCCTGCAGCACCCCGGGGTGGGCGCTTGTTACTGGGATTGAGAGAAGTAAGGTGACCAGTTCTAAGAAGTGATGGCTGTGAAGATACCTGTCGAGAGAGGCAAATCGCACAGATTAAACATCCGTACACTTCACGACATTTACTGAGTGCGTTCTTCCCCGCGACGGGAATCGCTCTACCCCAGCGAGAGATCGGCAGATGCTTCCCAACCGGCATCCTCTGTGACCCAAGTCGCCGTTCCAAGGAACTGAGAAACTGACCTGGGAGGGGCCCTCTCTGCTAGAGGCCCTGAACCTATGAAATGTGTATATATTTTTATTATCGTATTTATTTTGTTAATGAGGTGTCCATCCCCTTGATTCTATTTATCGTGATGTTGTCTTGTTTTTATCCGTCTGTCTCCCCCGATTAGACTGTGAGTCCGTCATTGGTCAGGGATGGTCTCTATCTGTTGCCGAATTGTACATTCCAAGCACTTAGTACAGTGCTCTGCATATAGTAAGCGCTCAATAAATACTATTTAATGAATGAATGTTACCTTGGATTAAACTCAAATGCTGCCTTGATTTTTTTCTAAGTATCACCAAATGGGTGGCTTTTTTGGAGCGCTTACTCTACGCAGAGCACTGAACGAAGCACAGCGCAACCGAGTTGGTAGGCACGGACCCCACTCCCCCGGAGGTAATAGTCTGTCCTTTTCATTTCCAGACTAAGGAATGTATTAGAACCTTTCTCCTCTCAAAAGCTGCGTATTTTCATTTGCAAAAGAAAAGCTGTTTCTCCGCTCACCACAAAAAACAAAATACCTCCCGTGGAATTTAGAGAGGTCCCAGACTTTTCCCTTTTAGATGATATACTGGGCAAAATAACTAAAATTCCTCATTTTAAAGCCTCTATTATTATTCAATAATGTTGGTATTTGTTAAGCGCTTACTATGTGCAGAGCACTGTTCTAAGCGCTGGGGCAGATACAGGGTAATCAGTTTGTCCCACGTGAGGCTCACAGATAATCCCCATTTTACAGATGAGGTAACTGAGGCACAGACAAGTTAAGTGACTTGCCCATAGTCACACAGCTGAAAGTGGCAGAGCTGGAAATCGAACCCATGACCTCTGCTTCCAAAGCCCACGCTCTTTTCACTGAGCCACACTGCTTCTCCAGAAGCTTACTATGTATCAGGCACTGTGGTAAACACTGAGGTAGGTACAAGATAACTGTTACGACAGAGTCAGTCATTCATTCATTCATTCATTCGTATTTATTGAGCGCTTACTGTGTGCAGAGCACTGTATTAAGTGCTTGGAAAGTACAATTCGGCAACAGAGAGAGTCAATCCCTACCCAAAGTCGGGCTCACAGTCTAGAAACTCTATCCTGAATGGTGCTCACATAATCTAAGAAGTTGGGAGGGCAATTATCAGATGAGAAAACTGAGGCAGAGAGAAGTTTAAGTCACTTACCCTTGGTCATAGAAGCAGGCCAGCAGAACTGGGCTTAAAAAGGGTCTCCTGACTTCCAAGCCCAACGCTCTCTCCAGGGGCCTTCTTTTAATAGGATTTGTTAAACGCTTACTATATGCCAGGAACTGTTCTAAGCGCGGGGGTAGATCCAAGCTAATCAGGTTGGACGTAGTCCCTGCCCCACCTGGGGCTCAGAATCTTAATCCCCACTGTACAGATGAGGTAACTGAGGTCCAGAGAAGTGAAGTGACTTACCCAAGGTCACACAGCAGACACGTGGAGGCGTCAGAATTAAAACCCAGGTCCTTCTGACTCCCAGGCCCGTGCTCTCTCCACTGGGCCACCCTGCTTCCAGTTAGCCAGAAGTATTTTTCATTTCAATGTCAGGTAGGATTTTTTGGTTTGGTTACTTTCTCTAATTGGTAAGATATCTAACGTTCATTAAAGAACAGAGTTTTCTTAGAAAGTTACTGGGTACGTGACTTTTTTATGGTACTTGTTAAGAGTTTATTATGTGCGAGGCACTGTACTAACCACCATGGTAGTTAAAATTGGGTTGGACACTGTCCCTGTCCAACACGGGGCTCCCCCTGAAATAAAAGAATGTTAAAATGATAATAATTAAGAGCCAGAAATTACATCACATCCCCAGAAATGAGCTGCTTGGCTCAATCGCATTTACCGAGCACTTACCTTACGCTGAACGCCTTGCTAAGAGCTTGGGAGAGTACGGTAACAGAATGACAGAATTGAATCGACTCATTCTCTGCCCACAAGCTCGATAAGTCAATCTTTTAAAATATCTATTGGCAAATATCTCTATTTAAAAGGTCCGCTTTACTGTTATTTTTACACTATGTTTACGTCGATTTTTACGACGAGATTTTATAGTAACAAAGTCTTCCCTCGGCAGTGAATTCATAGTTAAGTAGCCAAATTAAGAACCCTCAATGCAAGGAAATGCCTGTCCCTGTGGATATTGCTTTTGAGCTTGAAAATAAACAAAACCCAAGGGCAATCTAGAAACTGATAAGCTGCATTTCACTGGAAGGATGGGAAAGCTGAAGAAGGTGCAGAAGGCGGGAGGGACTGGAGAGGAGCGGGGGAGATTTTAGGGAGACCATACCAAACGGTTTCAATTTCATCAATGAAGTATGTGGCTACAAGCAATAGGGGCCAGAAATGGAGGCTAATATATTCATTCAATAGTATTTATTGAGCGCTTACTATGTGCAGAGCACTGTACTAAGCGCTTGGGATGAACAAGTCGGCAACAGATAGAGACAGTCCCTGCCGTTTGACGGGCTTACGGTCTAATCGGGGGAGACGGACAGACAAGAACAATGGCACTAAACAGCGTCGAGGGGAAGAACATCTCGTAAAAACAATGGCAACTAAATAGAATCAAGGCGATGTACAATTCATTAACAAAAAAAATAGGGTAACGAAAATATATACAGTTGAGCGGACGGGTACAGTGCTGTGGGGATGGGAAGGGAGAGGTGGAGGAGCAGAGGGAAAAGGGGAAAATGAGGCTTTAGCTGCGGAGAGGTAAAGGGGGGATGGCAGAGGGAGTAGAGGGGGAAGAGGAGCTCAGTCTGGGAAGGCCTCTTGGAGGAGGTGATTTTTAAGTAAGGTTTTGAAGAGGGAAAGAGAATCAGTTTGGCGGAGGTGAGGAGGGAGGGCGTTCCAGGACCGCGTCTGCTTTTATGCAGAATCTACATGGCTCGATTTGGAACAAACCCAGCCGGAATGTCTTTAGAACTTAAAAAAATTCTAGGGAGTGCTAAGAGGAATTCAAAATAATTTTATTAAATTTCAGAGTTCAGATGAGGCCAATTTAACAGAACGATGGCTTCTGAAATCGGGTTTTGTTGGTCCAAATTTCAGAGGATCAGGTTTTCAGACTGAGGAATTGAAATGTAAGATCGAGAGTAATAGTAAGACCTGCTCTTAGAGCAAAATAAAGTTTAGCCCTTGTGTGTGTAGACAGATACAGCTATATCATTAGGATTCCAAGAGCCTGACTCTTCCACAGCCTGAGCCCTACGAAGCACAGAAAGAACAGCAAGTTCTTTTCTCTCCCTTAAGTGAAGAGCCACAGGTCGGGAGGTGAGGCTCCGTACCTCCCGACATGATTTATCATCTGCCCCGAGGGTTATTAGATGGGGAGTGTGGCCTGCCAAGCAAGAATCAGTGTAATTATAGCACACGTCAATGGTATTTACTGAGCGCTTACTGTGTGCAGAACACTGTACTAAGCCCTTAGGAGAGTGCAATAATAATAATGTTATTTGTTAAGCGCTTACTATGTGCAGAGCACCGTTCTAAGCGCTGGGGTAGACACAGGGGAATCAGGTTGTCCCACGTGGGGCCCACATTCTGAATCCCCATTTTACAGATGAGGTAACTGAGGCAGAGAGAAGTTAAGTGACTTGCCCACAGTCACACAGCTGACAAGTGGCAGAGCGGGGATTCGAACCCATGACCTCTGACTCCAAAGCCCGTGCTCTTTCCACTGAGCCACGCTGCTTCTCGACAGAGTTGGTTTTACCAGCCTGTATTGAGCACATATTGTGTGCAGAGCATGAAATTACCTGCTCACGCCTGCCCTTTGGCCCAGCAAAGGCACCTCCAGGTACAGGGGAGGAGAGGCTTGTTCTCCATCACCAGGTGAGTTCACTCTCAAGACAGTAAGCTTGTGAAGGCAGGGAATGTCTACTGTTATACTGTACTCTCCCAAGCGCTTAGAACAGTGCCTTTTTTATTACCCTAGTTATTTTGTCAATGAGATGTACATCACCTTGATTCTATTTATTGCTATTGTTTTTGTCTGTCTCCCCTGATTAGACTGTGAGCCCGTCAATGGGCAGGAACCATCTCTGTTGCCCATTTGTACATTCCAAGTGCTTAGTACAGTGCTCTGCACATAGTAAGCGCTCAATAAATACTACTGAATGAATCAATGAACAGTGCTCGGCACACAGTAATAATAATAATGCTGGTATTTGTTAAGCGCTTATTATGTGCAAAGCACTGTTCTAAGCACTGGAGGGATACAAGGTGATCAGGTTGTCCCACGTGGGGCTCACAGTCCTCATCCCCATTTTAGAGATGAGGTAACTGAGGCCCAGAAAAGTTAAGTGACTTGCCCAAAATCACACAGTGGCGGAGCCGGAATTAGAACCCATGACCTCCGACTCCCAAGCCCGGGCTCTTTCCACTGAGCCACGCTGCTTCAGTAAATATTACCACCACCACGTCTCCTTGTGCAGAAAGTGGAGAGTTGCTGGGACTATGCCTACTGCTATAAAGGATTCTTACTGAAAGGGATCCAGGTGGCAACAGGGATTCCGTTCTCTAGGTCCCCGTGAGCAGGAGGGGAACGTCTGAGAGAAACTCTCTCCTTCCCAGACTCACAATCTTCAGCCCTGATGGAAAAATCCCCATCTCCTAACAAAGTACGGCAGAAGGGAATCCACGGCTTAGAGATGAGAAGGGAGATCCCCGGGCCTTTGCTATCAGATCAATCCCTCAGTGATTTTTATTGAGTGCTTACTGTGGGCAGAGGACTGTACTAAGCGCTTGGGAGAGCTCCTCGTGGGCAGGATTACATCTACCAACTCTACTGTACTCTCTCCCGAGTACTAAGTACAGTGCACTGCACATAGGAAGCGTTCAAGAAACACCATCGATTGACCGAGAATCAGTCGATCGTATTTATTGAGCATTTACTGTGTGCAGAGCACTTTACCGAGCGCCGGGGAGAGTACACTACAACAGTAAACAGACACATTCCCAGCAAATACTGAGCTTACAGTCTAGAGAGGGAGACAGACAGACATTAAAATAAATTGCAGATACGTACTTAAGTCTGAAGGCACAATCCCAGCCCACAACGTGCTTACGGTCTAGACGGGGAGACAGACATTAAAAATAAAATAGGGGAAACGGTAGATAGGGATTCGGAAATGAGTGATGTGAGGCTGTGGTGTTAAAGTGCTTAAGGGGTACAGGCCCACGGGTGTGAACAGGGTGGGGAAATGAGGGAGTCAGTTAAGGAAAGCCTCTTGGAGGAGATACGATTTTAGTGTTACACTACCACAAACCTGGCTACGACATGGCCCCAAACACCTCTTAGAGCAGGGTCTCACGCCATATCTCAAAAAAAAATCAACCGTGTATCAGGAAGGTCACATAAAAACCCGGGGGACATGTACATTTTGAAAACATAATTGCTTTTTCAGAAGACCCAATGCCAGAGATTCCTACTGCTGCACATTCTCTGGATATTTCAAACGGCTTTTACTTTCGGTTGCACTCCGAGGCCCCTATAAGGCATGTACATCTGATACTAAGAAATCGAAGCAGGAAAGGGATCGAAAAGGGGAAGTCGAGAACTGCTCTGAACCTCGTGAAGCACACCGGTCTTACCTGAAGAGGACAGGATAGGGATCATCCCGCTCCGGAGGCCCGGTGATACGCGCTATCGTCGGGAAAGACTTGACAGGGGGCTGAATCATCGTATGAGGGGCAGTTTCCATCAAATGGTAGATTTCATCTAGGAGGTTGATGAGCTTTTCTATCTCTCCTTCACTTATATTCGAGGACTCCAAAAGATGGTCCATATCCATGGAGGCTTCCACTTCATTTTCGTACTCCGGATTTGGCCGCTCGAGTCCCGAGTCCGTGTCCTGCTCAGATTCATTGTGATTAGGAATGGGAGAAGTCTTCTCTGCCAGCTGATCACCGAGTCTCTTAATTTCCGACAGAATCTCATAGAAGTGACATTTCTGGAGAATGGCGGACCCGGCGGTGACCACCCTCACCGTCTGGTCCAGCAGGATGAGTTCTAAAAGTTTCTGGTAG